>NC_064926.1:422254768-422578518 GCF_023897955.1 Schistocerca gregaria | reverse complement strand
TTGCCAGTTATTTATATACGCCGGCTGCCGGCAGAGGGTGCCTGATGCGGTAATCGCGCCACTTTGTCAGCCGCAGTAGTGGCCTCAGCGACGTGCATCGCAGCCCGCCTAAGTGTACTCCAGCAGAGTTCGCGCCATCCTTACAACCTGTTACTGCGTGTAAATGCGACCCACTTACAGGCCTCTTTACGGAGTAAGCCCTAACCCGCGCACGTTGCTTCTTAATGTCGTCTTCACTTTCGTTTCGCGCTTTGTATTGTCTACTCTGACGAATTGGGTGTTAGATCATTTCCGGTTACTTCCCTAACAGGCTGCTATAAACTAGGCATTGCGTTAATGTGTGAAAACTTAGTATTAACGTCAAATCTCAGCTCAACCTCATTTTAGAGCCTAATCCAGTTAAAAGTGAACATTACAGGGAAGTGGATAGCAGCGTTCGTTGGTTTCTATATTAGGTTGATGTATACATTCGCAGCGTTTTTGTTTTGCTTGTTGCTGTTCGGGTTATTATGGGTTAGTTACCGATTCTCATTTTTCATTTATGGTCCACTGTTGCTATTTAAGTTCACATCATGTCTTTTTTCCATTTGGAGATAGTAACTAGAGCTGTGGACGCTTCAAAATGGCGTGCCAAGTAGATAAAACGGAACATTTCTGACATAATCTTCCTTCTGAGTTCCGTAGAGGGGTGGCAGCAGCGGAGGTAACTAGAAACTGTGTGGGGATAATGCTATCGAGCAGGGTAGACAAGAAAAAGATTTTCTTGTTTTCAGGAGGATCGCTTCGACATTAGCGACTCCCCACGTTCAGGAAGACCTTCGGAGTTTGATTGTTTAAACGCATGATCAATAATAAACCAAGTCAGTGTACTCGAGAACTGGCAGTTGTGGTGAACTGTGATCATTCCAGCATCGTGCGACATTTGCATGCAATGGGGAAGGTTAAAAAATCGGGTGTAACACATACTCCCGGCCACCATCACAAAAACGAGCGTGTGGCCATATGTCTCTCTCTTTGCTCGTCATCAAATGGCCCGTTAGCAACACCGACCGTTCCTATCCAGTATCGTTTCGGTGACGAGAAATGCTGTCTTCCTGCCACCATAAGGAAAAGGAAGAACTGTTTGAGCACAAACGAAGCTGCAAGTCCCCATATAAAACTACGCACACTCTCAAAAGAAAATGGTAAGTATTTGGTGGGACAGCGACGGTGTGGTATGCTACAAATTGCTTCTCTGTGATGTAACCATCATTGCTGACATTTATCTTCAACTACTGAGACGCTTTGCGGACGCAATTCAAGAAAGACGAACAGGAAGACAGCGTGAAGTGATGCTACTCCACCATAGCGCCCGCCCGCATTCTGCTGGAACAACACTGTACAGGAGTTGGGTTGGGAAGTCACTCCGCACTCACCTCATTCACCTGAATTTGCGCCCTCGTATTATCACCTTTTTCGCTCGCTGTCGGACAGTCGTCAAGGGAATTCCATTCCGTATGAATATGCGTTTCGAACATGGCTCTAAGAGTTCTTCGACTCAAAACCACATGATTTCTACGGTCGCGGAATCAAAAAACTACCCCAGCATTGGCGGACTGTTGTAAATAGTGAAGGAGAATACATTATTGATTACTGAAGTCACCGTTAACAGTATCTTTTGTTCACTAAACTTACGGTAAACGCTACGAACGCATGTGCCATCATAATACATTAAGAACGTGACACTTCTAAAAGGCAGAAGTGTGCGATTTCTTGCTGATGACGCTGCAGTGTATGGGAAAGTGTCGTCTTTGAGTGACTGTAAGATGATACGGGACGACTTCCATAGAATTTGTTTGGTGTAGGAATGACAGCTTTTTGTGAACGTGGAAAAATGTAAGTTAACGCAGATGAGTTTGAGAAACAATCGTGTTGCATTCCAGAACACTGTCAGTGGTTTGCTGCTTGACACAGGCACGTTGATTAAATATCTGTGGGTACCGCAAACCGATAAAAAGTGGAACGAATTCATATAGTGGTATAGTAGGCGAATGGTAGATTTCCCTTTACTTTGCGAGTCCTGGGAACATGTAGTTCATCTGTAAAGGAGATTGCGTGCAAGAAAATTTTGCGACCCGTTCTTTAGTATTGCTCGAATGTTGGGTGACCCCCCCCCCCTTTTTTTTTTCATCAGGTCGAATTCGCAGACGACGCAGTTCTGAGGCGTGGTGCTAGATTTGTTACCGTGGATTGGATCAACAAGCGGTTATTACGGAAATGCTACGTGGAGTCAAACGGATATCCTTGGAGGGATGATAACCACCTTTTTCGACGAATCACTATTGGAGAATTTAGAGATCATGCATTTTCACGGTCTGCAGAACGATGTTACTGTCACCCACCTACATCGTGCGTACAGGTCGCGTAGGCAGATAAAAGAAATCATGCCTCGTACAGTAACATACTATCAGTCTTTCCTCCCTCGCTTAATGTACGAGTGGAACAGAAAAGAGATTGGGTAGCAGTGGTACAAGGTAGCCTCTTCATGCACCGTATTGTGACTTGTGGATAAAGGATGTAGATGTATTCCTCAAGAATATTTTAGAACGTCAGCCAGTTATGTATGAACACTAGTGGGCATGGCTGTACTCCAGGGAGCGCTGGGAAGAACCCACTTACCAAAATAATAAATAGGTAGCAAACCTAACCGCCATACAGCACTACTATTGACACTCCGCTCATTCAGTATCACAAAACGTGTAATGGATGCTGCTTTGTCGCGTGCCTACCCCAGAGGTATTTATCCTGAAATCTCAGGGCAGTCGGAAATTTTTTGTAGTAGGTAATAGTTGTTTCTGCCGCCACGAATGCTATCATGGCGACTTCGTTTGCCTGTAATACTAAAATTGTGTGTCGCAGCTTTCGACTTGCGTTCATGCAAATGACTTACTGTCGAAATTTCGGTCGTAACAGAAAAATTTATTGACAGCTTTTAAGTATTATTCTTTATGTACCAAAATGTTGCAGCGGTTGTAATCCCTTTCTCTATCATTTGTAAAATTTTGGAGAAGCGTGATCAACCGGTGTCGCACAGTCTCTTTGTAATGCCACAGCTTCGTCCCTTTACTCGTACTGGAAAAGTACGATCAGGAAACTGATTTTCATCTGAAATTGTTATGTATATGGTACATAATCGATTGCAATTTTATACTTGACGGAGTTACTACAGTCCGGAAATTAACGATTCTTTTTTGTACACGCTATGTAGAAATGGTCGTTTGTATTAGAGGATATGTGCGCAGTCACTATATTGCCACCATTTTATGTCTCCTGTAGGGATCATAAGAATAAGATAGAGATAAGGACGGCGCATAGAGACAACTTACTTTTTTCCGCTCAGTACGCGAATGGGGTATAACAAAATCGATATGGGTAGGTACTACCTTCAGCCATTCACCGCACTTCGGCTTACGGAGTATGTAGTTACAAAGGTTTTCAGGCACAAATCTTGCTCGAGGTGTATCGGAAAATCCTAAGTCACACTAAGACTTCCGGTTTCAGGATTAGTACTAGAATACTGAGCTATTAAAAAAAAAAAGAGGAAGTCTCGACAAAATATGCGAATGCTGCTTGCTAAGGTCATTAAACAGAATGTATAGTAGCTGGTATGGATGTTGAATGCAGGGTGCTCTACATGTTTCAAAATACGGATTTGGAGACAGCTGCGCACCACAACTCAAAAAAAGCAGCGGGGGACATTGCGTTCCCGAAGGCTGCCCTTGGGCGTGATGGATCAACAGTTTCAGGGCCGCGCGCCGCCTGCAGCCAAAGCGCGCTGCGCGAGCGGGTCAAGTGCGCAGCGGAGAGTGCTTGCGCGCTGCCAGTGCAAACGTGCAGGCAGCTGCTGCGGAACCAACTCGTACCGCAGGTCTCGCTCTCGTCTTCTTGCACTGTGAGTAGCGACTATGAGGTGCAAACCACGTACTGATGAATTTGTAATCCGCCATAATCTGCAACCACACACTTGTGTATTTATTAACTGACAAACACGGCATTGCTCGGGTATCATTTTGCCAGTTTTTTAGTAGAAACAAACTGTTTGTAGAGTAATATCGAGAAAAATTCATTTCCTTGTGTTCGTGAAAACACCTTGAAAATTCTGCAGTAGACGCGGTGCTAGATGATTCCGCTTAGTTTCTGTACGCCGGGCGGATATGCGTCGCGTGTGTAGAACGTGATTTTGTAAATGTCTCGATGGCAACGCCTCTTCTTAGCTTTATAGACAGCTGTTCTATTCGCCTACGGCCGTTTGCGATTCACAGTTGAAAGCTGTCGAAAGCGCTGGCAAGTGTAAGAGATTACTTTAAGTAGATTCGACTGTAGAAACGTCTGTAGTAACTAATAAACGTGTTAAATGTTGATGCATGATGAGGCAGTTTTCCCACGAGTCTCGTAGTGTTCATGGAGCTGTTATCACCTGAAGTATGACAAGTAGGTGGTTCTTACTCCGACAGCGATTTTTACCTGACAGCAAAGGATGTGCGTGTCAAGTTTCGTTGAAATAGGTGTAGTGGTTTCGGAGGAGATATATCTCACACACACACGCACCATACTACTCCTAAAAATAGTGCGGGAGCTAATGATCTAACTGTCGAGTTCCCTGAAGAAAAAGGTCATCTTTATTATTATTTTTTATGTTTAGATTGTTTGGTAGTGTCTTGAAGAATAAACTTTAGCTCCATCATTGTCATTGTGTATATAATTTATTTGCACAAGTGAATTGTAATGGAGACTTAGGGTTAATTACCATCAGCGAAGTAAGTCTCCATTAGAAAACGAACGTGCGGCAATTGGCCGATACTACGCTTGCTTCAGAATGTGAGATTTCCCTTACAGCAGTTACAACTGTGAAGTTAGTTTTCACCTAAAATATTCGATGGAAAGGAAATGCGAGCATCTTGTACCTTCTGTGCCTTTGGAAGACAGCGTGGATGTTAGGTGATACAGATTTAACATAAGAAACAGGTATGTTTTGTTGTTTTTCCTCGTTCTCCTATTTTTTGTTCACTGACGCCAGATTTACGTGCTAGCAATTTGGGCTAAAGCCTCCATTGCCATGGAGTTACCACACTAATTCCGCAAGCATTGGATTGGGTAAAATGCCTTCGGACTTAGTTGATGCTTTAAAAGCAGTTTTTTACGCCGCCAATCACGAGGTGGTATGACTTTAGGATTTGCCTTTAATCTCGCGTCCGTGTTAAATTCTTCATGACTGAGCTGTTTGTAGAAACGCGAAGAAGAGAGGAGATTAAAAATTTGTATATTTTTTTCTGTAAACTTTAATCAGTACCGTATTGACCCAGAATTAGCGCTGACAGTTACGGGATCCTGTTTAGATATTCCTAAATATGAAGGGTTTTTCCTTTGCATTCTTTCTCTGTGGCGTGGTAGGTTGCGCATGGGAGAGCAGGAGAAAGTTGTCGATAGAATTGAATCTCGGAAGGCTAGTTGTGAATGGTGTCTGTGTATCTTGATCGTAAGAGCGTAATCTTCAAAGGGCAAGGTTGTGGTTTCGAGGTCCGTTCCGGCATACGGCTGATGTCTGGAAGTTTCACAATGCCGTTAATACCTTTCGCCGCAAGAACGTAGGAACCAACGCTGTGTATGTACACCTGGCGAGGAATGACCGCTAGTCAGATACTCTCACGGTGTATGTAGTATGGGTGAACGTGCTGTCCGTGGGTAGACTGGGGAAGGTGCGCGATCTACCTCAGTCTCACCTGGGGGAGGGGAGGGGGGGAGGAGAGTCTCGTGGCCCGGAGACTCGACACGAGCATTTCGGCAATTGCTCAGCTTGTAGGGTGTTCAAAGAGTGCTGTGGGATTAGGCGGCCAGCCGTCATTACAGATGTCGGAAGGCGTAGGCTGGATAGGTGGTAAAACGGAACAGGCGGCGAACTGTGGCGGAACTAATATCGGACTTTGATGCTGGGCAGAGTAAAAGTGCGTGTGAACACACAGTGCATCGCACACTCCTAATGATGGGTCTCTGCAGCCGACGCCCGTGCATATGCCAATGATAACACCACGACATCGGCAACTACTACTGAAATGGACACGTGACCATCGGCACTGCACGTTGGCGCAGTGGCAGAGCATAGCATAGCATGGTCTGGTGAATCCCGATTCCTGGTCATGCCGATGGGAGGACGAGAATCCGTCGTCTTCCAGGTGAAAAGGTCCATGACACCTTTACTGCTGGTTAGAGACAAGCTGGCGGCAGCTCCATTATGCTCTGGTGAACATTCACATCGGCATCCATGGATACAGCGAAGCTCGTGCAACATACCATGATGGGGAGGAGTATCATGCACTTGTTGGTTGCAGCCACATATTCCTCGTTCTGACAATAATGCTTCCCGATGACACTAGCATTTTTCAACAAGATAATGCGCCAGTAGTGTGATGGAGTGGTTCGAGGAACACAGTGGTGAGTTTAAGTTGACGTACTGGCCCCACATCTGGAATGTGATTGAACTTGGCGTCAGATTACATCGCTCTCCTCTCTGGAATTTACGGAAATTCGGTGACTTGTGTATTCAGATGTGGTACCAACACCCTCCAGCGACCTACCAAGGCCTCATTGCTTCCAAGTCACGACGCTTCGCTGCTGTTATCGTTGCCAAAGATGGATATACCAGCTGTTAGGTAGGTGATCATAATGTTCTGGGTGATCAGTGTAGTCTACTTGTCAGAGACCATGCTTGCTAGTTACTGTCAAATACTAAAACAGTGTTCCGTCTGTCAGTTTGAGAATTTGTTTTGTCGTAGAATCGGTGATGAAGTCAGGCGGTAGAGACACAGTCTTAAAAACTAGTAAGTAAAAGTAATGCATTAATACAAGCCAACAGCCTGTAAAAGCGAAGCATAGGTTGACCTGGCCAGGCGGTGTTGAGCTTGTGATCACGGGCAGTAGTGGCTGTTTATTGCCGGTCGCGCGACGGAATAACCGCAGATTAGATAACGGCGCTGCCGACCTCACAACAGCCTGAGATGTGTTCCCAGCGTCGCGCTTGTGCACGCCTCACCTGCCCGCCTCCGTCTCACTTTCTTCTCACAACAGCTACAGTCGTTTCTAGGTAATTAATAGGCTTACGGGAGAAGAATTGAAACTACCGAGAGTTAGATCAAATTAACGAGAGGGACAGAGGGAAAAAAACTCAAACGTAACTTTGATGGAAAGTAAATTGTGGTATATACATGTAGTATGTACGGGGTGTTCAGAAAGTCTCTCCGCAGTGTCGTATGATCGTTAGCCGCGGTGAATATACCGAAATTAAACTCAGTGAAATAAAAGTTTTAATTTATTGGATATTCATTTTTACTGAGATAAACGAAACAGTGGAATGTTGGAAGAGTCCAGGCAGGCGAACAGTCACAGGGCACGCGCGTCTGACAGTCATACGGCCACTGCGGAGAGACTTTTTGAACACCCTGTACATCCATTTTAGTAACGTACAAAATAATACATACATCTATACATGCATATGGTACGTACAAACATACATTCATTATATGGAAACCATACCAATGCAAATTTTACGCGCCATTTCGAAAAATAGCTCATTTTTCCTTTGTGTGAGTGACATCCATCCAGCATTGTCTAGCGAATTTCCGATGGCGATGAGAGCTGAGAAGAAATCATCACTCGCTTGCGTTCTGAGTGCGTAGGAACGTAGGGTATGAACAGATGACTTTTCTTGGCTCAATGTGACTGCAACTGGCGGTTGGTCTTAGATATCCTCCTCTTCTTCCCGACAGGCCAGCTGTTCCGCATCTGTTAAAACACCACGGACACTGATGTCAACATTAACGAAATACACCAAGGTTAAGTCACAACAGCAGGTTAGAAGTTGCCGCCCTGAGTCTAGCTGCTGTGAATTCGTTAATTCTCCTGTGGCTGTCGCATGTTCTCTCTTTACATTACATACGTTGGTAGGGCTGATATTTTTCCAGCTCATATTAGTCATGGTAATAGTGGTCGAAACTGTTAGTTCGCCTTCTCACATTTTGTAATGCTGTCCAGTACTAGTGAAACAGTTACTCTGCCATAGTGTTTAAAAATTTTGTTTTACCAGTGGTCCAATCGTTGCAGTCGTTGCAGTCGTGGAAAGTTGGGTGGGAAAAAATAAATTTTACGTTATCTAAGGGCGGTGTGTCGCTATGTACGGTGCAGTTCCCCCAAAAACAGTAAAATTTACCGTCTCTCCTTTCATTATTAACTAAGATCAGCCACTTATGAAGCATTTCCGTCATCATCGAATCCTGTGGGGAAACTATATTATTCCTTTGAAATATCGTAGTTTCACGGATTTCCCTACTGTCAGTAGTTTCAGCTTCTAAGATCCGACCACGTTACAGGCTAAGAGGACAGCTATCCTGTCCTTGATCAGTGTTGCTCCATGACACTTCCGTCTTCGAATACTAGGTTGCGATCAGGAGTACATTTAATAAACAAAAAGAGTCCGGTTTTGTCCTTGTTCAATATGTTGCATGGGTTGTAGGCATTCAAAAACTTAGTTCAATACAGAGTGAATAGTTCCCGCTGTCTCTCTCTCTCTCTCTCTCTCTCTCTCTCTCTCTCTCTCTCTCTCTCTCCAAATTTGTTTAATTTGATGGCATGACTTTTTATTAAAAATTGAGAGCACCACCCAGGTGCTGTAAAACCTTCAATCGCGATACAGTGAGCAAAAGACTTTGCGTGTTTCTTCATCGATGGGAACGTTTTGTCCTCAACACAACACTGTTTTGTCCTCAACACAACACTGTTTTGTCCTCAACACAACACTGTTTTGTCCTCAACACAACACTGTTTTGTCCTCAACACAACACTGTTTTGTCCTCAACACAACACTGTTTTGTCCTCAACACAACACTGTTTTGTCCTCAACACAACACTGTTTTGTCCTCAACACAACACTGTTTTATGCGCTATAGCAAGTGCTCCACAAGACGGTGAAATTAGCACTGACGTGACCACCTCCTTCCTGTGCCTGAGGTACTTCCAGTGACACTATGTTTATTATTATAATCGCCGATCGTGTAGATGAAAAAATAGCGATTTTTTCAATTCCTCTCTCCACAACATCAGTAACAAGGTTTATTCCATTAATTGAAAGACACTTGTTCCTTCTAGCGATCGTGGCATTTTATAGTTTCAAGAAAGTGGAGTAACAACAACATAGTCTGAAAGTAGATTGCAGAGGAAGTACATCAGAGAAACAAATGACAGGTACTCTGTACTGGGAATTGCAGAAGTACGGTGCTTCAAATCATAGTATGTGCGGGAGCGCTGGCTTCAAATTGTAAAGCGCTGGCGAGATGTCCTCATAACTACTTCAAATTACCAAGGAGACCGAAACGCATCGATTTCTCCGCGTGGCACTGCATCTTGCATCGTCCACAGCTTCACTCACTGTCTCCAAGTGACAGTAGTAAACTCGGACAGCAACAGTGAGCTGCAAAAAAAAAAAAAGACAGTCGGTAAAGAAACGCATAGTAACAGTAATGCTAACATGCAAAACTAAAGCTGTACGAATTTGGGCAACAAACGTAACACAACAGCTGTCGTCCGTTCCGGAAGATGTATGTACGGAGGAAAGAAAATGGCTAGTATTGGTAAGGTGTACCCTCGACCGTGTGGTGTATAGCGGGTTGCTGAGTGAATATATGTAGACGTCGATGTATACACTTTCAAGTGAAGTGTTTGGCGCACGTGCGGCGGCCGGGCGCAGTGCCGGAGTACTTAACGGGGTCAGCGGGACGCGGCCGTGGTGGCGCGGCGTGGCGCAACGGCTTCCATTCCACACGGCGACACCAGCACAAAACCAGCAGCGCCCGCAGCTTCTGCCGCCTTCGCACTGCATAGGCAGGCCACACAAGGGGGGCCGTACATGATAAAGCAGCCTTCTGACCCATTCACCAAACGTTTGTGTAATTATGTAAAACAATTTATGAGAATTCTTCTTTCTGTATTACTGAGCTCGCTGCTGTATCGCGGAATAATGAAGCAAAGCAGGCCGGGAGAAAGGACTTCACTAATTTGTAATTTGACGCCGTTCTGGCCAGTCATAACGTAAAGTGAACAAGTTCAGCTCCTTGTGGCTGTATCGCAACCTGGTCCTGATAGAAATTTGAAAGGGGACCAAAATTAAAAGTACCAGCAAAAGAACTTACCGATCTATGAGGGTGAGTCAAATGAAAACCTTAAATTTTTAATAACAAATCGAAATTTCGCGCCGTTATCCTGTAAGTTGGTAAGTGTGCTACAAGCAGCGTGCAGATGCACACATACCGTCGCATACCCGGCAATGCTTCAGAATTGCTAAATATGTATAGAAGTTGGATATACATTATAATCTCTTTCTTCTTTCTTTCTTTCTGTCCATCTCCTCGTCTGTCCTCTCTTTGTCCATCTTCTCGTCTCCCTTCTCTCTGTCCTCCTCCTCCTGCTCCTCCTCCTCCTCCTCCTCCTCCTGGCACATCTTCTACTTCCCCATCTCAATGTCCATTTCCTCCAAACACCCCCACTCCCCGGCCGCCTCTTTTTCCCGTTCTCGCTGACGTTGAGCGTTTGTTGTTGTTGTTGTTGTTGTTGCTAACGAAAATTTGAATAAATGTGTAAATCATTTGGGATCACACGTGTGCGTATGACAAAGACCTCTCCTGCTGCGTGATGTCTGGATAGTAGCTTCCATGACAGTATTTTGTATAATTTTTTAATGTGCAGACGGGTAGGATTGCTAAGTTTCGGACGATTTACATTCCGTAGTAGTATTCGATTCATAAGGCGATAACCCATAAATACAAGTTTCCACTTTTCTGTCAAAACTGACTCCTGGGAAGAAAAAAGGCGACATATTGTTGTGTATAAAATTTTTGTTAAAAATTATAGAAGAAAGAATATGTACGGAATAGACAGTCTAATGAATGCATGGACAACCAGTGATCACCCACTTACTTAAGCTCGCGTGCTACCGTCTCATGGAACGGACCAGCAGCGCGCGTAGTGCGTGAAGTCAAAACTGTAGCGTCCGTGACGTTGGGGTTGGTGTTCACGGGATAATGCACCGATATGAATGTCACATTTTTCCCGAAACACGACGCCAAGAAATGGATACTAGCGGAGATAATTCTTAGAGATCATACTTACTGATCGACTGCTGTTGTCGAATCCTGCTCTGTGGCGTCTAGCTGATTTTCAAGGACTTCCCCGTAAACCTTCTCGCAGTCGGTATTGCCTTGGGTACGGCGTGCATTTACAGTACCACCGCTTTTGTTTGTAGTGCTACCAGTGGCTACCAAGGTTTTCATCCAATGGTTGGTAGATGTCACGGGAGCCCGTGAACGTAAGTCAAACTCGGGTTGGAAAGCGCTTTGAGCTCCAACAAAATTATCAGAGACTTTGTGATACGATTTTACAGCAAACGCACATTGGACAATTGCCCAACAGTTCATGGCTACTAAAACTCTCACCTTAATTGTTGGTAAGGCGGGTGTCAGGTTGAGATTCATTGGGAGAGTGCTTAGAAAGTGTAGTCCATCAACAAAGGAGGTGGCTTACAAAACACTCGTTCGACCTATTGCTTATCAGTTTGGGATCCGTACCACGTCGGGTTGACAGAGGAGGTAGAGAAGATCCAAAGAAGAGTGGCGCGTTTCGTCACAGGGTTACTTGGTAAGCGTGTTAGCGTTACGGAGGTGTTTAGCAAACTCAAATGGCAGACTCTGCAAGAGAGGCGCTCTGCATCGCGGTCTAGCTTGCTGTCCAGGTTTCGAGAGGGTGCGTTTCTGGATGAGGTTTCGAATATATTGCTGCCTCCTACTTACACCTCCCGAGGAGATCACGAATGTAAAATTAGAGAGATTCGAGCGCGCACGGAGGCTTTCCGGCAGTCGTTCTTCCCGCGAACCATACGCGACTAGAACAGAACAGGAAAGGGAGGCAAGGACAGTGGCACCAAAGTGCTCTCCGCCACACACCGTTGGGTGGCTTGCGGAGTATAAATGTAGATGTAGAAGTTCAAAACGAATGCCCACTCCCATAACCCCCACGACGGCAACCAACACTCCTGAAATATTCACGTTTGACTTCCTCACCCTGCAGTTCCAAGGTCAATCTCTTGATCTTAGGATTGATGATGAGAATATATCACCACTCTCACACGCTAGATTGAATGCCCGCTGGTGTCGTGGCGGATACGTGACGCCTTAAGCAAAGTGTGTAAGCGGGGCGGTGCGGTGATTCTCTCATTTAACGAGTTTTGATTGATGGGTTTTAACTACCGAGCGCGTCACAAATTTATAGTTCTGGCTCGAGTGAATCGTCCACCAGAACGGGACATAATACAAAAAAAACCTCGACAGTGTGTTCGCAAATGCGTATTTTCTATGATGATTAAAATTCCGCCGTTGCAAGTGACCAGTCATACAAAGAGTTCTCAGAATTAATTCAAAGAGTAAATTCATTAAATGAACGGAAAAGCTGAACTGCATTGTAAATTACTAAATTAATTAAAACACACACACACACACACACACACACACACACACACACACACACACACACACACACCATTCCATTAAATAAGTCATATCTTGGAAATAAACATGTGGTATGTATTCACCATTGAAAATGACTCATATCGGCTTCTAATTTCTATCTATCTTCCCTTTGTCTGAGATCCAATGAATAACAAGTTATGTCAGTTATTATGCCACGCACAGACCAAACGGCCGACGCATTACAATATAATTCAGTTATTCTTTTTAGTCAGCAATAGCTTCTGAGCATTCTTTGCTGGCGTGTGTATTGGCATGTTCCTTCGTTGCTCACGCCGCGTTCGACCAGATACTGCTGCTCCTGGCGGATTTAAATACTGTGTGCCGGCTCGTTGGTTGCGTGAAAATGTTTCTAATGAACATTGATGGAATGAACATTGATGGAATGATTACCCCCACTAGGAACTCAGAAGTCCATCACTAAGCAATACCTTTACAAGTCGAGCAAACGTTATCACCTTACGTGGGGAAATAAAAAAGCTCGTGTAGACCGATATATTCGGACCGTTACAGCAGAGACAAATGGGAAATAATTCCAGCAACTACAGGAGCCGAAAATTAGCTTCGCTGACAAAAGGCAGATAGTATATCGGACGACAGTGTACAGAGCTGGTGCAAACACATTTATACAAATGTTTCGGAACTCTACGTTCAGCGCACATTGAGGAATATGAGGCTGTGCAGCAGACTAGTTTACGTGTTCCCAGATGACCTAATGACATCGTCAATAAAGATAGGTGGCACAATATCATCGACATTCGACTGTGGATCAGTGAAAATGTGTCGCCTGGTCGGATGACTCACTTTTCTTGATACGCCAGGTCAGCAGTCGTGTCCAGATCTCCGTCGTGTAGGCGTGTACCGTGCCACGAATGTAGATCAGTGAGAACAGTAGTCTGCTGTGGGAACATTCTCCTGGGCTTCCGTGGGACCTGTGGTAGTAATTGAAGGCACTAGGCAAGCTGTGGACTGCGCGAACGTTATTGCAGACCCACCCTCCATGCTTGATGGGTACCCTGAGAACGATGGTATTTTCCAGAAGGATGAATGCCCGTGCCCCAAGTCCAGTAGCTTGACACTCAATTGGTCCGAAATTCGGCTGACCGTACCCGAAGGAACGCATCTGGGAAACTAACGACCACCATCTTCGTGTTTGCAAACCACCGGGCTGTAATTTAAGGGAATAGCGTGCCTTGTACGTAGACATTTGGTACAACAAACCTCCGGTATCGTGCCAGGGACTTGCCGAATCCGTCTTATGAAGAATCACTTCAGTATTGCGTTTCGAAGGTGGACCAATATGGTATTGAGCAGCTGGTCATATTGTTTTGGCTCATCAGTGTAACTGCATTGATTTAAAAGTGAGTAGATGGGTAGATCACATAACTAATGAAGAAGTATTGAATAGGATTGGGGAGAAGAGAAGTTCGTGGCACAACTTGACTAGAAGAAGGGATCGGTTGGTAGGACATGTTCTGAGGCATCAAGGGATCACCAATTTAGTTTTGGAGGGCAGCGTGGAGGGTAAAAGTCGTAGAGGGAGACGAAGAGATGAATACACTAAGCAGATTCAGAAGGATGTAGGTTGTAGTAGGTGCTGGGAGACGAAGCAGCTTGCACAGGATAGAGTAGCATGGAGAGCTGCATCAAACCAGTCTCAGGACTGAAGACCACAACAACAAAAGTGAGAGACGAGACGAACAGGAAAGTGGCCTGATTGTTTAGTTTGTTCCACCGTTAACGTTGATCTGAGGGAGAAAATGGCAGTTAGGAAAGATGTTACTAGCCACAGCGATCAGTTATTAATGTTACAGGCGCTTCCCCCTTTTCTGTGATTTTATTTCATCGAATCACTAATTGTATGGATGTGTGTGGTTCACGAAAAGGCAAAGTAGTAGCTGCTGTGACAGAGCAACGCATCTTAGTCGAACCGTTCGAAACGATTTACTATCTTGAAGGAATTGTGGAATAAAGTTTAGTGTGCTTCCACCGTTATAATGTATTTAGAAATCATTACTGCTGTCAGGTCTGTGAACTGTGCTTTATTTTCCAGTACCGATGAACATGACTGCGTTAGTAATTTCCCTGATGAGTGGCTCATTGTCTGACGGAGACAGCTCTCCCCTGATTCCGTTATTCATGCAGTCATATGGTTCGTGCAACTACGTTAAGTATTACAAGCGAACTTTCGTCTGTCGCCCGCTGTTATTTCCTTGAGGCCAGTGTCAGTCGTGTTTAATTTTGTTACGCTTCAGAGAACTTCGGCGCTCGTAAAAGCAAAGTGACAATATGCGGAAAAATTTCCAAAATTCTGATAAATGATCTTGTCGCCTTTTATACGCGCTCAAAACGATGTCGGTCTCCGCGGTCTCGCGAAGGACTGGTTTACTGTTGCTGAGCAGATATGTGCCTCTTATGCTTTTAATAGGCGTATACCGAGTCAATAAGTGTGTGTGTGTGTGTGTGTGTGTGTGTGTGTGTGTGTGTGGTGGGGCGAGAACTTAGTCGCCCAGTCAAGTTGAATAATGGCCATGTGTTAAATGTATATATCGGACGTTTCGTGGCAGGCGTTACTTTTCTTTCACATCCCAGTTGCTGTTCTGAGTCGAACATGAGTAGTTTCAATGCCCCCACCTCTTGACGGACAAAATGTTACATTACGACTTAGGAGTGTCACCATTCACATACAAAGACCCGGTGCGTTATGGAAGTCCAGGGTTTCTTTACACTGTAAGATACCATATCCAGTTTCATTTTAGGAAGTGTGCTATGCAGAAGGAATCGGATGTAATTTTTTCTATGCGGCTTGCAGAATTTTGTGACTGGCACCACAACGTCTTTACATATTAGCTGTTTCTGTAACCGTGTGAAACTTATTGTCATGTGACCGTTAGTAATAGACAAAAACTGCTGCACTTGAAAATGTTTGTTGAAGAAAAGCAAAAAGAAATATGAAAAAGTTTCTTTCACGTCTTACTTGCACTTTGGCGTGAAAATAGCATTCACGTGGTAGACAGGAGCAGACAAAATCGACAATCATAAGACTTTGTAAACATGTAGCATAGAACAGGTACTGTGGAAATGAAGGTTTATTTGTACTTCAGGAGCACCCAGTCATCAGGACGTGTCCTTGAAAGTATACGCCAAAACAAAATACAAATAAAATGAGGAAATCATCTTCATTCTGTAGTAGCGTATTTACTTTTCACATCTGGTTCGCGCATAGTGGCCATCGAATTAATCGTGTGATCAGGAGTAGCGCAGTGCTCAGGTTTCCAGTTGACTACCATAGTTTGTTTCTCTGTAATTCGTAAGGTTAATGTTGACCAAGTGAACGAATCACAATGATTTAAATAACTCTTGTTGGGTATCTGTTGAGAGGCCAGACAAACGTGTGATTTCTGAAGACGGGCAGCAGCCTTTTCAGTAGTTGCAGGGGCAACAGTCTGGATGATTGACTGATCTGGCCTTGTAACACTAACCAAAACGACCGTACTGTGAGCGGCTGAAAGCAAGGGGAAACTACAGACATAATTTTTCCCGAGGACATGCAGCTTTACTGTTGGTTAAATGATGATAGCGTCCTCTTGGGCAGTGTCTTCAAAGGAGGATATAAGATGAACATCAACAAAAGCAAAACGAGGATAATGGAATGTAGTCGAATTAAGTCGGGTGATGCTGAGGGAATTAGATTAGGAAGTGAGACACTTAAAGTAGTAAAGGAGTTTTGCTGTTTGGGGAGCAAAATAACTGATGATGGTCGAAGTAGAGATGATATAAAATGTAGATTGGCAATGGCAAGGAAAGCGTTACTGAAGAATAGAAATTTGTCAACATCGAGTGCAGATTTAAATGTCAGGAAGTCGTTTCTGAAAGTATTTGTATGGAGTGTAGCCATGTATGGAAGTGAAACATGGACGATAAATAGTTTGGACGAGAAGAGAATAGAAGCTTTCGAAATGTGGTGATACAGAAGAATGCTGAAGATTAGATGGGTAGATCACATAAATAATGAGGTATTGAAGAGAATTGGGGAGAAGAGGAGTTTGTGGCACAACTTGACTAGAAGAAGGGATCAGTTGGTTGGACATGTTCTAAGGAATCAAGGGATCAGTATTGGATTAGTATTGGAGGCCAGTGTGGAGGGTAAAAATCGTAGGAGACCAAGAGATGAATACACCAAGCAGATTCAGAAAGATGTAGGTTGCAGTAGGTACTGGGAGATAAAGAAGTTTGCACAGGGTAGAGTAGCATGGAGAGCAGCATCAAACCAGTCTCTAGACTGAAGACCACAACAACAACCGTAAATTTAAAATAAAATAGAGATAGATTACACAAACGCCTGGTTCAGGTTCCTAACTTCCGTACTTATCCTGTAACTTGGAGCATTTGTAATGACGGCATGTGTCGTCTGTAGTTCATTCATTATGTCATGGATAATACGGGATCAGCGAAAGAACCCTGTGGCAGTAGCTTTGGGTTGGGTTCGTCTGGAGGTATCTATGGCTACGCCTCCGTGTTTTCACAGCCCTCGAGACGACTATTGTTATCACCTGCAGCCTTTTGCGCTTCGCAGGTGAAGTTACCAACAGAGCTGCCAGCTGTCCGGGACATTTTGCCAACTCCACCTGTAGTCGGTCATGCGTGTAGTAACATCTTTTGGAGTCAGTGGAAAACATCTGTAACGATCTCGACATGAACACGCCTTCAGTCTTTAACCTACCTCACTTGGAAAGCGCGACACTTGGTCGGACATTTGCTGGAAATGGAAGGTCAGTTTCGGGAGGACGAGAAGTTAACGGTCAGAATTGAAGTTGTCCGCCCAGTGGCGCCCCTCCTGGGGCCATGGAGAGGCCGGGGGCTGACACTGGCTTGCACGAGCGGCACGTCGCCTCGAGATAACTGCTGTAATCGAGCGCTGCACGGTCGATCACCGCTGCACGCCACCTGGCGCGAAGCGGAGACCTGTCTTAAATCGTAGCTCGTCTCGATGAGGCGACCGAAGTTGAGGACACTTAGCTGGACATTCTGTCGACCTCTGGGACACTACTGCCTACTAAAACGTCCTGTTGGGCTGAATAGGGCCCCTTCCTCTGCCCGTAGGCGAGGTCGATAACGCACAATTATGTGGTGATGTCGACTCATCGTGGCCAGTTCAACCTTTGAAGATAGAACAAGTTTTCACTGACAGTTTTACTCTACCAGTAGATAATTGGTGTAATGTTTCTGGTCGCCAGATCCTTTTTCCTGGATTGATTTCCAAAATCTCCGTAGTGTCCCTTGTAGTGGCAATATGTGACACTTGATGGTGAGTTGTTATTTGGATGGGAACTATTAAGTTAGGAATCGGGCTTTGCCCTAATCGAGATGAGTACGCTGTGTGTTGACACCAGATTTCAATCACTCCCTCCTGTCATCACTGTACGACACAAACACGACACTGAAGCTTCGTATACTTTCATCAGTTATGGTGGCTCGCAACAATTCTCGGAGGAAGTGTGTACAGTGAGTCGTACTAGAGAAATCCTTCCCTATATTCGGCTGATTAAGTGTGCGATGCATTATGTAATAATCCCATAGGACATCCGCCTTCGCAGAGGCAGAGAAGTCAAATCAGTAATATTTGTATCCTCGGTGTATTTAAACGCTCTGCTGCACAGAGTTTATTTAGTCCATTTCTCCTAGAAACATTCTAAATTGCTGCTCTCCTTAGTGTCTGCTTAGAAACCTCATAGACATCCGAAATTGATTGAACGCCACTGTATAGTAATCTCCTTCCCCCCCCCCTCCTCCTAGCTCTGTCCATCTCCTCCCCCCCCCCTCTCCCCTCCCCCCCCTCTCTCTCATCCACACACCCTCTGTCCCACCGCTTCTCCATCTCCCTTTTCTTGAGCCTTGTTTATTGTTGTTGTCAACCAAACCTTGATTGGAAATTGAAGTCGCTAATAATTGAATGGGTTGATCGGTTTCGAACATTGGCATTGTGCGTATGAGACTGACTTATCCACCTGCTTGATATGTAAGGACATCAGCTTCATTACCAGTATTTCGCGTAGTTATTATCTGTGTACACGTAGGATTACAAAGTTTCGGGCGATTAAGATTCCGAAGTAGTATTGTAATCGTAAACCGACAGACCGATATGTAGACTAAGTATATCGGAGAAAGAATTTGTCTAATGGTTAGACAACAACTTGTCTTTACGTAGTGGTATATATGTACACACATTCGTTTCTTCAGCACAGTGATGGTATTCTGCCTGATCTTGGTCTTCTAGCTGAGTGTCAACAGTGTAACAGTCTTACTATGCAAAGTCAACATAGATATAGTAAGAAAAACTGTATTTGAGAGAGGACGATGCGTAGCTACGTTATAAGATGATTACTAGCTTTTGGTACACACATTTTCAACAGTACTGCCTTAACATAAAAAAGATCGTGTTGATAATGCTCGCTGTAACGTATAGGGGGCTTCTCAGTTCTGGGTGAACGTACTTTGTAGATCCTAAGCTTGTAAACTACTGCTTTTGTTAAAGGCTCCACTGGTTTCGCGGGAGATCACTGCACCCGGAAATTCCAAGGCCGCGGAGGGCATTGCTCCCGTTTATGTACACCATTTCCTGACCTTGTCTTCCTGCGGTGTAAAAGTTCTCTAACTTTTTGGTCGTCCCAGCGGTAATGTATAAACTTGCCCATTAAACTGAAATACGGCACGATTTGTTAATTCTGTAAGGTCAACCTTGAAATCAGCGAATAACTAGACTCCACATGGTACTTCATATGAAGCACGTGGGTATCAGACCATCCCGTAAAGGGGTTAGGTCTGATCGTAATGACACATCATCGAACTATTGTCGCGTCATATTTCATTTGTGTACTTCTAATTTTACGTAGTTTAAAGGTCTGTAACGTTTTCGCGAGATAGTTTGTCCTGTAACGATGTGTGACGGTGAACCCGTAATATCTAGCCCGTCGTGTTCTTACTGAATCTGATTACGTCCCATGTATTTTGTTAGAAATCTGTGCTCATAGTAGCAACATCAGTTACGCAGCTGGTTTTTTCGGTATCATCGACGTAGTGCAGGGATGTTGGAGAGTCTGATTTAATTAAATGGTGTGGAAATTCCAAGTCAGAAAATTACATGGACTGAGGTAGGGTTTTGTATTGGAAGTATCGGCGTAGGAAAAATGGTTTACAGAGCCCATTAGTTACTTTCTAATGAGTTGAATGTCCATACCTGTAATAAGTAAAGAAGTGAATACAGAGGGAGGTAGAAACGTGTGTAAAGTGAACGATAATTGACAGGCCAAAAAATCCTGAAATACAACCAGAAAGGAAGGAGACACAAGTCACCCAAGAAAACGATGGATGGACATCAATTCCACGAAGAAGGGATTTGCATATACCTAATCCCTGTTTGTAAAATGACGACGACGTTTTAACTAGTACAATATAGACACTTCATCATACACAGGTTGTTGGCCTGTTTAGTGTACCACTCAAGTCTACTTAAGTGATTTGAGGAAAAACTATTCTTCAGTGGTCGACAATTGTCCTGTGATCACTAGCCTTAACACTGATATTTTTAGGCATTTGTAATGGGTCATCCAGCATTTTACATTCATTCGAGTCTACAATATTTAGCAGTTTTTTCGGTTTGGTGATTCCACTTTACATCTCATTTTTTTGATGATATTTAGCTTCACGTTGTCTGACGATGCACGAAATGATTCATACTCCGCGATATTTGCTGTAAAGCCGGCGACGATTGACTGACGTACCGTAACGCTTGCTACCGTACAAACACGTATATTTCTACACTGAGTGTGTGAAGTCTTGCGTTGTCGTAGGTTAGGTTCTCTTTACGTATTCTCGCTACTACGCATAGGAGAACCGCTGTGTGAGCGGATCGTGGCCGCAGCTAACGAGTTCGGTAGGAGGAGGACTTGAAAGGCGGCAAGTTACGGGGGGGTGGTTTTCCTTTGGAAGACCGTTTCATTAAGGAAGTGCGTATCAATGAGTGTAAGGCGAGCTCCCTTACGTCTCGGGTGCACGTGCTGCCACCTATTGGTGGCGCGCGGACCTAGCGGCATTGATCCCGCCCAAACCTCCCTGGCGCGGTGCGGCGCTCGCTAGGAGGCTGTAGCGTGCCACGCGTGTGCTGCCGGATTGTCTTTGGACTCTTAACTGCTCTACATGGCCAAATGTTGCGAAATAATCTGAACGGGTTTATGGTGTCACGGAACGAGGCTATGGGTGTATGGCGAGCTGCTGTCGTACGTAGCGTGGACTGTACTCACAGCGAACGTAGTCTGGAAAGTATAAAGCACGTTCGTGGCCTTGGTGGGCGAAATTTGCTTGTTTTCTTACAGTCAAATCGCCAGCAGTCGGGCAAGGGTTCTTAGACAGTCATTAATCAGTACTTCATAAAATTTTCAGGTTGTTGGATAAGGATCCCTGTCAGTATATTCGTTATCCTCATGTGTAGCATGGAGTTTCAGGATCTCACTGAAGATCACGTAGTATTGCATAACTTGTAGCGCTATGCGTAAGAGAGTTGGAGGTAAGACATATTCAGATCGCCCGACCGAGTAACGGTCGCAGATTTCATGCATTACACAAACTGAGTGTGGTATTCTGTTCCATATACACGTGGCCATAAGCCGGCGGAATCTCCATTTTCGCCCCAAAACTACCACATCTGTCGGTTAGAGACATACTTAACTAAACTTACACGATTTGCAGACTGGTGGCCTTCATTACAATTTTAGGGATTCAGGTGATGGGAAAAGAAATCTAATCCACCCACAAAAATATTTAAAGAAAGCGTTTTTTTTCCTACGTATGTTTATTCAGTCTTCCGGTGTTGAAACCCGCAAAGAACAAATTCAAATATATACAGCTGATGGTAGCTAGTCATCTACAAAATTAAAAATAAAGTACTTGCAAAATCCGGGATTAACGATTGGCAATAGTGAAAAAAATAATATATCTTAGCACGGAGTATATTGAACACAATCACCACTTACATATTACTAAGAGAAATTGTAGTACGTCGACTATTTTGTGTGTCACTTAAATTCTGTTTTGCACGATAAATAAGATTCTCATTTCAGCTCGTTACTGATTCGTTGTTAAGGAGTTGCGGTAGCGAGTAGAAATCCTTGAGATATCTTAGCGTGAGGTGCTTGAGAAATGAAAAGCGCCTTAATGGCTATTAATCAGACCATGTAAATTAATGTTACGCTTTTCGTTAACCAAAGGACTTTGCAGGTAGCTTTTGCCGCATGTATCGAATTGGGAATGATGGATAGTATCGAGTAAAGGTTAATGCCCAGGAAAACTGTTGGTACTTAATAATACTAGCATTTTGAAACAATTACTGATTTTTTAGCTGTTGTCGACTAGTTTGTTCCCTTGTCAAGGCAAGCAGTGATAATGCTCTTTGGTGCGGTTCCAGACAGTTTTCCAAGGCAATAGTGGGGTGCTATTGAGTTCCACATCCGATAAACACTATGTGGAGGAGCTCTGAAAAAGATCACTCTGCAACGGAGTGTGCGCTCTTTCGGAACTTCCTGACAGGTTAAAACAGTTCGCCGGTTCGGAACACGAGTCTGGAACCTTGCACTCTGTGGGATATGCTCTTTCCCAGAGAGCATATACAGCCACGATTCACGATCCTTAGTTACAGCTTTGCCTAAAAGTTTTCGCTTTCCGCCAGTAGGTCGCTATCTCGACAGCAGTTACGTCCGCAAAATTTTCTTAACTCTTGAAGCAGGCATTTCTGACAGAAATTAAATTGTTTTCTATCGAACCGTTTGGGTATTAGAAGGGTCTGTGCGGATAATGTAGCCTTAGAGCCACCGTACTCTTGCCAAAACAGCCCTCGTTAAACTACCTAGATATTTGGTGTGTGACTAGTATCTTAATGTGATGGGATATTTGAAAGTTAGGTGACACTGTAGCTTTTGAAGTACAGAGTTCTGTGTATTTACGGCGAAAATCTTCTGGGGTCGTTGTAGGCGACCTTCTCTAACTTTAGGTACTTAGCTTCCCGTTTTGCAGCGACTGACGGTACGGGCAACTATTAAAATTGCGAACGGTTGTAACAAGTATTCACCTATTACAAGCCAGTGTGTGACATACCCGCTGTGCTTGAGCGTCTCTGGTTAGAATTTCTCTTGGCTTTCGCTTCCTAACCGAGCGAGTTGTAGCTGTGGTGAGACAGCGTACTTGACTACTGGTCATCCAGATGAAGATTTTTCGTGGTTTCCCTAAATCGCTTAACGTAAATGTCGAAGTGTTTCCTTTGAAGATGGGACAGGTAATTTCTTTCCGCCCCGTACCTACTGCTGCATCTCTAATGACGTTGTCGTCGACGGGACGTTACATACTAATCACCCTTTTTACATTGCCACATCTTCACGTGCACAATAGATTGTAGTGAGTAACTGGCATTGAATATTTCAAATTTGTCGTCATTCCATATGCTTGGTATGCAAACCTCTACTGTTGAGAAGCGAGACCCACGCAATTAGTCATATTTTGGCATTAAACCGTACTTCAGAATGACGATTCAGTGGGAAGCTTAATATGTATAGATTACCGTCTACCCTTCTTATTTCTTAAATTCTCGGACATCATGCGTATGATGTTGAAAGAACTAGTAAAGTGACTTGTTAGAAACCGGACAGTGTGTAAGTCTACAATGATCGTTTTCTTGCAGTAGGTGTGCAGAAGATAACGGAAAATAGTGTTTCGATGAGAAGTCACTTAGACGTTATTGAAATCAACAACAATCAGAACAAACTTCATATGTTTTACATTCGTACTAATAAGCACACTCACTCCGTCTTCAGGCACACAGTCCATTATATTCGTTGTTTTTACTCATAATTAGCTTATGATACGTCATGACTGATTTCCGTACACAGCCTTCTGCTCTGATTGTACTCCCTCTATTATGATTTACCTCAGTGGAACATTAAACCCAAATCTTCGTCTTTCCTTTAGCAGTTCCGGTTAGGAAGAAGAAAAAATACCTTTAAAACTGAACTGAAACATTGTTAGAGGCGAACATTAATCTAATGAGACACTGATCATGTATCACACGAGAGGTATGTATGCACGGAGCATGTCATAGCCACTTCCTTGCTATATACTAAACATCAGCAAGTGAAGGCAATAACTACGTAATACGGAAGTCAGGAATATCACAATGGAAAACAAGAACTTAGAAGTGAGAATCGACTGCTTAGCGGTCGCAGTAAGTTCAGACATAGCCACAAAACAAATCAAAGAACACGTAACCCACTCTACCAAGGGTACTACTTCGAGAAAACGGAGTATGCAGCTCTTGAAAAAGTTACCGACTGGATAGCTAGATGTAGCTGTGTGTGTGTGTGTGTGGGGGGGGGGGGGGGGGGTGTTAAACTGTAACAGCGGATAGAAGTGGACGTCGCTGAGAAATAAATCTTCATTAATACGGTAGACTAATGGCAGTTGTATGTGAACTAACGTACAGATGCTTACAACAAACCATCCGAATCGTTTAATGACAAGCTCGGATGAAAATAGTGCAGTCACTGAGTGACAGGCGCTGTACGTTGCAGAATCAGAAAGCTTGACACTGAATAGGAAAGTTTTCAACGGCAAGTTAGAAGCTAGAGAAAGGGAGTTCTTAAGCTTAGTAAGAGAGGCTAATGCGTTAAGAAGACAGAAAACCAACGAACTCTGCTGACCGCAGCAGAAAACACATGCGACAGAAATGCGTCAACGATTCGGAAGTGCGTGCCAACGCACTCTGCGCACAATAGTACGCACCGCTCTAAAAACATTTTCATGGCATTCAAACTGTGGATGACTTAAGAGGTCAAAGTGACATATTAAATCGTCTCACTTCATCAGTGCTCTGATAGTTCCATAATAATGCCGGACAAACTTTCCATTTGTGTGCCCATACAATTAGTGACTGCTCAATCGTCAATTTATTAACACCAATAGCCCTTATACAACTACTGAAGCGCGTTTGTTCGTCAAAATACATTTTTCGTTGTATTAATTGAAAACATCGGCAATGGTAACATTCTCTAGTTCGTTTCATGTTTAAGGTGCGGATGTGACGCCTGAATGCAAGTTTCATTAAAATTTTCATCTCGCTCTTGCTCCATACTGCGAACAATGCAACACAGCGAGGCTGATAGTGAAATGGACTGGTAAGGCAGTCTTTATCGGACGGTGAAAAACACACAGTATGGGCAACCACAGGGCGAAAGGGATCGAGGGGAAGAACTGTTCCCCGCCTCACCCCTCGTTGGCATTCTTCTCAGTTGCCTACTGTACTCACACATGGAAAAGATGACATACATAATGAGAAACAGACTTCTTACTTTCTCTGCCTACGAAGGGCGATGGCCCCGAACAGTCTGATCAGGAGGATTTTTATGTATATGTTGGACAAAAAAGCTCCGTTGTTCATTACAGTTTAGCGGGATCTCAAGACGAGGAGATCATAAATGACATCAAGGACCATGGCCTTCTTGAGAAGAAACTTGGAATATACCTGCATTTGCAAGGAAAAGCAGCTGAAAATTGGCAAGGCATTGAGCGAACAAAGACTGTGGGCTCACAAAGTTGAAGCCCAAAGGAGGACATGGTGGAATTAACATGGCCCACAGTTGGCCGAAACGGTGGTGGAAGAAGTTGAATTTATTCAAAGCGTTTCTTGGAGGACTTCCTTTTAAACGGCAACATTCTAGATAGGCTTGACAGTTCCCCATGAACCACACATTTCTGTAGTTAGTTCTAAACGACAATCGAGGTGGAGTTAACAACGACGCCACAGGACAGTGGATGATGTGACGAATCACGCTATGTGCTGTTGTAGTCGATGAAAGTGTTCGGGTTTTGGCAAAGCCTGGAGAACGTTTCCTGCCATCGTGGCCAGCAGTGAAGTGTTGTTGACGTGGTGTTAAGCTATTGGGTTGTTTCTCGTGGTTAGGTTGTGGCCTCTTTAATGCGCTTAAGGAAAGAGTATATGTGGGGAGAATATGATCGCATTTTGCAGCATTGTGTATGGCGTACAGGAGAACAGTTCGAAGGCGATGATTGTACCAGAACGTCAATGCGCGCTCTCGTAAAGCAGCATCAGTAAGGCCATACTTTGTGGATCATAACATTCCTCAAATATACTGCTGTACCCCGAGTTCCGACCTGGACCGAGTGGAACGCCTTTGGGACGAGTTGTGACGTGGACTTCGCCCCAGACCCCAGTGTCCGACATCACTACGTTACCTTCTCTGTTTTTGGACCGTGAGGGAGAATGGGCTGCACCTCCACAGACATTGACATTTCGCTGAAAGTGTCCGTAGCAGAGTTCAAGTCATTACTTTTTCATCAGATAGTCTGTCAATTATTATTGCCCGCATGTATTGTATGTACGACCCGTCCCGTGCCCATGTCTTTTCAATGGTCGTAGGCTGTTTTTCTAGTGTTGGTTAATAAACCACATACTGTACACCAAGCTAAACAAAATTGGGGTGTACAAGTGCTGTTCGAAAAGTAAGGTCCGATCGGGCGCCAAATGGAAGCCACAGTGAAACTGATGCTTTGCGCAAATGTGTTGCACACTGCCTCTGGTATTGCTGATGTTCGCGTCACATCGCTCTTTTCAGTACTGAGCGCACAGTGAGCACGTAAAGATGCCTAGACAATAGTTTTCCCGCCAAGTATGAGGGCCTGGTGAGAGATTTCGCCTGATAATGAGGCAGCCCACGTAACAGAACTGTGATGCGTTTCCTTATAAATTCTCGGCCGCACGCTGCAGGGCCAGTCAAGATGCTCCTGCAGCGTTTTCGATGAGAAATGTTTCGATCCCCCGCAATACAGCACTTAATTGGGTCTCACTTATTTTCATCTCTGCTCATATGAACTGCTGGCTTTGAAGACATTTTGGCACAGACAACGAGCCGTAGCCAGCATAGAGAATCTGCAGGAAGTAAAGGCGCCTGCCTTCTGTGACAAGGGTGTTGGAAAGTTGGTAGAACACTACGAGAAATGTCAATTCTGAGCGTCGACTGTGTTAAGAAGTAGCCAGACGGTGTTGCAAACAAAACAGTTATGATTTTCACAGTGGTTTCCATTTCGCTGCCGATCGGACCTTACTTTCCGGATAGACCTCGTATATGCCCTCTGTTATTCAGTATACGATACACAATGTAAACACTGTCAGAAAAGGAGCATGTCACCATTGATAAAAAGGGTCACAGGTTACCCAAAAGTCTTACATACAATACATCCGCACCACATTGACATAAATCGACCCGATGGTGGATGTATAATCGTCTGAAACGCTCGAGGAGGGGGGTGGGAGGAGGCAATACAAAAATATTCGAACTTTAGCAGATTAATTTGTGCATAAAACGAAACGCACCTGAAGCAAAGGCGATTCGTGTGACAGTTGCAGGCAATCAGTGTTGGAGAGAGTGCTAGTAGCGTCTAGCGTCTTGGGCGTTGTAAGCCAGAGGAGTACGGCAGATTGGCGGCGGGTTGCTCGCGGTGGGAACGCGCGACAGAAATAATGCGGGCGGTTAAAACCAGCGGCAGCGGCAGGGCAGAGCCGGCGCTTCCTCCCTCCTCACAACAGAGGAGGCGCGCAGATGGCCTTCGCGATCAATAGCAGCCGCCCCCGCACGCCCGCCCCCGCTCGGCCCACCGACAGCCATTGTTGCGCCGTGGCGGCGGAGTAGATCTCTCCCAAGTCTGGCGGCCGCTAACAAATAAAGGCGCGCGAGTGTGTGTCCGCGCAGCCGAAGTTGGAGGTACACACCGCTTTGGGGTCGCGTAACGCGGTCGCTTCAGACTGGGCCATTCGTGAACGCCTCCGAAACTAGCTTCTATTTTTTTTCTTGCTACAATGTAATGTTTATGTATTTGCAGACAAGTTTTTGTTTTTATGTTAAATGTGTGTGGTGCCTGTTCTTTCGGACATGTCAGAAAGAACACGCGCCTTTTTTTTTTTTTTTTTTTTTTTTTTTTTTTTTTTTTTTTTTTTTTTTATCGAAAGCCACTATGACGAAATTTCAGGATTTGGGTCTGACGAGAAGCGTGCTTGGGTAATCCATGCAGTAGCGATGACTACTGTGTCTGGATGGCGCAGTGGTGAGCGCGTCGCCGTTGTAAGCAGAAGACCATAGTTCGAATCACAGTACGGCAAAAATTTTCAGTTTTCCCAATTAATTCACGTCGGTGCCCATCGCAGCCAATGTCTTTCACAGTAAAGGTATATCCAGTGGATTTTTTTAGTTACTGGTTGTTCTACCAAAGTCTGTATGTCCTCTCATTTGGCCAGAAGTTAGAGGGCGCATTTCCACTACACAAAATTTTCGCAAAAGCAGCAGCGAAATGTTTTACATTTAGGTAACCAAAAACGAAGTATGAGAGCTAAAGCAGCGACGCAGCTATGTGTCGGTTTTTTGTAAGTGGAGTGGAAATGCGCCCACCGACCTCCAACCAGATGAGCGGAAATGCATGTTTTGGCAAGGCAGAAGAGTTCCTAAAAGATCCTGTGAAGGCGTTAACGTAAAAAGCGAAACACGTGCCAAACGTAAATATTTATCTCAGCAAGAAAAATGCGTTCAAAGTTTGAGAGATACGGCATAAACACTGAGATACATAGAAACATTCCAAATCATACGTGAAGTTGTAATACATTTATCCTCTATCATCAGTCGAGTGAACTGAAGGATATCCCTGACACCTGGCAGCTCTTTTGGCAACTTTCAACTGCGAAGTGCAAATGGCTGCAGGCGAAAAATGAAGCCGTCTATAGAACTACGAAGAGGTGTTGCCGTAGAGACGTTTACAAATTCACATTATCACGCGAAGCAGCTACGTCCAGCGTACAGAAACTGCCTAGGATACTGTACTTATACAGATCTGTGATTCATGCGTATTTCTTTGTACGACCGTTTCGTAATTTCGAAGGTGTTTTCACGAATACATTGAAATAAGATTCTTTCTACAGTGAAGCGCCAAAGAAACTGATACAGGCATGCGTATTCAAATACAGAGATATGTAAACAGGCAGAATAAGGCGCTGCTGTCAGCAACGCCTATGAAGACGACAAGTGTATGGCGCAGTTGTTAGACCGGTTACTGCTACTACAATGGAGGGTTATCCAGATTTAAGTGAACCTGAACGTGGTGCTACAGTCGGCGTACGCGCGGCGGGAGGGCAGAATCTCCGAGATAGCGATAAAGTGGGAATTCTCCCGTACGACCATTTCACTAGTGTAATGTGAATTTCAGGTACCCAGTAAAAAAATCAAATCTCAGACGTCGCTGCGGCCGGAAAGAGATCGTGAAAGAAAGGGACGATCGACGACGGAAGAGAATCGTTCAACGTGACACAAATGCAACTCTTCCGCAAATTGCTGCAAATTTCAGTGCTGAGGCATAGAGTATCAGCGAGCGAACCATTCAACGAAACATCATCTGTAAGAGCTTTCGGAGCCGAAGGCCCACTCGTACACCCTTGATGATTGCACGATACAAAAGTTTACGCCGCGCCTCGGCCGTCAACCCCGACATTGGACTGTTGATGAATGGAAAACATGTCGCCTGGTCGGACGAGTTTCGTTTCAAATCGAGCGAATGGATGTGTACGGGAATGGAGACACCCTCAAGAATCCGTGGACCCTGCTTGTCATCAAGGGACTGTTAAAGCAGGTGCAGGCTCTGTAATGATGTGGGGCGTCTGCAGTTGGAGTGATACGGGACAGAATCTTAGGGGTTCCATTGTGCATTCCGACGGGCTTGGGCAATTCCAACATGACAATGCGGCACCCCACACGTCCAGAATTGCTACAGAGTGGTTGCTGGAATAATCTTCTGAGTGTAAACACTTCCGCTGGGCCACCAAACTCCTCAGATATGAACATTGTGGAGCATATCTCTGATGCATTTCAACGTGCTATTCAGAAGAGATCTCCACCCCCTCGCACTCATGTGTTTATGGACAGCTCTGCAGGGACTACTACAAACATTAGTTGAGTCCATGCCACTTGGTGTTGTGGCACTTCTACGTGCTCGCGGGGGCCCTACACGATGTTCGGCATGTGTACCAGTTTCTTTGCCTCCTCAGTGTAAATTGCTCTACAAACACAGTTTCTTTTTGTCTTCCAGTAGAAAACTGACAAAATGAACACCCGAGCAATGACGGATCTGACAGATAGTGTTTACATACTTGCTGCAGAAAATAACACGAAGAAACTCATTAGACAACTTTCAGTCGAACAATTGTTCCGGTGTGCGTGAAGTGGTAAAGGCACACGATGGGAACGTGCATACACCCAACGCAAAAATTGCTCGACAGAAAAGTCCTTCAGCTAGACTGAAAAATGGAATAAAAGAAAACTATCAACATCTTTCGATCGGATTGCGAACAAACAAATGTGTCCCGTCGCCCGACAGCTACGTGTACCTGGACGTCTTTTGGCATGTACATTCACAAAAAGATAAGCGAAAGAACAGTTGCCTTGCGTGTTGAAATAAAAAATAGTCGTTTCATTGTGGGGTGGAAAGGGATCTTAAATATAATACTAATGTTACTGGCAGGTGAGGATCATCGTTGTGTACATAGGCACCGATGTTTAATAAACTCTTACATTTATGAAGGTAACGCTAAGTTTATAAGAAGGTTCTGTGGACAGGTGCACCCTGTAAAACATGTTTATCAAATAAGAAAACCGTGACTAAAAATCAACCAGTATACTACCTACGTTTTTACGTGATGGTTGTGTGGAAAGAGGTGAACCAGAAATTAATGCAGTTGTTGGAGACTTGCGCTAGACACATGGAAAGCTCATCATCGCAGTAGCTCTTTCAGCCTGCCCTTCGACGTGACATTGTCAGATGATTCATCATACATTGTGCATAGGTGTTAGTAATGAGAATCTGAAATACAGTGGGTCGTTCAAAACGTTGAACGTAGCACTCTTCAAAACTTGAGATACCAAAATACTGTGTGACTGTCTCGTTACGGCGATACGTCCGCTAGGACGGAAGGAGGTGTCGCGATTTGAGCTTTGGTAGATAAGATTGCAAAGCCGGAACAGGAAGACTTATCAGAATGCTGCGTGTAAAATGCCAAAGCCACCGGCCCGCGGTGCATGCGTGGCCGAGTCGGTGTGAAAGTCTGCACGTGATCACGCTGGGTGGCGAGCTCTGTTACCGGAAGACTTGACGGTGACGGCGTAACAACGCGCCATAAGTAGTCTCAAACCATTTTGTAACTTGGTTGGCGGCGAACATACCGGGTGACAATTATTGAACTGGAAGAAAAAATAGGAAATTAGTTACAAAGAATTTCGTGCACACACTTCATTCAACATGTAAACGTCACTGCAGATATTCGGATTTGGGTTGACACGTTCGATATGCCTGCCATCATTGGCGGTGATGTGGCGCAGACGAGTAGCGAAATTTTGCATGACCGGCTGAAGTGTCGGAACGTCGATGCTGTCGATGACCTCCTGGTTGGCTGTTTTCAGCTGGGCAATGGTTTTGGTGTTATTGCTGATCACCTTGTCTTTAATATAGCCCCACAAAAAGGAGTCGCATGTATTCAGATCTGGAGACTATGGCGGCCGATCGAAGCCCATGCCAGTGGCTTCTAGATATCCCAGAGTTAAAATGCGATCCCCAAAGTGCTCCTCCAGAACATACACTCTTGCTTCGATGGGGTCGAGCTCAGTCTTACGTGAACCACATCTTGCCGTAAAGAGGGTAACTTTGGATAATGGGGATGAAATAATCGTCCAAAACCTTCACCTTGCCGTGAAGGAATATCACACCGATTTTTCCGTGACTATACACTGCACACCATACCGTCACCCGTTGAGGGTGAAGAGACTTCCCGATCGCGAAATGCGGATTTTCAGTCCCCCAAACATGCAATTTTGCTTATTGACGAACCCTTCCAAATAAAAGTGGGCTTCGTCGCTAAACCATACACATACTAATTCCGATCTTGCCCCGCAGCCAACGGTGCAGTTTATTAACGATCTAACACAAACCATTCAAGAGTTGACGATTTTATTTCATATAGTTCAATTTTGAGGGTGAGAGCTACACAAAATAAAAATACAGTCGTTATTTTCGTAGACTTTAAGAAGGCCTACGACTCAGTTGACAAACACTATTTCAGATACTTAATGAATCACGGATAGACGGAAACACCAGAAGAGTTGTGGAACATACACTCACAGATACGACATCAAGGATTAAGTTTCAAGGCGAAATGTCTAAACCATTAAAATCAAAACAGGAGTTTGACAAGGAGATACACTGTCCCCAGTTCTCTTTAACTTGGTTTTACATAAAATAGTTAAAACATGGGAAAGCACATTAAAAACAGAGGTACAAAGGGTGTAACCATTATTTCAAGGAAATAAACAATTTGAAATGAAATGTTCAGCCTCTGCGGATGATATGGCAGTGATAACTGAAAACCGAACAGATGCGTTATCTGTTACACGAGATTGCTAAAAAAGATTGAGCTAAAAATATCCTATGAAAAAGCCGAATATGTAGAACACAAACATAATACAAAAAAGTTTATGAAAACAAAGTGTGGAAAATTTAGAGGGTTGATAAATTAAAGTACCTTGGGGAGTGGATCGAAGCCAATGGACTAACACGACAAATAAAGAATAAAAAAGTTAGAATTTGCATATAAATTAATACACAAAACTACTACAATAAGAAATCAAGCAACCATTAGACATTATAATTCAGTTATTAGGTCATAGGTAACACATGGATGAGTGTAACATTGAATAAGGAAGGCGAATTAAGAGAACTAGAAAAAGGAGAGGAAAATGCTAAGAAAAATTTTAGGTCGTAAGAAAAACAATGAAAATAGGTGGATTAAGAGGAGAAATGAAGATTTATGCAAAAATACAGAAAAGATTAGATACAGTGAGAAAGAGACGGCTAAAATTCTGTGGACATTTAAAAAGACTGGAAGAAACACGGATTACAAAGAAATTTTTTAATTAAGTTAGTAAGCTGAAGAACTGTAGGATGGATATAAGCAGTAAAGAAAGATGCCAATAAAATACGTGTTACAGAAGAAATAATACGTGACAGGAATCACTTCAGGCTACTGATACAAAACGTAAACGATGATGATGAGCCAAAACGATGACCCAGGAGAGTGTGGACAGGTGAGCAGAGACGAGCAGTTGGAGAGAAAATGTAGTAGTACTGGGAAGAAAGAAGAAAAAGAAATATCGTAAGTCTTAAGTTGTATGCGGTCCATAGCTGGCCAAAATCATAAAAAAGTAGTTCAGTAGTTGTCACCCTGTGTGATCACTGCGCAGTTACGTTACTGAAGGCACAAACTGCTCTTCATAATCAATCCATCACGTACCTAGCCAGGTACAGCTACCACCAACCATGGTGCCAAAGTGCTACACAGGAGACAGAGTTCCATGCCTACGAGATGCAGCTACTTCATGTGCTTCAGCTCGATGACAGGCCAAAGCGTAGTGCCCCTTGGGATCTGAGTCACATTGACGATGACTCAGACTCTCCGAAAACGTGATGTTAACGGACGAAACTCTTATGTGTTCTGGGAAGTAAACCGACACAGTGAGAGGCTGCAGAACTCTGAGAACCTTCACTTCAGCAAGGAAACTGTGCACACAACAGTCCAAAGCTAAAGACATGGTGTGGTGCGCTTCGTGAGCGTGGAGGCCGTTTTCCTTTGCATGGGCGCCAGTAACCTCTACTGTTTATCCGGACATGTTGAACAACTTAAATTTCCATGGATCGAAGAACTGCAACCTGACATGCTGAATCAGGATAGTGCCCCTTCTCAATTGACTTTAATCATTAGGACGTAGACGACGCATTTCCAGGTCGCTGGATTAGCACAGGAGGGTCCCATTTCCTAGTCCCAAAAGTGTCCATAAATGACCTCATCAAGTTGTTTTTTGGGATTGTGAAAGATGCTGCCTAACAGACCCCGATGTGGAACCTGCACAACCGTCAAGCTTCGATCGCAGCGGCAATTGGAAGGAGCTGTGGAATCTCGCTTAGATATCGTGCGTGCAACGAATGGCGCAGACATGGATCTCTGTTAAATGACCACTACAACTTTAGACGTGCGTGAATATTATGCCGCAAATCGCACCTTTCAAGCTGTCTCTATTTCTGAAATTTACATCACCAAATTTGTAGAGATCATTTTGGAACACCTTGTGTTATACGTCTCCATTATTTACCCCTGTGCTTCCAAATGCCAAGTGCTGTAAAGTACAGCGGAGTACTTAAACACAGACAGTGTGTGATACGTAACATAGTTGAGGAATCACACACAGAGGTTTCGATATTACTGACATCAGTAAGTGCGATACTTCAGTTTGCATGCACCGATATGATGCTCCGTATCTAATGACCGTGTCACCGACGGAACGTTAAATCCTGATCTCCCTTCCTCCGATTGAGATAATGACATTAAAATACGTACAGTATTTAGATACCTTTTGTTCCGATAATATCGATACAGTTGTAGGTGTTGACATAAATATCAAATATCGTATCGAATCTAGTATTGAACATCCGTACACAAACCGAAGTAAGCAGTTAATTTACTCGCCTGGTAATGATCGAGCAGCTTGTGGATGGCACCATGTGCATCAGATAAGAGGAAAGGAAGGGGGGGGGGGGAAGAGGGATTAGAAAGTGGGTGAAATTATCGCAGCTGTTGAACCAGTGTTATCGCGAAGCTGTTTTATGATCTTACAAAGCTGTCAGAGGCGACTAGGTCGAACGGTTACGAAAGGAGCTCTAATTTCGACACCGGCCTCAGTGTTTGAATTAACACTTGTTCCGATAATGAGGGAATATTTAATTAAGGTTTACATAGTAGCGGACCGAGACAATGCAGGTGGCCAGCCCCTAATTACAGAGCTCGTCACTCGTTAGCGACCGGCGCCTGCCGCCGACAACAGATTTTTAGTGACTAATTAAGTCTGTTTCACGGGTCGCTTGACACTGCCCCTGCTATAGGGCTTTTACCCCTTCCCCTCCCCTCCGCCTGCTTTGTCTTAGAGAGAGAGAGAGAACCTGTCCACGGAGTCTCCCCCCCCCCCCCCCCCCCCCCTCTCTCTCTCTCTCTCTCTCTCTCTCTCTCTCTCTCTCTCTCTCTCTCTCTCTCTCTCTCTCTCTCTCTCTCTCGTGTTCGCATTTTCTCGTTTATTACAAATCTCTCAATCATCTGCCGATAGTCACGGTGATATGGAAGTTCATTTCTCCTTCTTGACCGACACCCATTTACTTGCTCTGTGATGGTAATATACCGGAAAGAGAACATGGCGAGGTTCTACTCGAACTGTGTAAGTTCCTTGTTTAAAGTTTGATATTTCACGGAAATCGACGATATTTCATTACGTGGAGACATCTACGTATATGATTCTGCAAGTGAAGGATGCTTCTCAGTGTAACCAAGTACATATTGGGGTTTCTTCTGTTTCCATTCCCGTGTGTAGCGCGGGAAGAATCTGCGTTACTAAACAGCTAACCCGGTTCATGGTACTAGCGCCCATTTGCATGCTGCCTATCTAACGGCGTCCCAGGGCAATAAATATACGGTTTTCGATATGTTGCTTTGTGATTTACAGAATTCAAAAATTTAAAATGCTGTAATAACCCTCTCATTAAGAGAGGTATCCTACTACGTTAAAAGTTCACCACAGCAAAAAAAAAGTATTAAAGGTGAAAACTGTTTTTAGCTTGAGACAGCGTAACTGGCGGCGCGCAAATACCCATACTAGATTCATTCAGTATTTGAGACTTAGAGTACTTACCGACCTGAAACAAATCACACAGTTTAAAACTTGTATGACTCTTTTCTCATTGAGACCACCACAAAATGAACTCTGTGTGTGTAGCGAAGAATGTACTTAAGATGTCTAGTAGCTTCGGTACAACAACAATCGCATCGTTGCCGACACTTGGAACAGTACCTGTATGTCATGTTCTCGCCGAAACGAATGAATCCGAATGTATGACATCAGGTGCTGTTTAGCGTATCGGACGCTCGTGCTTCACAGCGTGCAGTTAGCACGTAACTGAGCGACCGTCACTGACCCCTTTCTTGTTCATTCAACTGATGTTGGCCGTCGTTTTGTTATAGATCGCAATGTACGCATAAGCGTATCCAAACTCAGCCAACACAGGGATGTCTGCCATACTGCAGCTATGCGTCATTAGGTGCAGCGGAAAAAGCAGGGAGCCTGTACATAGAGTAGAGTAGAGTAGAGCGGAAGGTGGAGCGGGGGAAGCGGGACTGACCTTAATTCATAACTGGGTCTTTCGCTGTCCTACTATGGAGACTTCCAATAGGAATCTTGCTTTTCATTACTTGTTAACGCAGTATTTACGATCCATTATTGAAATTTTTCATGTGCCTCAGGAGATACTGTTCGTAAGAGACGGCAGAATATGTAAACCTAGTCAGATCGCATGCGGAAGCGCTCTGATCGACGAAGAGCTTGCAAACACTGAAGAAGCGGGGGAGGGAGAGAGAGAGAGAGAGAGAGAGAGAGAGAGAGAGAGAGCGCGCTGTAGGTAACTATAGGATGTGTGATTGTGGGCACCCCATATTTTATGCAGGGCATAATAATGCGTTAAATATTCAGATTTAGTTGCTTTTGTATGAAGGACGTCCGTAAATGTGCTTCTTGAAGTATGGCGTATTGGAATATTCTTTGAGATTTCGGAGTTGCAGCCGGATCATGTTCACTTCTTGCCACAATATTTGGGGTGGCAACCGTCCAGTCAGCTTCACGTGAGTATGCGCCACTGGAGACACTTACTTCACGGTGTTGGCTTAGTGGCAAAAATTGGCGCGGAAAGGCATGCGCGTTGGCGGCCGCCACAGGAACGTCCTCTATCGAAATCCACGCCCTGTACAAATACTGTCCCATCTGTGACGCGCGTGCGGATACATAAGGGTGGAAACACGTCCGCTCTCCGTCGGAATGCGCGTTTGCGTCGCTAAAATTAAACGTCAGATGTCGCCGGACGTGTCATTACGAATAAAAAGTTTTCTCTCAGAGGAAATTAGAGAGACCATTCGTATTTAACAACGAATATTTCGAACAGACCGACGTTGTTTCTATGGTCAGTCCTCTCTCGCCTCGGGTCGTGAAGTCTTCTATGGACTTTGAGGAGAGGGTAATGGTTTGGAAGAACTTAAACCGAACCCTCTGGCTACATTTAGATGACACTTTTGTAGTGTGGGCCCATGGTGAAGAACTGCCATGTATCTTGCAACACCTGAATTCAATACACAAAAACATCCAGTTTAGGATGGAAGTGGAGGACGGTTGCTTACCGTTTTTGGACGTCTTGTTCACTAGGAGAGTGGACGGGTCATTACAGCATTCTGTCCACAGTAAACCCACACGTACGGACCTTCATCGGCAACCGTCCAGCTGCAATCACGCTTCAGACTAATGGCGTCCGTAGAACGTTAGTGTACCGGGCTCATGTTGTTTCTGATGGATACAGCCTTAAAAAGGAGCTAGAAGATAAACAGTCGCTGTTCGAAGACTATGGTTACTCCCCGCATCAGGTTAGTACAGCGCTAAGGGGGAAGAAACGTGACCACCCACAACATCAGAAAGATGATGAGCTGTTAAAGTCAGGGCGTTCCTTCTATACGTCGACAACCTTTCGTCTAAAGTAGTCAGAATCCTAAGGAACTACCAAATTAATCTTACGGCCATCGACGAAAATTATTGCCCTTGTCGGTTCGGTAAAGTACGATCTGGGTCTGCGGAAAGCTCGGTTTTACAAAATTCCTTGTCGGTGTGGCGAAGCTTAGTAAGTCGGCCGTAGCTGAGCATTGTATTATCGCAGGACACTCTGCTCAGGACACTTTGCCCAAACACCTTGGTCCTAAGGAATATCCTTGTGGGACTCAATTATTCAAAAATCTGTGGAAATAGGTCGAGCACAAAATCTTCTAAATCGTGACTGCGGCTTTTGACTGGACAAGGCTTGGGACCAGGTGGTCTCTTTAATTTCTTCTAAGGGAAAGCGTTTTGTTCGTAATTACATGTCTGGCGACATTTGACGTTTGTTTTTAGCGACGCAAGAGCGCATCCGACAGAGGGCGGCCTTGTCGTTTCACCTCTATGCACGCGCCTGGGCGCCACAGAGTGAACAGTATTTGCAGAGGGCGCGGATTTCGGTAGAGGACGTTCCTGTGACGGCTGCCAATGCTCATGCGTTTCCGCATATTACCGATTTTGATCACAGTAGAAAATGACTTGTCGTCGCTAGCGTGGTAGCGACTATAACAATTCGTTTAATGATAAAAGCAGAAGACAAATACCGGCGACCTAAATGGCTGAAACTGTAATTGTCGCAAGCAAGATAGGGAACGCAATTGTGTATTCACTCGGTATGGAACACGCCAGTTACAGGCCGAGCCTACCATGTAGAATTCAAGTTTAGATTCACTAGTATATAGACTTCTTCACACAATATAATTCACATCATTTGTAATGCCCGTTTTCTGAGGCAAATTTTCCAAGACATAGGAACCATTGCCCATCAGGTTACAGTTCATATATTGATTTGTGATTTATAAATAAAACATTAGATAATGCATTGGGTCACTACACGCTTTTTCGCTTATGGTGGCAGTGTACATTAATCAGAAATTGTATTAACTTTCTGTATGTGTGTGACTTGGGAAGTGACAGTGTTACATGAACTCTGTTTACAAGCTACGTCGTATTCAAAATACATCGTCGTCGTTTAGATTCTTACCACCTGATAGGTATAATTGACATTTCTTGATATTTCGATGTGACAAGAAAACATAACTTGTTAAAGGATGTCTTCTAAACACCATTGAACTACACTTCAAATGTTCAATAGGGAAATAGATATTCAGATGTAGAACCCACTGTCAGATGTACAGCATACAGAGGACAAAAGATAGTTGTGTGACATCAACGTATACAAACATAATTGCATACATAGCAGAAACAGTCTACTAACATTATATACCTCTAATCTGACTTGCCTGTCAGTTATGAAGGCTGACAACCATATGGACACCGGGAACCCAGTTACAACCACATCTGTGTTAAAATGTTACCAATATGAAACTTATCCTTCGCAGTGCATAGGTTGTCGGGTATGTCGCTGCTGTTAATTCTTACGGCAGTCAGACTTACTGGTCACACATGACATAAATTTAATATAATGTATACATGGAGCTGACAGATAGGTGAAAGGGATATTACATGTCTCTCTTTATTTCTGAGATGTTATATATGAATCTTATGCCGAGCATTCATGGAGGATCACATTAACTACATATCATTTTATATACACGGGACATGTTTCATGCTTGGCCCTTATCTATGTTGTGTACAAAATGAGAGCTTAGTGTTATTTTCCGTGAAATTAGTGAATAGATTAATTTTATGTTGGGACAGAGATATCGAAACGAGGTTCAGAGAACATTATGTAATGAAGCCAATCCCTCTGAATTCAGAGCTCATTAAAGTGTGTTCAAGCATTCCGCTAAAGAAATAACTAACAGCACCACCATTCTTCAGAAAGAAGGAAAAGGTAGATTATTAAACATTCTAGAAAAAATTGAGATATATAGTCATACTACGAAGCACCCTCACAACCTACTTATTCGAATGAAACAACTACTCACTGTTTGTTTATATACACAACGCCTTTCGAAGGTTTATACCTCCATCAGATGGATTCACATGTGATGTATGACATACGTGTATGGTGTTGGGCATTAAGGGTAACCTGTAGCAGTGCCTAGAGGAGAAACAGAACGTTATTTCAGGTTCACCCCAAAGTCTTAACGTCACACACGCATGTCGTACTAACACGTGTAAATTGAGGTTTAAACGCCCAAAAAGGATTGTGGATACAAACAAACAACGACTAGTAACAGTAAACTTGCTGTTCCATTCGATATAAATAAATCAGGGTAAAGCCTAAACTAAAACAAACAGTTGTGGTGTGAGAGATACACAGCTTCAACAGTGTTTTGACCGAAAAAGTTCGGTTTGGAGCCTCTCTGTCTCCTACATGAAAAATTGTCTAGTTTGATATGATACGTTAGATCACCTTTGGATCTAAGTCCGAATGGACAACCTCATCATACGACTCAGAGAACAGATTTTGCGATAAGACCAGCTTGCTCACATTGTAGCTCGTACCAGTGAACGTAATTTTTATCAATATTTGTTTATATTTTCAAATTTTATAATTTTTCTATTTTCCACTCTTACAAACGAAGTGTCCAAAAATATTTTACTTACAAGACTGCATGTCACAGATAAATAAAAAATATCAGACGTAACAAGACATGTAATATAGACTGACTTTTGTCCGTTCCATATTTATATTAAATGACAGAAGCAGGAACCATTTCAAATGGTAACATAATAGCATAGGCTTGGTTGTAATTGTGTTCTATGTATCCACATGATGTTTGGTTTCCAACTGCAAATAAACTTGAACATCATAAATTATTTATAACTGACGTGCATCTCATTGATATAGAAACATAATGTAAGTAGACTTGCTCCTGATATGTTTATAATTGTCATGTTGTACATATCGCTGTCCTCTGTATCAGTTGCCACTGAAGATAGGCTTTAGACTGGAATACCGGTTTGGCTATTGAACATTTTAAGTACAGCTCATTCTGTTTAGAAGTTGTACTCTAACAAATATTTACATGCTGCGGAGTACGAAACATTCATGATTTTTTCGTGCTTGATGTAGAAGCAATTCGAGTGTACTCTCGGGAATCCTGCGTACCAAATCCGATGGCGCTGTTGACTCAGATTCTCTAAGAAAAGATCGGCATTCACGTATGATTATCCAGATTCAGATTTTCCGTGGTTCTCGCAAATCGATTAAAGCGAATGCCAGAATGGTTCCTTGATAGATTTCCTTCCTTCCCCGATCCGAACTTGTGACATTAAAACCTTGCAAGAGCCACCTGTTACTATCTACTTGTTGGCCATACGGAGCGAAGACTACGTTTGCTTTAACGATTGTGTCTGATGCCCACAAAATAGCCATATTGTCAACCCTTAAATGAAATTTTACGCAATACACGCTCAAGACGAAAGCGGCCTGCTACAAAACGTGTACAACTACACACACACGCATCTGCGCGGCGACTCCCCCCTCATGCATACTCCATCATAGCATTTGCTGCACGCTGGCACTAGCCGAACTAGGCCCATTGTTGAGACCGGAAATAAACATTAAAGCTGCAAAACAGTTCTCTAATGATCCAAATACAACGTATATAGGCCGTTTATACTGTGAATTGGCATAAAATTGGGACAAGAAAGATACATACATATTTCACAACTTATAGACTCCTTTCATCTCAATTTTTATAATCAACCTAAATCATTCTAAGAGAATACTATGGTGAGTACTTCATGTTGTTGTTGTTGTTGTTGTTGTTGTCTTCAGTCCTGAGACTGGTTTGATGCAGCTCTCCATGCTACTCTGTCCTGTGCAAGCTTCTTCATCTCCCAGTACCTACTGCAACCTACATCCTTCTGAATCTGCTTAGTGTATCCATCTCTTGGTCTCCGTCTACGATTTTTACCCTCCACGCTGCCCTCCAGTACTAAATTGGTGATCCCTTGATTCCTCAAAACATGTCCTACCAATCGATCCCTTCTTCTAGTCAAGTTGTGCCACAAACTTCTCTTCTCCCCAATTCTATTCGATACCTCCTCATTAGTTACGTGATCTATCCACCTTATCTTCAGCATTCTTCTGTAGCACCACATTTCGAAAGCTTCTATTCTCTTCTTGTCCAAACTATTTATCGTCCATATTTCACTTCCAATACATGGCTACACTCCATACAAATACTTTGAGAAACGACTTCCTGACACTTAAATCAATACTCGATGTTAACAAATTTCTCTTCTTCAGAAACGCTTTCCTTGCCATTGCCAGTATACATTTTATATCCTCTCTACTTCGACCATCATCAGTTATTTTGCTCCCCAAATAGCAAAACTCTTTTACTACTTTAAGTGTCTCATTTCCTATTCTAATTCCTTCAGCATCACCCGATTTAATTTGAGTACATTCCGTTATCTAGCTACATTCCATTATTAGAAATCTCTAATCTTATTAGTCAGTACAACCCAGAGGCTACATATCCTGTGCTACGAAAAATTAACGAGAACAAGGCATTGAGTTGTTTTTATTTCACTCTTATCAGAACTGTTGTGACCCGTGAATTAATGTGGACGAATGAAGCGGCGTACTGCTTGAGACGTAGACGCACTGATGGTAACTAGGCCTGGAACGCCATGTTAGACGGCTGACAGCTTCCCCACCTCGTATCAGAAGCAGTGAGACAAGACAGCGATCGTGTATAAATGAACGTATCCTCCGTGTAAACAGAACGACTAAGTCCCTGCTGCTTCACCCAGTCCTTGCGCACTGTGCCGTCAAATTTGCTTCTTTAGCGAATCTGTCACCAACAGCCCAAACTGTGTTCAGTTACGAGTATTCTAGGCCAGAGTGGAGTATTATTCAAATATTATGCCTGTAAATCAACAACAGAGCTGCTAATTCGGATTCCCTACTTTACCTCCACGAAGATACATTCAGACTTCTTATGTACTCCACATGCGACTTAACCGGTGACTAGTGCAGTATACACTAGTAAGAACATCGCATAATTTGGAGAGCGTTTTACTGGACGATCTGTTCACTCAGGGTGAAATAGTTGCTCTCTTGAAAGTAGCGTATGGAAGTGGACATTCGTTTGTAGGAGAGATTGGTAGCTACAAGACACCACACCAATAGTCGGTCTTCTGCTGGTATTTCTGTATTTCGCTAGTCTGTGGCGTCGGAATTTCTGAATAAGAAACCTCATCCGCGAGCAACCTCACTGCTGTGTCCGACGCATCATTTTACGTGGTATTTAATCTTTTTGTAGTCAAGCGGAATTTCCTTTTTTTGTACCTTGTTTGACTTAAGCAGTTTCAACTTAATTTTTAGTGTAAAGAACTGGGAACATCAGTGCACGGTAACAGGCGAGAAAATTGCCTTGGTGATGTAAAATTGTGACTTTTGCTGAAGTTGGTTTACGGTGCGGTAGAGACACTCTATATAATAAATGTCGCTCAGCAGCTGGAATTGTTTATTTTGCAGGTGACGCCTTCGCCGGCGGACACGACTGCCTCGCAGATCCAGCGCAAGCTGGGCAACTACGAGATGATGCAGCGGCTGCTGGTGGACGAGCCCAAACGGCTCATCGGCATCGACGGCCTGCCTCCGGCGTCGCCCGCGCCGCCCTCCGCCGTCGTCGCCCCTGCCACCTCGCGGCTCGCCCCGCCCCACCAGGTATTGTGTGGTGTCGCACTTGTAAATGGCACATATTGAAAGTCGCGTGCTGTGATATTTGCGCTAATACCTAACCTTAACATGATACGCGCTGTGTCACTCACCTGTCGATGGCCCTCACATGGGATCTCTGTCGACATTGCAGTAGGCCGTAGCTGAAATGGTTACCTGCATAGTCAGTAAAGTGAATTTCGAAAGTGTCTGGAAATAAGCGATACGGAGACTTCAGGGCACCAGAGATTTGCGGAAGAATTTACACTGAAGCGCCAAAGAAACCGGCATAGGCATGCATATTCAAATAGATATATATGTAAACAGGCAGAATACGGCAACGCCTATATAAGACAAGTGTCTGGCGCGACTGTTAGATCGGTTACTGCTGCTACAAGGGTAGCTATCAAGATTCACATGAGATTGAACGCGATGTTATAGTCGGCGCCCGAGCGATGTGGCATAACATCTCCAAGGTCGCTATGAAGCGGGGGATTTTCTCGTGCGACTATTTCACTAGTGTACCGTGAAAATCAGGAATCTGGTAAAACGTCAAATCTCCGACATCGCTGCAGCCGCAAAAAGATGCTGCAAGAAAGGGACCAACGACGATTGAAGAGAATAGTTCCTCACAGAAGTGCAAACCTTCCACAAATAGCCACAGATTTCAACACTGGGCCATCAACAAGCGTCAGCGTGCAAACCATTCAACACATCATCATCATCATCGATACGGGCTTTCAGAACCGAAGATCCATTCGTGGGCCCCTGATGACTGCAGGACGCAAAGCTTTACTCCTCGCCTTAGCCTGTCAATACGGCATTGGACTATTGATGAGTGGGAACTTGTTGGCTGGTCGGACGAGTCTCGTTTCAAATGGTATCGAGCGGATGGACGTGTATGGGTATGGAGACAACGTCATTAATCCATGGACCCTGTGTATCAGCATGCGGCTGTTAAAGCTGGTGGAAACCCTGTAATAGATTGCGACAGGTGCACGAAAGTAAGCTTCCTATATCATCACCTGCATCCATTCATGTCCATTGTGCATTCTGACGGACTTGAGCAATTCCGAAGAACAATGCGACACCCCACACGTCCAGAATCGCTACAGAGTGGCTCCAGGAACACACTACTGAGTTTAAACACTTCGGCTGGTCACCAAACTTCCCAGACGTGAACATTGCCGAGATTATCTGGGATGCCTTACAACGTGCCGTTCAGAAGAGATCTCCGCCCGTCGCACCCTTACGGGCTTATGGACAGCGCTGCAGGATTCATGGTTTCAATTTCCTCCTGCACTACTTTAAACATAAGTGGAGTCCATGCCACGTCGTGTTGCAGCACTTCCGCGTGCTCGCGGGGACCCTGTACGATATTAGGCAGGTGTACCAGTTTCTTTGGCTCTTCAGTGTACATGATCCAGAGGGATGGGTATTCTGTCACCTCCCCGCCTGTCATCATCCGCTTTCCAGCAGTCGTGTGCGCATTTTTTCCTACACCGCCAGTTTTAAGGGGTTCGCAGGGAGTTTAATACTCATGAACTGTGTTATTTTGTCAGTATTTCAATACACTGATGAACCAAAAACATTATGACCATCTGCTTAATGACTTGTTCGTACGTATTTGGAACGAAATACATAGCTGATTAAGCGTATCAGGGACTCGACAGCTTTTTTGTAGGTTTGTGGAGCTATGTAGCGTAAGATATCTAGACACAGGTCATGTAACTCTTGTGTATAACGGGCCGCTGATTTACATACGTGGTAACTGCGGATTTGGTCGCCGAGATACCGTGAATTCGCTCCTCAAACCTTTGTAGCATGGCTCTGGCCCGAAACAATGACAGTTGTACTGCCTAGAGATTCAATTTTGGCGGCGGAGGGTGTTGGACGCCGTGAAATGTATCGAAGATAGAAGGCTGTGTATTGTGAGTAGTCAGTCGTTAAAGTGTTGTGGAATAAGGCAAACGGTTCCTTGAGGGGCGCGAGTCACTGAAAGACGATGCTCATCCTGGACAGACTCATCGTGTCCTAACACGGGGAAAGGTTGCAGAAGTGAATGCATTAGTCTTGGCCAACCGCAGAATCACCGTGGATGAGATCCACCCGTTACTGGGTATTAGCGTTGGCACCGCCCATACTATAATGTATTAACACTCGAAGTTTCAAAATATCTGTGTGCATTGGGTTCCCCACCAACTGACCGCCGAACAGCGCAATACTCTAATGGCGCTGCCTATGAGTCATGTGCAACGTTGTCATGAGTAGGAATACGGTTTTCTATCGCGTATTGTCACAGATGACGAATCATGGTGTCACCATTTTGAACCAGAAAGCAAGCATCAGAGCAATCAGTGGAAACATGAGACTTCACCACCTCCGAAGACATCATAGGCCGTGCACACCAGTTCTGGTAAAGCCATGACGTCCTTTTTTTACCACAAGGGCCCACTGCTTGTCGAGTTCCTGGAACGGTGGACAACCAGCAATGCTCAGTGTTATCAAGCCACTTTACAGAACCTTAGACGAGCCATCGAGTCGAAAGGCGGAGGCATGTTGTCCAGTGGCGTTATCCTCCTGCATGATAATTACCGCCCACACATGGCCAATGCGGTGAAGACGACACTGCAGCAGTTTCGGTGGGAAACGCTGGAACATCCACCGTACAGTCCCGACCATTCACCGTGTGATTTTCATGTCTTTGGACCTCTAAAACAAGCTATTCGTGGACATCGATTCGCAACGGATGACGAAGTGTGTGACTGGTCCAGGCCTGGATCCAACAGCAGCCTACTAGCTGCTTTTTGACATTGTGTGCGGCGTACAGTAAAGAGACATTTCGCAGACGTAACTGTTTCTATGAATTTGAAAATGCGCCCTCTCATAAAGCAGTGTGTGTGATAAGGGTTTGTTGACAGTATAGTTATTGAAATGGGCTGAACCAAATGGAAGAGTTTCGGATGAGTTGGAACGTCAACTTCGCTCCAGACCCCCAACATCTAACATCGCTATCATACTGACAGGTTTGCGGATACTTTTGGATCAGATAGTGTATGAAGGTAGTGCAAAACCTCATAGAGTACTTTTAGTGTTAAGACCTCCGTAGGTAGGTTGTTGGGTACGAGCTCTACACAGTGCTAACAAATCTAATTTGGCTGCCAGTTGTTGCGAGCCTTAGATTTGAGACCTCTTTAGTGCCAATCGGCAGTGCATCTGCTTGTTACTCCAAGCAGCTTCTCTTTGGGCTTGAGGGATTCGTCTGGTCCTGGTACCTCCTGTCTGTTCCGCCCGCTGCATCCACCGCGTTCACATCAGAACATTCGTTACGGCACATTCTGTGTTCAGAGCTCAGTTTGAAACTGCCTTTGCGACAAGACATCACGACACAGCTAATAACGGAGGATAATTCATCAGTGAAATTCACCAAGGACGCCTGCATTCAGTGATTTTCCTTGTTGCACATTGTGTTCCACAGAGGCCCGATATGCACCACTGTTCACGCAGCGATGTTTCGAACATGCCCCTCCTAAAACTGCCACGCTAAAGTGTCCGCGCAAAGAGTTGTATGTGTACGTTATGTAATTGACGTTTGCAGGTGTGATGAAGACGATGGTGGAATGCTTGACGGCTAGATGAGGCATGTGTAGCAGGAGGTGTGGCCGGTGTTGCAGGGGAGCGAGTTCAAGAAGCCACCGCGGCACCACTCGCAGCCCCAACCGCAGCCGCAGCCGCTGCTGCAGCCCCTGGTGGCGCCGGCCCAGCCGCCGCCTCCCCCGCCGCAGCAGCAGGTTCGGGGCAGCTTCCTGAAACCCGCGGACGGCAAGCCGCCGTACGCGGGCCGCGGAGGCTACCCTGGCCGGCCGCTCAAGCCGGGCGAGCCGCGCGCCAACGGCGCACTGCCGCCCAGCAAAGGCCCGCCCAGGCACGCCAACGCCACCCGCGTGCACCCCGCCGCCATCGGGCTGCCGCCGCACTCGCAAGACCCGCAGGTCAGTACCTGGCCGCCCTGCACCCACGACAGGTATCTTCATATGCTATCAGCTTGTCGTTGTGGACAAGTGGTAATGGACTCCCTCCCTCCCCCTCCCTCCCTCCCTCCCTCCCCCTCCCTCCCTCCCCCTCCCTCCCCCTCCCTCCCTCCCTCCCTCCCTCCCTCCCCCTCCCTCCCTCCCTCCCTCCCTCCCCCTCCCTCCCTCCCTCCCCCTCCCTCCCCCTCCCTCCCTCCCCCTCCCTCCCTCCCCCTCCCTCCCTCCCTCCCCCTCCCTCCCTCCCTCCCTCCCCCTCCCTCCCTCCCTCCCCCTCCCTCCCTCCCTCCCCCTCCCTCCCTCCCTCCCCCTCCCTCCCTCCCTCCCCCTCCCTCCCTCCCCCTCCCTCCCTCCCTCCCCCTCCCTCCCTCCCCCTCCCTCCCTCCCTCCCCCTCCCTCCCTCCCTCCCCCTCCCTCCCCCTCCCTCCCTCCCTCCCCCTCCCTCCCTCCCTCTCCCTCCCTCCCCCTCCCTCCCTCTCCCTCCCTCCCTCTCCCTCCCTCTCCCTCCCTCCCTCCCCCCTCCCCCCTCCCCCTCCCCCTCCCTCCTCCCTTCCCCCACTCACTCCCTCCCTTCCCCCACTCACTCCCTTCCCTACCTTTTACAATATCGTAATGGGTAGCGTTCTGCCAGTAGAAACGAATGGATCACTAAATAAACAGTGACTTCTGCGCCCTGAGGGTGAATGTTGAATGAAATGCGTTTTGCTGTCAAGTTATTTTGTAAATCCAAAAAAATTACGGGTTTGTGTGGAGGTTGGCAGTGACATCAAATGTTGTATCCAGATGCGCGTGGATGACGTGGGAACTGAAATTGATGGTAGCAGACGTTAACGATATGTATTGTAAATGAAAGAGTAAAAAAACTTCAACACCAGTAATCCACTATCGCCCAGGAACGCCTGGAGAAACGTAGCTTGATATCGACGTTATTATGGGTGTTAAGCGAGACTGTAGAGCCGGCCGTGGTGGCCGAGCGGTTTAGGCGCTTCAGTCTGGAACCGCGCCACCGCTACGGTCGCACGTTCGAATCCTGCCTCGTGCATGGATGTGTATTATGTCCTTAGATCAGTTAGGTTTAAGTAGTTCTAAGTTCTAGGGGACTGATGACCACAGCTGTTAAGTCCCATAGTGCTCAGAGCCATTTTGAGACTGTAGAACGCGTGGAGCAATTTGAACGAAATTGGTAGCAATCACTTCTACTTCGAAAAATGTTGGTATTAAGTGAGGGCTAACACCCTTTGGAGTGAGGGTTGGAGATAGTGGCACGGATAAAATATCTAAAATGACCGATGTATGGACCACGTTCAAACGTGCATGCACTACATGATGTAGCATTTTTGCTACATGAAAGTGCTATAAACTTGTGACTTACGGCGTAAAGACACACGGCGATCACACAGGACGCTGGTCACTTGGCGCCATGAGCGTCTGCTTGCACGGAGAAAAATTGTAGTGAGGAACAAAAAGTTGTACTTCAGACTACTTTATCGTCTAATAGATGCTAAACCATCAGTTTCTACATTCTCCACAAACGTGGTGTAGAGAAAAAGAAAACAGATGTAAAAACTTTGAAATTGTCCGAATTTCGAATGGACATTGGTAGAAGCCTCGGCAAAATAGGAGGAACACAAGGAAAGCGAGGTAGACTAACATCCATTCCTCAGAATCAAGTGAAAAGGTATCCAGTCGCAGCTCAGCCAACAATAGATGTACGGAGAGGTAGCCAATAGTGATGAAAAAGCATCAACGCCATAAGCGTGCCAACTGCAAGGCATATTCTGTTGTCCAGTGTGAAAAGTGTGAACTTGATCTGTCTGAAGAACGGCATTTACTGCTTCAAAATTTATCACGCTGAATAATTCGAATTTTTTGTAGTGTAATGTTGTTTCTAAATATTTCAAGGTGACTGACTGATAGTTTACCAAGCGTACTACTATTTTTCTACACTGTACCGAATAACATGTCAGAAGCTACAAAATATTGATTGTACAGACTTTTAAATGGAGCCAGTCTAACCTGTTGTATGTCGCACTGCATGATGTTAGGAATTTTGCGCAATGTCAAATATTACAGTCACACTGAACGACGTAGCGTGTTTGTACATTTTTGGTTTTGTACGCAGAATGTAATAATAAATGAAAATTTACATCTTCTTACGAGTAAAAATTCATTTTGCCTATTCAAGATTACTGAAATATTTTTTTCCTACGATTTAGTAAGTAAAAATGAATTCATGCAGTGCAGGGTTAAGCATAGCTGGGACCGACGTTGTCGGTTCGCCTTCGGCCGCGCGCGCAATATGGCTGCGGCAACAACGGCAGCACAGTCCATTTCCATTCTGCGTGCGTTCACACGCTCCTCGTTAACGTGCAGGATTGGGTTCTCATAGTCGGATAGCAATAGCCTTATCAGTTTTGCAACTAGTTTCAGATATTCTGTCGCGTAAAATAAACGCTCTCCGCTGAGAAACAATGCAGGCAATTAAAACGAACTACAACGGTTACGTTACCGGCTAGCGTGGTCTGCTACTCACTGCCGTAGCTAAAGGTTCAGGTATCCGAGAGGTGAACAGATGAGACCTAACTCCATTCGCTGATTGTTGATTGCTATGGTAGCTGTCCTGTAGACAGATCTTTTTTCTCATTTTTGTTATCTAATGACGTTACACTCTCGAGAAAATAGCGGTACGGCCAAGAAATTGTATAACATTTCGATTTAGAGGTTAATTTTATATATATAACAGACGCAGAATGCGATGTAGGATAATTTATACCCCATAGACTGTACTTTAGACATTACATTCACAGATGGACAATAAATCGCATCAACAACGAGTTGAGCGACGTAAAGTCGGTAGGCGTGTTTCTGCACTTGAAAGCTTTCGTCTATTCCAATTTCGCGTCAGTCGCATAAGAGTGCCGTTCGTAGTGCCACTGTGAGGATGCAAATGAGGTTTGCTGTAAGTACACACTGTAACGTTCGTTAGCGAATGCCTTTTAGGGCGACAAAGGCGCCGTTATCAGCACTTCACTGGGTCTGAACAAGGTCGTGCAACAGGGCTACGAGAAGATGTATGTTTCTTCTTCGACACTGCAGAAAACTGGGCAAGTATGTAGCCACTGTAAATGATTGCTGGCAACGGTTGTCACGAGACTGTACGGCCGCAACAATACCGGGCTACAGATGGCGACGCGTCACTACCGAGAGGGAACACCATCGTGTTCGGCGCATGACTTTGCAGCAGTTGGCATCAGAGAGACATAAAGAACTGTTACATATCGGTTACTTAAAGGACATGTCCGAGCCAGACGCCCTGTAGCGTGCATTCCACTGACCCCAAACTATCGCCGTTTGCGACTTCAGTGGTGTCAAGCGAGAGCTCATTGGACGGCAGGGTGGAGGTCTGTTGGGTTTTCTAATGACACCTGTTGCTGCCTGGGTGCCAGTGATGGCCATGTGTTCGTTGGGAGCCGGCCAGTTGAGCGCCTGCAATCAACCTGAGTGCGTGCTACATCTGGTTTGGGGCGCAGTCTTGTATGAGACCAGCAGCACTGTCGTGGTTATCCCACGCAACGTGTCTGCAAATCTGTTCAGTCAGGTGATTGGACCTGTTGTACTGCCATTCGCGAACAGCATTCCAGGGGGCGTTTCCAACAGGATAACGCACGTCAACATACCGCTGTTGTAATGCAAAATGATCAACGCAATGTCGACATGTTGCTTTGGCCTACTCGATCGCCAGATCTGTCTCCAATGGAGCAGATAGGGGGGCATTATCGGACGACAACTCCAGCGTCGTCCACATACAGCATTAACCACACCTACATTGATCGACCAGGAACGACAGACATGGGACGCCATCCCACAAATTGACATCCTGCACCTATACAACACAATGCATACAAGTTTGTATGTTTAGATTCAACATTCTGACGGTTCACCTGTTATATGTTCCAGCATTTCACATTTACAATGACTTTTATCGTGCGCACATTAATCCGTGATCTTGCAGTGTTAATCGCTTAAATATTTCACCTAGACTAACGTATTCCCGAAATTTCATTACTCTACTTTATTTTTTTGGTGTTGCGATTCGTTTTCCGTCAGTGGGTAATGATATAGCGTTGTAGCAATTTGTCAGAGCAATTTGCATAGTATGCCTTACCCCGATCAACGCGGAAAGCAAGTGAAGACACCTACTCTTCGTGCTTCGTCTCGAATACAATAAGTGAAGAAAACTTGAGCAGAGGTGATTTACGTGCTCACAATTAGAGAGAGCAATCCTGGGCAGGAAGAAAGATGGCAACATGGCAATGTAATTATTCGCGAATCTAAACGAAAAGATTACTGTTACGGTTGGGGGCGTTGCACGTTGCGAGTGTGGGCGGAAGAAGAGGAGGAACCCAGAACAGTGTCGGAGCGTCGACGTAGCGCCCGCGTGTGCGTAGGGACGATTGCCGGGGGCCCAGGGCATTCCAGCAGGTAGAGAATCCCGCCGACTAATTGCAGGGAGGGGGCTGCGCCACCGGCTGAGCTAGCACTCCAATAATTGACGAGACGGCGGCTCGGCGCGATTAAAATTCCAAGCGCCCGCTGGCCGCCAGTCCTTCGGAAGCGCCCTCTGTTTCCCGGAAGCTAACTGCCGTATACGTGTGCCTCAGGTTGCTGCTGCAGGACAGTACGGCTTGTGCACCAACACTTCAGGGAACTTCGTTGTTATTTCAGACAGAAGTATCTACAGTTCAGACATACAAATGGAGATCTGTAGGATTCTCCCAACCCCGTCCTCATACACCTCCCCTCCCTCCCCACACTTTTCCTTCCCATCGCTCCTCTCCCTATATCTGCTCCCCCCTCCTCTCTTCGTATTTCCGCACCCATCCCGATCGCTCCTCCCTGCTCTCCTCCTATCCTTCCCAATTGCCCTTCCCCCATGCCCCCTCTCTTCAGTTACATCTCTCCAGTTATCCCCTCTCACTGGATTACACTCATTTATCTCCCTCCCATCCCCGTACACACACTTCACTTTTTCCCCCCCCTCCACAGTGAACTCTGCTAATTGAGTTGGTATCATCAATTTTTTGTGAACATAAGACAATCAATGAAATACCGCACTCTAATTATAGAAATATGGGGGCTATCCAGAAAGTAACAGACATTTTGAAATAAAAATTAACAATATGGAAACTCAAAGTTTCATTATATATGTTTTCAATGTACACACTTTAGTTATTTTTCTAAATTACCGGCATTCAAATTGAGGCACTTATTGTACCATGGCCCAAGTTTTCATGTAGAAATCTGCCACCTTCGATTGTAGCCACTGATTTATACTGGCATGCAGTTGGGCATAAGTGTCAAAGCATTTTGTAGTGAGCCACGTCTGATGTTAGGGAGAGGTGGTGGTCGTTCGGCATCCTATGCGGGCTTTTCACAAATTTTATCGTTAATTTTCATCACCAGTTACTCGAAAGGCTAGACCTACCACTGCCTTCCTCACCGTGAACATTGACACACCTGTTTTTAAAATTTTGCACTATTGCCTCACTTTGCTTACACTCGATATTCCTTTTCTGTACCCATTTCAAAAATTGCAATAAATTTCTGTTGGCTTGCAGTTTTTGCCAGCAGAAACCTAATAAGATAATGTGCCTCACGAGAGGTGAGTTTTTGTATTGCTACTCACATTTTGACATGTCAGAGAAAGCAAAGGAGCAGGCACACAGATCACACTCTTCCACTACTGGGCACATACTGAATGTAGGAATGTTAGGGCACCAAGATTGCATCTTTGACCGTGCCCACCAGTGCGAACGACCAAAATGTCGGTTGCTTCCTGGATCGTTCTCGTAATTTTCAATATCGTAACAGTTTTGTTTGTAAGCATAGCTGATTCTAAATTGATCATGACCTGCTTGGTCTACCCACTGATATAATGTACATCTTGCCAGGGATATTGGAGGAAGAGTAACAGCTTCAGTTAGATGGCATTGGTGAAAGCAATCCATTTTACCAGATTGTGATACGGGGAAACAATAGAAGTATTGTAGCGTAGTAGCCTCTTTAGATTATAAATTTCACTCATCCAAAAACACAGTGATGCCGTATTTCTCATGTAAGAAATAGCTTAAAATATCTTGCTGATAGGAGTGACACAATTGACCGCAATCACGTGCGCTACTAATACTTCTAATGCTGCTGTGACTTCATAATTCTTTTTGTGCATTTACCTCTTTAAGGATAGAATGTGTAATGCTAAAAGTGATCGTTGTGTGACATAAAAACTGATTGTTTTCGAAAATATTGTGAGCCTGTCCATGTGGATGTACTTGCTTGAAGGTTTTTCTGAGTATTTCTTAGGCAGATTTTAATATCCTTAAACTTGTTTTGGCTACAGGGAAACAAAAAGATGTTTTGCTAAGAGTTGCTAGTTCAACCAATAATAAAGACACAGAGGTTAACAGACATTGGCTGCAGGTGAGCATTTACTGAATTAATGGCAAAAGTTGAAAACTTCTGCCAGTCCAGGATTCAAACTCAGGCCTTCTGCTTACTAGGCAGATGCATTGACCTCTGCACCATGCGCACACACAGTGGTCAGCAACTGCGTGGACTACTCTAGCATGCCTTCTGTCAGACCCAGATTCTGACCTTATCCACACACTACAAGGGTAGTGCTCCTTGTCCATTATTCTCATTACTCAAAGCATTTCGCCGATTCCCGTAAGAGTTTGAGCCAGAAGTGCATCCATACTGAAGAAATAATTTTGTGTGTGTGTGTGTGTGTGTGTGTGTGTGTGTGTGTGTGTGTGTGTGTGTGTGTGTAACAAACTACATGAAGGTGGTTTTTTTTTTTTTTTTTTTTTTTTTTTTTTTTTTTTTTTTTTTTTTTTTTTTTTTAATGAGTAACTTTATTTCCAAATTTCACACATTAAAAGTCAGCATTTTTATCTTGTCATAAAAATGAGAGTACTCATATTCCTCTCTTGAATGTTAATCCGTACCTCTGCTATGAAGAGTGTCATTTTCCAACACTTCTGACACATTAAAACAGTGTGCTGTTCTGGTATTAAAATGCACTGTCTTGCATTTCCATGGGAAATGTTCTTTCGAAGTGAGGTGTCAAAAGCACAGTAAAAACATCAGGCAAGCTTCTGTTTTGGACACTTCAGTTTACCTGAAAGTTACAGTTCACTCATTTTTAAGTGAGATAAGTGGCAGCCATTGCTTAGAAGCTTCTAAAGTCCATGGGTTTTCATGTGTTTCATTTTCTCCTCTTTAATTCTGAAGATAAGCGTTGTGACAAATTTCAGAGGGACAATAGATAAGTAACCGTTTAGTGTTCTGCCCAGGACTTTAATTCACCTGGTTCAACATCTTTGTAAATACCACGTGAGAGGAGTAATTTGACTTAATTGCATGGCCTTAACAATTCAGTTTTGTCGTTGCACCTTCATCAAATATCAGATTTTCACCTGTCGGAAAATTCAAAACCACCATTTCAGGCAAAAAAAATCATTACCTCAATGTTTTGTACCGAAAAGGCATTTTAGTTGAATTTCTGCCTTGAGGGAGACCACCAATGCACATCAGTATTGTAAGTCCCCAAAAAAACTGAGGAGCAGCATTCATAACTAAAGGAGAGAGAGGCTGACGGGGGGGAGTGTGCTTGTTAGATTACAATGTCTGTCCTCACACAGCCTTCACCACCAAGGCACTCCTGGGCTCCCTTGTTGGAATGCTCTGAACCACCCCCGGTATCCCCCCGACTTCGTGCCTTCATATTATCTTTTACACCTTCCTGAAGGTAGATGTGAGCTAAATTCAATTTTCAACTAACGAGCAGGTGCAGAAAGAGGTAAAGAAGTGGGGGAAGGAGCTGGTGAGAGTATTCTTTGAGAAGGGTGAAAGGAAGTTTGTGTCACGGCTGACCACTTTGAATGGAATGGAATGGGATGGTGATTATGTGGAAAAGTAGCCAACAAGTATATCAGCAATAGCCTGCATCTTTTTCAGATATATATTTTCCAAAAATATAAAAGTCCAGTGCACTTATTGTATTTTCTGAACACACCTCTTGTGTTAAGAACTACCAGTCGTCATTAATGTACATGACAACAGTGTCTTGTGCATGATGAAGTGGTTGATCGTAAAAAGCTTTTCGTAGCTGTTCTCTGTATGGGCATTGGTTAATTAAAAATGTGTTATGTTTTCTTGCACTGTCTAATGTAGTGTGACTAACCTTTTTTTCCGTCATAAATAACTTTTCGTTTGTGACATAATAGTTGAGGAACTCAAAAGTGTTGTGTTCCTTGTTTCAGATGTCAATTTCTCGGGACCAGACTTCAGTGGAGAAGATGCTGAAGGTGAGTTTGGACAGTCGTAAGAACTTGTTCTCCTTTTACACTGTGTTAAATATTTTGGCACAAATTTGTTTCTAGTTTAACTTTTCATTTTGTGTTTGAAGTCTGCTGTTTCTGAAGCATTAACATCATTGCATTCTTATTAGCCTAGCAGGTGTCCACTATATTTCTTTTTGGGGCGAAGGGGAGGTTATGAGAAGGAAGAACTACTTTTCTTAAGAAAACGTTGACAGTAGTAAAAAGTGTGCATTTGAACACCACCACTCTGCAGCAGTATCATGCCCCTCACTATATCATCTAAACACACAGTTCTAATGAATCTGTGTTTGCAGTTTGCAGATTGAAGTGGAACAGCCATTTTTTTCCATTTTTGAAAATGTGTTTACATTTTATAACAGTATAGTTTAGTTACTGTGCAGCAAGTCAGTCATTTACATTAATGGTATACTGCTGTTAGTCTGGATAGAAACACCATGAGTTGCCCCCCCCCCCTTTTTTAAGATAAACTGGTTGTAGCACTTCTGATAACAATGTTGTATAGACCTCCTTATTATCCAGTTCAAATGATGACATTACTCACTCAGTTCACACTCTACACAAATATTTCACCAACTTCGTCACTGCAGAAATAGTTTGTTCGCAAGGAGAACAAGAAATGCCCATTGTTCTGAATTGGTAGGCTGCAGACTGCTCATATTTTGTGTCTGTACCCTGCTAGCCTTGGAGATCTGATTCAGAACTTAATGAATTTAGCCATTACGAAACGATTGTTATGCCAGTTGGACGTAACAACATCTGTTGATGAGTGATTAAGTGGTTCCCGCAGCATCACTGGTATCACAGATACACTTCCCAGTTGTCAGAGTATGGCAAGTGGTTGTACTTCATGAAGTAGAGCAAGCAAAATTAACAACAATGTCAGTTAATGTTGTGAGCAAGAGAGCTAAAAAAAGTGTGTTGCTCCACCCTCTCTCTCAGCCTGTGAGACAAACAGAGAAAATCTCTAGGACAGTGAGAAAAATTCTGAAGTTTTTTCAGAGATAATTTTGGGAAACCACCATAACTCCAGGCAGAAAGAGGTAAATTTCAGTTCAAATTATTCATTTTGACAGTGTTTCGAAACTGCCTTCCCCATTGTCTGATTACATTAAAGTGGTAATTTTGTTTGTGTGTGTGTGAAATCACTGTCGTTGATTGCAAGAATTCCAGATACTGTTTCCCTGACAAAAAAATTTGAAACCACATTTGCAGTTGTGTAAGGTCCCATCTATTATCATACCTTGCAGCCATTTACCCAGGTGGCCTGTTACTTACAAGTGGTAAACAACAAGGAATTTCCTGTGGTTCACGATATGACTAAAGCCACAATAAAAATACAGAGTACTGCTATAGTGTAAGCTTAACTCTCTCTTTGTAACTTCTTATTTGCTTGGAGAAATGATTTGTGATTAGTACCAGCAAGCACTGTTACTCAACATGAAAGTAAGAGATATGAAATACATAGCATTTGACAGTTGCTACAACAACCAGTAGATGGGACTGTCATGCTGCTTCGAGCATGAACTGATGTGTAAGCAGGAGGTCGGTGCCAGCACTGTTTGATGATGTAAGTGCAGCCTAGGTGGTGGGAGTTAGTGGACAGAGCTTGCTTCCTTCGCTACCCACAAACACCCCCCCCCCCCCCCCCCCCTCAGAATTTGTTTATTGTGAAAAGACTAACTCAGCACACACAAATCGTGCATAAAAATATATGTACTATAGGCATAAAATTTAAGTTGTGGTCATGCTGATGTTACTAGGCATTGTATATTGTAGGTACTGCTGAAAATCCTGTTAATCATATTGGTTCTTAGATTACTACTACTACTACTACTACTACTACTACTACTACTACTACTATTGCTATAACCATCAGTATCACTGGTGCACATAAAAATAAGTTTATGTATATTCCCAGGAAATAATTGCTGTCTAACAGTGCACACAGATGGGGAAACAAGAAATAACTCATATGGAGATAAAAAGATTGAATCAGTTAAAAATTAGCCATAAATTTTATTTAAGTGGTGCTGTGCACTATTTTATCATTAAAAGAAAGTGGCAGTAGTCATCACAAACTTTTTCTGCTGATTTGGGCATAGCTGTGAGGGACAATCAAAATGTTTCCAGTAGAGGACATTGCAACAGCATATGTGAAACTCAGTGTGACTCCCAAGTGGCTATTGGAGCATTACCGACATTTAGGCAGGGGGTTAGTGTGGCCTTCGAAGAGAAACTTTTTGATCGTACCTTACATATCAATTTCTTTCTATTAAGCCAAATGGCATATGTCTAGTAATGATGCTGTTAGTATGTATATGCCTCTTAACTTTGTGTTAAGGTGAAGGAAAACAATGAGATTGAGAACTTTGCTCAATGACCTTTCGTTATAACGTAAGCAACTTAATAGAAATAAAACATAGTTGGTTCAATTATTTTAATAATGTGGAACTTCTAGTAGTATTGAAGGCTCTTGATTAGAATAGTATGATTAGGATTTGCAGTGTAGCCATTACATGCTTTGACATGTCAGAAATTGTGAATTCTTTTACTAACACGCATGTGATTTCGGGGAAGGTAAATTTTTATATGAACCACCAGTTGACGGATTTGTCTGAACCATTCAAACATTAATTATGGAATGATGTTCTGTGGGTGAATTATAAACTGATGGTGCTGTGTTGACGTGAAACACCATACATTTTACATTTTAGTGTGTTATAGATTTGTTGGGCCACTCTTTTTTTACATTTTCATTTCATATTTGTTTCAGTTTCTGTATTACGCCTAACTACTATGTATTTGCATTTGTAGGAGATGATTGGAGGAAGTGTGACTCCCGTGACAGCAATAGCTACTCCAAGGAAGGAGCCAGAGACCAAATTCACCTTCAATCCTCACCTGAATGCGGTAAGAATGTTCCTTCGATTCACTAACACTACTTTGATAGAAGATAACTAAATAGAATAGTATGTACCAGATAAATGCTTCTTTCCAAAGTAAACAAGTGTAAGCTGAATCAGATTATTGTGATCCAGTACGGTAATGAGGTCGATCCTACATTCATACAGGTAATTTAGTGAGAATTCGTGTAGGGTCGTGTTACAAACATTAGTGGCAGTGTCACTTGTAATAGAGTTGACACTAGCCAGTAAACTATTGACACATACATCCCAGATGTTAAAAATTAGTAAATACCTTGGGGAATTCAGATTGATCAGGTAATACAACTATTTGGTGCAATTTTCAAATTTTTGACTCCAGTAATTGTGTAAAAGTTCTTCATCTTCTAGGACTAGATGCTGCTGAATGATAATGCTCAGACTTATTGGACACAATAAAAAGCAATTTTGTAGCTGAATAACATGCCTCCACTTGAATGAAAGGTTCAAGATTAGACTTGTTTGAGACGATGGAGTAGGCCGCCTCTAAGGACATCAGATACATCCTATTTTGAATAAACAAGCACCCCAGACTCGCGTATATTTTAAAAATATTTTGAGACCCTTTTCCTGTCTCCCATTCATGTTTTGGCCACTGATTTGTAGGGGCTGGTAAGGCACTGTTCCAACCTTGTGAAGTACCAATCGTATTAATAAAATGTATTTATGCAAGTACAAGATGATCACTTTTTTTAGGCTCCTTGAGAAAAATTTATTTTTTAGCACATTCAGACTAATCAAAATTACACTCTTTTATTGATGTGAGATATCTACCTAAAAAGTTAGTATTGTTTGTTTACATTTTTATCTCCACAGCCTTTTCCATTGTCACAAATATTTGCCCGTTTCTTCTGAATATGTTGCTATTGTGGTTCTGGTGGGACCTGAGAACGCAACTGTTTTTTAAACTGTAACGGATTTTGCCTTTATACTGGCGTGAGACTTCCAAACATATCGTCTTTCTGCCCCTCTCTCGTGGGCTGTGTAGAGCCAGCAGCTGACACACTCCCTTTCATTCGCACCATGGTGAGCGTCAACAATTCAGCTGCATGGAACACATAAGTACACCACTGGTCCCATTCGAAACTCATAGCATATTCTGCATAAATGAATGCTATTGTTGGTTATTTGTCCAATTTGTCATTTAGATTCAGAGTGGAAATGGATTCAGGTAAACTGCAACTTAAATGGGGTACGTGTTCATAAAAAGCCAAAGTGCGCAGTACACTCTGGTTGGCAACACGACGTAACTTCTACTCGCTACTGCACTCTGCACGCATCCAGTTTCACAGCCTAGCTGGCTTCATTGAGCCCCCCCCACCCCCCCCTGTAATTGTGCTTTAGCAACAGTATAACGTGGACAGCAATATTTTCCAGGGTGCTGGTCATATGTAACGCCACAACCTAATACAGAAATAAAAGATAAGTCGTGCTTCACTCCAGTTCTCTAATTTTCACTCATCTCGCAATGGAGTAACATTTGTTGTACTATCTCTTTTCTTACAATAACAATTGCATTCAGTTTAATGTAGTTTATTTCGTTTTTTTTCCCTTTTTTTTCTTTTTTTTTCCAGGTCTTTAATCCTGGATTAATTTTCGTTCTCCTTTCACCTGCATGTCGTCGTCTTGTTCTAAAGCTGGTTAAAAGCCGATAACATTTTTCCCCATATTCTAATATGTAAATAGCGACTGAATTTATCGTTTGCAACCCATTTGGTAAATCTCCACAGTTTCTCGAAAACGAACAAAATATTGACTTGGGTTCCGAATCGAGGAGATTGTTGCCTTTGGATGTTATCTGTACTTTAAAAAGCTGTGTATACGGTACCTGTACATATATGAGAAATTTTATTGCTACACTGTGTGATCAAACACATTCAGAAACTTGGCTGAAAAATGACATACAAGTTCGTGGCGCTCTCCATCGGTAATATGGTGTTGGCCCATCCTTATCCTTGATGACAGCTTCCACTCTCACAGGCATACATTAAATCAGGTGCTGGAAGGTTTCTTGGTGAATGGCAGTCCATTCTTCAGAGAGTGCTGCACTGAGGAGAGGTATTGATGTTGGTCTGGGAGGCCTGCCATGAACTCGGCATTCCAAAACATCCCAAAGGTGTTCTATAGGATTCAGGTGAGGACACTGTGCAAACCAGTCCTTTGCAGATATGCTATTGTCATACAACCACTCCGCCACAAGCAGTGCGTTATGAACAAGAGCTGGATCGTGTTGAAAGATGGTTGCCATCCCCGAATTGCTCTTCAACAGTGGGAAGCAAGAAGGTGCTTAAAACATCAATGTAGGTCTGTGCTGTGATAGTGCCACGTGAAACCAGGGATGCAAGTCCCCTCCATGAAAAACACGACCACACCATAACACCACCACCTCCGAATTTTTCTGTTGGCACTACACAAGGTGTTAGATGACATTCACCTGGCATTTGCCATACCCACATCCTGCCATTGGATCACCGCATTGTGTACCATGATTTGTTACTCCACACAACATTTTCCCACTGTTCATTTGTCCAATGTTTACACTCCTTACACCAAGTGAGGTGTCATTTAGCATTTACTGGCATGATGTGTGGCTTATGAGCACCCGCTTGACGTTGAAATCCAAGTTATCTCACCTCCCACCTAACTGTCATAGTACTTGCAGTGTATCCTGATGCAGTTTGTAAACCCTGTGTGATGGTCCGGATAGATGTCTGCCTATTACACATTAAGACCCTCTATAACTGTCAGCGGTTCCTGTTAGTAAACAGACGAGGTCGGCCTGAAAGCTCCGTGCTGTACATGTCCCTTCACGTGTCCATTTCACTGTCACTTAGGAAACAGTGGACCAAGGGATGTTTAGAAGTATGGAAATCTTGTGTACAGACGTATGACACAAGTGACATCCAATAACCTGACCACGTTCGAAGTCCCTGAGTTCCGGGGAGGGCCCCATTCTGCTCTCACGATGTCTAATGACCGATGTGAAAAACGTACATTTTTGGAAGTTTCCGGATATTTTTGATTGATTTTCATAGTGTAAAATATTCAAATACAACAAAAGTTTGTATGTTCATAGAATTTAATGCATTTCCTCTGGTGTTTCGCAAAATTGTCAGTTATTAATTAATTTTGTTGTAGTTGGTAAAAACTATTCAACAGCCAAGATTGCATGAATGGTTTTTTTACAATTAAACAGTCGCTCTTCAGTTTTCTCAAAGTGAGAAAATTCTATTGGTGTATTCGCCATTTCATAGTTTTCTGTGTCTCTCCTGCACTAACGGTATGAGTCAGATGTCATGTGGTGGTGCGAGTAAGGTCAATACTGTATCGAGTGCTGTGGCGTTTTGGGAAATATTGAGGCTATTCGAACATGAAGCGCTAGCCTTCAGGATTGTTCAAAACAAATTCATATGGAACATTAATAGTAAAAGTACGTTAAGATGACTCCTATATGAATCTATTAAGCAATGTAGAAACATTGACGTCAGCAGCAATTGAATAATCTGCAAATATAGGATGACCCGGTATTTTTCAAATGACGAATTAGGGGAAAAAACACCTTCTTATAATCGGGTACCTACAGTACAGGACAAAGGATTTTAAAGTTACTGCCAGCTCCTCCAGTCCCTCCCCTGGGGGTGGGGTGGATCCACATACCCCTTTTCTCTGAGTCAAGTGTCATTGTGAGGTCAGATGTAACATTATTTTTCAAAGTGTTTGTGCATTATGTATCAGAGATTCAGAGATGTGATGTGGGAACCAAGTTGGTATTTGCCTAGATAAGGAAAACAACCTAAACACTACATCAAAACTGGCTAGCATACTGGCCCAGGTTCTTATCCCATGAGATGGATTCAATTCTGGAAAAGTGTGGCACCTTGTATCCTGGGTGAGTCTCCTGGACCACCTAATTTGGGGAGGGGGGGGGGTTAACTCCTTTGCTCAGATAATAAGTCATTGGAAGAAAATAAACTGCACCCACAATTTGGGTGGTGTTCATTCTAGTGTCCTCAGTGCAGTGTGTTGGTTCAGCAATCTATGGAGACCACATTACTGATAACTTCACTTCCATGTGCGAATTTTGTAGGTATGGTTACTAAGCGTCGTGCTCCTCTGTAGTACCATCTTCGTGTTGCTGTCCATGTGGAACAAAAACACATTGATCTCCACATTCTGCCTCATTGAGTAAACTATCCTGCGATGGGAAGTCAGGAGCTAAAGCCTAAACAAAGGCAGTAATATTGCTCCACATGTCTCTCGACTTAATGTAGCAACACATGGGTACTACTCTCACTACGAACAATTCGCTTGAGTGAATAATGAACCAGCAAGTCTTCAAGAAGAGAGTTCAGTCACATCATTACAGGGGAGGAAACAGAGAAACAGCTGGCCAAAGTCTTTACTTTGTGTATACAGAATGACAGCATCCCAACCTGCTGGAACAAAACGAACATAATCTTACTACATAAGAAAGGAAGTATTCATGATCTGAAGAACTGCTGCCCCATTAGCTTACCGTCTGTTATATATGTGTTAACTAAAGTCCTGGTAAATTGCATTAAAATGGTAGTGGAGACTGCACAGCCCATAGGACAAGCTGGATTCTGCAGGGGTTGCAGTACAATTGACCATATAAACACACTGTGTGAGGTAATTAGTCGAGCCAATGAGTATGAAATGACGTTATGCATAGCCTTCATTGACTTCGAAAAAGCCTTTGATTCTGTCAGCCACACTGCAGTCATACAAGCACTGGCCGAGCAAGGAGGGGAAACAAAATATTTAAACATATTTTGAAACATTTATGACATCTCTGTAGCATCTATCAACATCGGAAAAACATGTGCAAATTTCCCATTGGAAGAGGAGTAAAGCAGGGCGATCCTGTATCCCCAAAGTTATTTATAGCAGTTCTCGAGATGGCTATGTCCAAAAGTATTTGGAACAACAGAGGGATAAGGATGAATCGTAAGAGGCTCACCAACCTGGGATTTGCCGATGATATAGTGGTTCTAGCTAACAGTAAGATGGAAATGCAGTCCTCTATTAAAGACTTAACAGATTGCTGTCAGGAAGTTGGACTTAAAACAAAACAGTCTAAAACTAAGGCTATGCGTAATAAGTGGGTAGCTGCAGGAAAAGTAACACTGAGCGGCAACATCCTAAACAATGTTACAGAATACGCTTATCTGGGGCATTTAATTTGCACAAAAGGGGATTTGAAACCTGCAATTTTTCATTGAATTAAACTGGGTTGGAGGGCTTATGAAAGGAATTCAACAGTTTTCAAATGTAACATGCCAGTCTACTTAAAGAAGACAGTTTTTGATCAGTGTGTCCTATCGATTTTAAAGTATAGGTGTGAAACTCGGACTTCGAATTAACTTTTCAAAAGGAAATGTAGAACTGCTCAGAGACTGTGGAAAGGTCAATGTTTGGTCTGACTAAGAACAATCGACAGGAAAGTGAAGACATATGAGCAATAACAGGAGTAAAAGATATAGAACAGGTTAAGACTCTAAAATGGCAGTGGGCAGGACATATTGGACGAACAAAGGGTGGAAGAGGGACAAAATCAGTTTTAGAGTGGAGTCCCAGAGAAAAACGAAGACCACCTGATTGTTGGGCTAAGGAACTCAGGAAAGTAGCGGGCTTCAACTCGCAGAAGACAGCGGTGGACAGAGACACATGGCAATACCTCTTAAAAATGTATTAAATAACTTAAAAAGGCTCATCTTGTGTAGATTGAATTAGCTGATAAATAAATAAATGTGATATATGCTTAAAAATAGTGAACTTAACAAATGTTTCAGCGACTGCATTCTTAAAAAAGAATCTGCAGTATAAACGGCAGAAGAATTTGGTTACTACAATGCTGTTGAATGCTTTTGGAAAACTGCTTTGTCAGTAACACTGTAAAAGTTCCCTTTTTGATATGGGTCAAAAAAATTAATGGCAAACTGTTTTTATTCTTTGTGTGTAAGGGAGAGTACTGTTCTAACAGATCTTAATCAACAAGTGATTTAGATTTGCATGATAATGGACGACTTTTCTGTACACATAGAGTTACTGGCATTACTTCAGTTCCTGAGAGAAACAGGTTTGGATATTTTTAAATAAATTACAAAGTGTCTTGAGAAAACCGACGGTTTGAAAACAATACTCTGCAGTTTGTACTGATGTTGCACTAGCTGTGGTGAAAATGGCTTTGTTAGTCAGGAAAGATGAACTGTAACAAGTTGCTTAACTTCTCATTGAATTACTCATCAGGAAATACTCTGTCAGGGAAAATTTTCAGCATGCTGTCCACGATGAAAGATGTAACGTAAATTACAAATATAATACGCAAAGGAAATAAATCACAATTTGAACAATTTTTGAAGAAGTAGATGTGGAATATGGAGACACATATTTCTTCTTTCCGAAATTTGTTGTCCGAGTTCAGGAAAAGTTAACTTTTCCATACTTACAAAATAACTCCTTAAGTTTGGAATAATGAGGTAAAATTGGGGACCACAGAATTTGAAAATTAGCTGAAGGATAAACTTTGTATAAGTATTTAAAACTGATTTTACAAATATTAGAGGAATTTTTAATTCAGCTTTGTATGAAAAGGAACACCTATTCCTGATATGTTTGCAGATATTAATACATTTCTGTATAAAAATTATGCAAATTGTAACTAAGCAAGGAAAATCTGTCATTTCCCGAGTCACAGTGAATTGAATCAGGAATACATGGAAGCAAAATTTTAAAGATTTACTTCCATTACTGATGAAGTCAGCAACAAGTTTCCATAGTTGCTTTGAAGATTTTCAGTATCTAGAGTCCAATACAATGTTCGTTCATAACCAAATTAAAATAAGACTTGGAAGTGTTGGAGTTGACCTTCCAAAAGAAATTTGCCATTTACAATTTGAGCCATTCCCGGTTCCCAGAACTGAAACATGCTGCAGTTTTTGAAGTTGTTCCACAAAATTGATGCCCAAAACTCGCAGACTTCACTCTGAAAATAAAATCTCTCTTCACATAAACATACTTTTATGAAAGTACATTTTCGCCACAGAAATCCATTAAATCTCCTTAGTGTAATGCAGTCGTTAGAAACATAATTTTATTGCAAACTAACTCCAATCAATTTTGCAGAAACTGCCAAGATCAAGTTAAATAAATTCAACATAAATATATCATTAATCGTTTGAGGCAAATATGTAACTAAAAGTTTTCAAAGAAAGACAGATTTGCTGCTTAACGTAAAGCCTTCATCAGTGACAGGGAGAGACACGCGGAATTCACACACATAAGCAAGCACACATCATGCACATACAACTGCCAACTCCAGCACTTTGAGGCCCATAACTTTACAGTAAGTAACAGTTCGTCTCTTCCTACATTGTTAACTATTTAGTTTTAATTGTTCATGTCTTATGATGTTAGATAATAGCCACAATGACTGACAGTTGTTCTTGTATTGCTTGCCGTGGCTCTAATGGTGCAGTGTGAGTAGTTGGACAGGGAAGCACCTGACAAAAGGGAATGGCTCACGAGCACACACTTTGCCATGCATTTTATAAGTGGTCTTACATCTAATATGGAATACTATACTTAAAAGTAAGTATGACATAAATGATGATGAAAAGAAGCCCTGTAGCAGATTAGACAGCTTAGGTTTGTGTGTAAAAAGTAGAACAGTAAATATATGTTGAAGGTGGCTGGTTTCAAATTGTGGGCCAGGGTAGCAGTGGATATTCTCTGTGGCAGTATTTGGGGATCAGCCCACTATTTCCCTAAATGAGCAGAGTAAAGCAATTAAAAACTGCATTCAGTCTGGCCCACGTATTGGATGCCACTTCGGCGACTTCTGTGTCCCTGTGCTACCAGTTACCCTGATGGGGAAAGGGGAGCTGTAGATTAACATGGAATCTGAACTGCTTGTTGTTTCTGATGACTCCCCACATTATTTAGAGCTGAAGACTAGATAAAGTTGGATTGAAAATTTCTGTGGACTGATGGGAATTTTATTCCGGAACCCTTTGGCTTCCAGGTACATGCTTTACTGGCAGGCTGTCAGGACCAGTTGTTCTGAGGTCATAAGTGATTGATGACATATTTGTAGTTTGTTAATTAATTTATCCACTTTACTGTTTGTTGAGCTCTGTGGCTGTAGATTATATTATTTTAATAAATACAGCAGCCAACCAGTTGTATACATGCCCAAGTGGGTGATGGTTGTATTTTTTTTTAATAAAGTTTATTATATTGTTGTACATAAAAATTGATAAAATTTAATATTCAAGGGGAAGATATGATTAATAGTTGACGTGTTCAGAGTGTGCAGACTTCAACACGCATGTAAATTGCTATTTTTGTACCCTAAGTAAATCTCTTCAGCAATTTCTACTGTGGTTTGTCAAATGATGAAATTCCAACATGATGATATCATGTCTGTTGCATAAGACTTCTTAAACTGTGGTGCAGAAAGTATGTAATATTTTTCATTGAGGTCTACTGAATTCAGATCACACTGATCTGTTTCTTTTCTTTGTACTTGTGTAATGATTTACAGCATTATTAAAAGTTACATTTATACTGTCCGTTTTTTCGCAAATTTGAAGTTCCCTTTCTAAAACAAAGGTTACCTAAACTCTCACGTCAACCACCCATAGTGACCTCTTTAATAAATACTTCTAAATTAGTGTATGACATTGGAGGTAGCTCCTTCAAAGTGGTAGAAGAAAACGTACATGTTTAAATTCCACACACCTTCACAGTATATCAAATATTGAAACACTGTGACACTGTTGATATTACCTGTTATGTTGGTGGTGGTCTATACACTTAATGTGTTTGTGATGCAAAACACCACCTATTACACTGACATTTCAGTTGTAATTTCACTTTCTATAAGAAGAGCATTTGGTTTGTGAATTCCAGCGGATCTCAAAGAAAATGCTCGTACATGACAAAAGCTTAACATGTTGTGCTTGATAGGCAGTTAAGTTATAACAAACAGCAAGAGAATGTTAGAGTGGAGTGTCTACGCCCTTCTACTTGTCACCAGCCGATTGCTCTGTAATGTCCTCAAGTCTCTACTTTATTTCTCTGAAAATACCCAGTAACATAAGATTGAGTTTCTTTAGGAACAATACATTGTCTGGGAAAACTCTGCAACAAATTTCGTTTGAGATGTAACAGCTAATAACGAAGCAGTACCATGTTCCTACTGCAACAATTTGTTTTGTGATTACAGAAGGTTTGTAAATGACAGTATGCAACTGACTGCAAATAGTTGCTAGTAGTAGTAATTAATAAAACTAAAGATCTACTTCAGTTGCCATTAATTTCTTGTTTATTACACGACTGGTTTCAAAGTGTAAAACTTTATCTTTGGGCTGCTAGCATACAAGAACCAAAGGTGTGGTATACCAGAGTGAAAAATGTTGTTGTTGTTGTTGTTGTTGTTGTTGTTGTGGTCTTCAGTCCTGAGACTGGTTTGATGCAGCTCTCCATGCTACTCTATCCTGTGCAAGCTTCTTCATCTCCCAATACCTACTGCAACCTACATCCTTCTGAATCTGCTTAGTGTATTCATCTCTTGGTCTCCCTCCACGATTTTTACCCTCCACGCTGCCCTCCAATACTAAATTGGTGATCCCCTGATGCCTCAGAACATGTCCTACCAACCGATCCCTTCTTCTGGTCAAGAAGTGCCACAAACTTCTCTTCTCCCCAATCCTATTCAATACCTCCTCATTAGTTATGTGATCTACCCATCTAATTTTCCGCATTCTTCTGTAGCACCACATTTCGAAAGCCTCTATTCTCTTCCTGTCCAAACTAGGTATCGTCCATGTTTCACTTCCATAGATGGCTACACTCCAAACAAATACTTTCAGAAATGACTTCCTGACACTTAAATCTATACTCGATGTTAACAAATTTATCTTCTTCAGAAACGCTTTCCTTGCCATTGCCAGTCTACATTTTATATCCTCTCTACTTACACCATCATCAGTTATTTTGCTCCCCAAATATCAAAACTCAGTTACTATTTTAAGTGTCTCATTTCCTAATCTAATTCCCTCAGCATCACCCGATTTAATTCGACTGCATTCCATTATCCTCGTTTTGCTTTTGTTGATGTTCATCTTATATCCTCCTTTCAAGACACTTTCCATTCCATTCAGCTGCTCTTTCAAGTCCTTTGCTGTCTCTGACAGAATTACAATGTAATCGGCGAACCTCAAAAGTTTTTATTTCTTCTCCATGGATTTTAATACCTACTCTGAATTTTTGTTTTGTTTCCTTTACTGCTTGCTCAGTATACAGATTGAATAACATCGGGGAAGGCTACAACCCTGTCTTACGCCCTTCCCAATCACTGCTCCCCTTTCATGTCCCTCGACTCTTATAACTGCCATCTGGTTTCTGTACAAATTGTAAATAGCCTTTTGCTCCCTGTATTTTACCCCTGCCACCTTTAGAATTTGAAAGAGAGTATTCCAGTCAATATTGTCAAAAGCTTTCTCTAAGTCTACAAATGTTAGGTATGTAGGTTTACCTTTCCTTAATCTAGCTTCTAAGATGAGTCGTAGGGTCAGTATTACCTCACGTGTTCCAGTGTTTCTACGGAATCCAAACTGATCTTCCCAGAGGTCTGCATCTACCAGTTTTTCCATTCGTCTGTAAAGAATTCGTGTTAGTATTTTGCAGCCGTGGCTTATTAAACTGATAGTTCGGTAATTTTGACATCTGTCAGCACCTGCTTTCTTTGGGATTGGAATTATTATATTCTTCTTGAAGTCTGAGGGTATTTCGCCTGTTTCATACATCTTGCTCACCAGATGGTAGAGTTTTGTCAGGACTGGCTCTCCCAAGGCCGTCAGTAGTTCCACTGGAATGTTGTCTACTCCTGGGGCCTTGTTTCGACTCAGGTCTTTCACTGCTCTGTCAAACTCTTCACGCAGTATCGTATCTCCCATTTCATCTTCATCTACATCCTCTACCATTTCCATAATACTGTCCTCAAGTACATCACCCTTGTATAGACCCTCTATATATTCCTTCCATCTTTCTGCTTTCCCTTTTTTGCTTAGAACTGGGTTTCCATCTGAGCTCTTGATGTTCATACAAGTGGTTCTCTTATCTCCAAAGGTCTCTTTAATTTTCCTGTAGACTGTATCTGTCTTACACCTAGTGAGATAAGCCTCTACATCCTTACATTTGTTCTCTAGCCATCCCTGCTTAGCCATTTTGCACTTCCTGTCGATCTCCTTTTTGAGACGATTGTATTCCTTTTTGCCTGCTTCATGTACTGCATTTTTATATTTTCTCCTTTCATCAGTTAAATTCAATATTTCTTCTGTTACCCAAGGATTTCTACTAGCCCTCGTCCTTTTACCTACTTGATCCTCTGTTGCCTTCACTACTTCATCCCTCAAAACTACCCGTTCTTCTTCTACTGTATTTCTTTCCCCTATTCCTGTCAATTGTTCCCTTATGCTCTCCCTGAAACTCTGTACAACCTCTGGTTCTTTCAGTTTATCCAGATCCCATCTCCTTAAATTCCCACCTTTTTGCAGTTTCTTCAGTTTTAATCTACAGGTCATAACCAATAGATTGTGGTCAGAGTCCACATCTGCCCCTGGAAATGTCTTGCAACTTAAAACCTGGTTCCTAAATCTCTGTCTTTCCACTGTATAACCTATCTGATACCTTTTAGTATCTTCAGGGTTCTTCCATGTATACAACCTTCTTTCATGTTTCTTAAACCAAGTGTAAGGTGAAAAATAAAGCTGTGTAAATGACTTACTCGCGTAATTATGGAAACGTAAAGGTGTGCAGGTCGGGCCAGTCAGTCATGGGGTTTCGCACCCTTGTGCAACAAACGTGTGGAACTGGAACAGAGATGAGTTCAATAATAAATAAATAATTACACTTGTGCATAAGACCAAAAACCAGAGCACAGAAGAGAAGTGAATAATGCGGTACGGCGAGGAAGTCAGCTGACCAAGGCAGGAGAAGTGACTGATGTAGGGGCCAATGCGATGGGGAACCGAAATACATAGTTGTAACGGTGTGGGGAGATGGATCTGTCTGCTGATGTAGGTGTGGTTCACAAGATCGATACAAAATAGAACTACAAAGATGAGAGTATAGTAACATATAAACATGAGTATTCAGCAAAAATTTCAAAAAAGTTACTGTGAGTAATTATTTGGAAGAAATGCGTATGCATTAATCCTGCTGTACCCGAATTACAATGTTCTAATCCACTACATGTGGGCTTGCTTTCTTAGTTTGCTTTCTGTAGTCCTAGTTCATAGCCCCCTTCTTATTTCTTACTTATTTGTTTTATGTCGAGAGCTATTTCTGTTGTGTGTATCATTCTAATCTTGACTAAAGTTTGTACACTTGCACTTTGTTCTGACCCACCCTGACGAATCCATACATGATTACTGATCTTAACAGTTGATATCATTCTCCTACGACACTTTGCCTGTCGTAACAACTGAGTTGTATTAACTTGCAGGTATTTTTGCTGAACACTCATGTTTAGATGTTGCTATATTTATTCTGATATTTGTAGTTATATTTTTTATGGATCTCTTGATAGACCGATCTTTGGATAGACCGGTCAGCTCATTTCCCACTCTTTTACGGCTGTCTAATTTGGTTCCTCACCACATTGGCTCCTCCATCACTTGCTTGCACTGCTGTGGTTGCTGGTCTTATGCACGAGTGCAACTATTTACGTATTGGTTTATTACGGATTTTATTTTGTTGAGATCCCTCCCTCTGTTAGCGTCTTCCTTCCAGTTTAATGTATTTGTTTAACCTGTGTGTAATACCTCAGGACTGACTGGCCCAACCTACAGACATTTTTGTTTCCATAATTATGTGAATACACCACTTGCACATTTTTACCACTAATTTTAGTTTGTCAACCTCATAGTTCTTGTATGCTAGTATCTCATCCTCCCGTTGGCAGTCGGTGGCACCTGAAAATGAAGATTTAGGTTTCGAAACGAGTTGTGCCCTAAATAAGAAATTACTGGCAACTTATTTTATTTAACATGTTCCGCAGTTGCAGACACTCTTCTGAAAAAAATATTTTGTAACAATATTAAACTGTTTTAGTTACCTGTTAAAAAGCTACTTACATGAATGAAAAGTTCCAGGGATTAGTTTTGCTACCTCTTTCTCTCTCAAGCTGTTCGATTTCTAAATGAGTGCAAAGAGCATGTCATTTACTTGCACTAAGAATCGAAATAATCTTCTCTTGCATAGATAGAAACACACAGTTGTAAATTGGAAAGATAACGCATCATCATAATACACAAAAACATCAAATTATTTCTAACTTTTATGACTTGAGTTTTTCATTTAGAGATGCGTGAAATGTTCAAAAATTTAAGATGTTTTTTTCTGAAATACTGGTATGAAATAACACTACGTAGGTATGGTGTGAAGTACACTTCCACATATACTTGCACAGTGTGTCCATAAAATTACTTCCAGTTTCAGTGGCATATAGTAGCAGTTTCACTTAGACTATCTCAACGAATCATTCATGAGAGTGAAGGGAAACTTCTGCAGGTTTTCCTGCAAAAGTTAAAGCACCTTTAATTGTACAGCTCACACCTAACCCAAAATCCAGTTCTCTACTCACTTTGGTTAATAGGTCTAGACTAATGAAAGCAATAGCTTATTCAAATGTGTGTCTCAGCTCTGACTCATTATTAGGTAGTGGCAAACTGTAGACATAATCTTTTACAAAGACCCGAAGGAAAAATCACATGGCATGATGTCCGGTGAACTTCAAGGCCAGTGGAAAAGAATTGTTGTACTGACTATTATGACCAATCCAGCAGTCAGAGACTCTGGCATTCAACCACTCTCATACAGAAAGATATGAATGGGGCCCAGTCCTGTTCCCAAACAAAGTTTTCAGCTTCCCCTTCTAGTTGGGGAAAGAACCATTCTTGCGACATACCCAGATAAGCCACCCTTCTTACGATAACTTCAACGCAAAGATGTTGATGATCTGTACACTTACGTTAGCATACAGTGGCAGAAAAAGTTCAACTTTGCGGAATCTCTTTGATATTGTAAAAGTTCATGAGGATCTTCTGACTCCTGGATATGAACATTGTGTGTAGTTACATTTCCACTTACATGTTAAGATGCCACAACACTGAACACCACTTAATCAAGAAAGTCATCTTCCTGCTAGAAGATTTCACTTGCCTTTGGCATTAATGCGTTTACCAACTGTAACTAAGATGGACGTGAGTGTAAAAGGTTTCCTAAAACCTTCTACACTGTTATCTTTGGCAACATAAGTCTAAGACTTGCTTTCCAAAAAGACTTCGTAGATGTTGTATATGCCCTGGGAAATCTAGGAAAAACCCGTAAATTTTTGCATCCAGGTAAAACCTTTTTTTTTTTAATTTGGGGAATTTTTTTATTGTTTCAGCTACTTCAGAATACTACTGCAGCAATAAAACATAAATGAAACAATAATGCCAAAATAAAACTATAGTTGCAAAGATGATGTACCAATTATGACAAAACTTTGTGCACACAGAAGTGTCTGCTGACAGCAGAATGTGTCAGACTATGCCACACTTTGTAATAACAAACTACTTTCTATGCGGAACCCACGAGAAATAGCATAGGCCACATGTCGATGAACATGTTGTGGGAAAATATTGCGAATGGTGGTTTGAAAATCATTACTTCTGAAGTAAATTTCCTTTTATGCAAGATTAATTACATAACTTTTGAGAATGTGCAATGAATTTCTTAAGTCATGGAGTGTTAGACTATTATTCAAAACTTAACATGGAGGACCAGCCACTTACAAAAATTTTGTGCCCCAGAAGACCAGCCATTTATGCCATTATTTCAAATTTTACTGGCACATTTTTTTATATGTCTTACGAGTAATATACACTAAAAAAGACTAGGCATGAAAGTTAGTTTTTCATATTTATTGTAGTTATTTCATAATCACTAATTATGCAATAAAAATGTAAAAACTATAATTATCCTTATAAATGCAAAACGGGTTCTTAAGCAATTTCACGTACAGTTTGCTTTTTTATGGAAAAGTCATAGTAGTTGACAGAAAATGTATTCATCCAAGTAAGACATGAAATGTTCAGAGCACAGCAGTGAAATTTAATATCGTGCTTGTCAGAAACATTCAAGTACTGAGATTTTAGGATCATGTCCAACCACAGCCATGGAAAAAAAAAATTTTTTACTAGCGGTATTATATGTGAAAGCTTAACTTTCCTTGTAGCACTGCCGTAAGTATATTAACTTTTCCCCAATTGTGTGTTCACACTATTTAACAGTGATGTTCCTATTCGCTGACTTCATCACATTTCGTGTGCTCTAAATATTTGTTGTAATTGGCTGATGAGAACAGATGACTGAGGTATGCTTGGCCAACAAAATCACATTGTAGTCTCAGTTTCCCTTCGGAAACTACTGTGCTGTATTCGATGGAATGTGTGCTTGTTCTTTCGTAATACGTAAATGTGCAGTGTATGTGTCACCGTGCATCAAAGATCTTTCCAAAATTTGTTGTTTTTTTGCTGTCTTTCGTTTCTTAAAGTGTTAGGAAGTTCTGTGTCAGTGTTAAAAACCCTTCACCATGCAAAGGATTGATTAGTTGTGCAGTTGCAAGGGAAAGTATATGGTCACTTATCATTGGAAAAATTACTTTCACCTGGTGGGATATAGCACATTTGCAACCAGAAAAAGTGTACTTTCACCTGAGAAAAGTGTATACTTAACCAGAAAATTCGGAAATTTTTCTTGTCCACATATACACCCCATTTTAGGACTACAAAGGTAAAATGCTCTGACATAATCGTCATCATCTTCATATACTTTTGATTGCCTATGATTTTTCCTTTACACTCACATTGTCATTTTGGAACTGTGTATACCATTGGAAAATCTCAATTAAACTTCAAACAAAATGCATGTTGAACTGAAATTAAAGATTCACTTTTAGCAGACTGCAGAACACAAAATGCATTATGCACAGGCGTTGCAGTTTTACATATGTGGCACCGCAAGGGGAAAACAACAAAGCAGCAATTGTGCCTGTGCTGATGCAAAACAGGTTGAGTTAATCTTTTGTGTCCTTGAAACAGCACTTTGCAACACTTGCAGTTGATACTTGTAAAATTTATAACTGGGATATGGACACCCTAGAATCCCATTGTATCTTGCAAAGAAATGTTCATGTCATAGTTATGGAATGGAGAGATTTGTTCTCTTAATGTGAGCATGAGTGTTTCTCGTGCCTTTCTAGCCAGAGGATAAGGGGGGACGGAGGGCGGGTAGAGGAGGAATCCACGAAATTCCTCTGTCATCTCTCTCCATCTTCCTTTCTTTTCCAACTGTAATCAAAGTTATTGGGCATTTAATTCCTCTGCCAGCTGCTTTAAATCATTGTTCATTCTGCAATGGGGTGTGCACTGCTCAATTGGCAGAGCACTTGCCTGTTAAAGGCAAAGGTCCCAAGTTGAGTGTCCCACTCCGGGACACACTTCTAATCTGCCAGGAAGTTTCAAATGTTGTTCTGTTCCCAAAATTTATTTTAAATGTTGAACTTATATGACCACAGGAAGGTCCATTTTGCTTGTTTAGAAAGACTATTAGGGGTTCGAGTCTGGGTACTTGATATGACATTTTTGTGTGTGCTGCTTGGAATAGGAAGGTATCTCATTCTTCACTTCTGCTTAAGCAATTTGATCTAGTGATGGATTTGAATAGGCTGGTTAGTGTGAAGGATTATGTTCGAATGCTAGAATGATTGTGCCACAAGGAGGGAATGTTAAATATCATCAAATAAAAAGAATGTAAACTTTAAAAACACTCTCCCTCCCACCTGAAACATGGGACAGCTAATTGATGACTTTTAAAAATTTCTTAAGTGTTTTATGTGCTTTTGTTTAGTCTTTTGTCAGAATTCCTCATATGTTGGCTTCATAGGAAGATGCAGGACAGTATTTGTTACTGGAAGTTAACATCTAAAATGCATCCTCATCGCGCAAGCACCCCAGTACCTAGCTTCAGAGATTAAAAACCTGTCATGCCATCATAATCGAAACACGAGGTCACTCTTATCTGGTATCCTAACTGTGCCCACTCACAAAACAAAAACTTTTGCAAACTCCTTCTCAGTTGCCGCTGTCCGCCTCTGGAACAAACTGCCCCTTACCTTGAGGAAAATTCAATCTCCTGTTGCTTTTAAGAAGAAGTTGAAGCATTTCCTACTATTATCTGCATAAAATTCTCCACAAAATTAATGTGCAAGGCCAATCCTCTCATCTGTCAAATAGCAAAGCTAGCGTCTCCTATCTTGCTCCTGAGATGCCTTCCTCTTCATCTATCTCTATTAGCCACGCAGTCTCCTTTTCCTTTATATTTTCCTTAATTATGTTTCATCATGTCTCTCTCTTCTTCTCCTCCCTTCACCATGAGTCTCCTTCATACTCCCTGCTGCCAGCACTCCTATCTAAAATCTTTCTCTTCAATAATGTATTTTTCGAGGTGTACCTTTCTAATTGTTTATCTCACTTTTTGTATTAGATGTAGTTTAACATGCCTACTAAAACATATGACTGTAAAATAAGTAGAATGCCTGGTTAGATGTAAGAGAGGGCCTGATGGCCCTAATCTTGCCAGGTTAAATAAATAAATAAATAAATAAATAAATACTCAGTGAGCCATGTAGATTCTGATGCAGCCATTTTCTCCCCTCATCTGAAAATTATAATTGGATCTTCTAAGTGTAAATTTTAATTCAGTTTGGACAGAAGTATTGAAATTTGAGAAAGTGAAACTAAGCATGTATACCAGACAACTGCTTTCACCTTTTGTGGACACTAAACTTGTGTAATCATACAAAACATTCTTTTAAAATTCATTTCATGTATATGCCCTATTGTTTCCTGGTTTAACATTAATGTATGATATATTTGCTCTCTTACCACTGCAATTAGTCTTTCTCAATTCTCTCTCATCTGAGTATTTGTCTTAAATGATTATTATGACTCCTCTTCTGCGATCCAAGTAATGTTTATACATTTTGTTGTACTGTGTGGTTCTTGTTCATGTCTGTGTAGCAGCTGTTTACATATATTTTAATGTGATGTGTTACCTTGCAACAAACACCTATGCAGAATTGTTAATGTTATGCATACCTCATTTCCTGAAAAGTTTTGTTATTAGAACAGATTTGTAAAATGTTGAAAGTACAAAATAATCATTAACATTTCAGGTGCACCCCCCCCCCCCAGGCTCTCTCTCTCTCTCTCTCTCTCTCTCTCTCTCTCTCTCTCTCTCTCTCTCTCTCTCTCTCTGTGTGTGTGTGTGTGTGTGTGTGTGTGTGTGTGTGTGTGTGTGTTAACGTGTTGTTTTCCATACCATATTGTACTTCGTTCATTGGTTGCAAGTGTCTCACAGTCCCATGTACTTAATCATTTGCTGTTTGCTGTAGGAAGAATAATGCTGCCCTCACTTCAAATCCACTAGTTATTTTAGTATTCGATCACTCTGGTTTCTCTGTTCCCTTAGGTTCTCTATATAAGTTATTTAAATAAATTGTGTGAGGGACACTGTAATCAATTTTGTGTGTGTGTGTGTGTGTGTGTGTGTGTGTGTGTGTGTTTAGTGTTTTAGAGTGGTTCATAATTAGTTGAAATTACTTTGTTGTCTACACAGGCGCTGTATTTATTGTGCAATGAGTCAGGACAAAATCTGGTTGTGTGTCTTATTAACCGAGAAGATGTAAGATACAGTATCAAAACAAGTGACAGTAATGTGAAAATCCAACTCCATTCGTAAGTAACAGATACACCCATTTTCCAGAGCCATTGTTCAAAATCATGTAATACCATTCAGAACTTCACATTGGTGATCAATATGTACAAAACTTTAGTGCCCACTGTGTAGTAACAAACAATGAACTGTAAGAAATCGTGGATAAACAACACAAAGTAATCAAAATACACATTAGTGTCTTTGGCAGAAGAAATTTAAAATGCTAATGATTAGCTCCATTTGTGAAGACACTAAAGACAGTGATCAGGAAATATATTAGTTTCCCATTTATCCCCCATATTTCTTTATTATAAATTATTTATTAGCAGATCTCTTGCAGTGGGAACTTGATCCAAAACAGTAAAAAATACTTTATGATAAACAGAGAGAAAATTTTAATGGGAGGTCATACTTCTTAGACTAGATTGGAAAATAATAGCTGAAGATGACTTCATTCCTTCTTTCATTCAGCTGTGTGTCAAATAAGGAAAATGATACAGTGCCATCAACTGGTGATTCACATATGCGAATGTGACAAAAGTGCATATTAAGTAATGTTTTCTGTGAAGTATTGATTGTTGTCAGCAAAACATAAAAACAGAAATTCTCAAAACTGAGGTATTGGTGACCCTTTTACAGAGTTTGTTAGAAGTTCTTATTTTGACTCAATTAGTTCAGTTCTGTTTTCTGGAGATCATTAAAGGTATTAATTATTAATCATAGTTACCATGTACTATGCCTAATAATGGAAGGTGTCTGTGAAACATTTGACAAAGTCGTTCTGTAGCAGTGCGTCTTACCAGCGTTACTTGTGCGTAAAATAGGGCAAATGATGATGCACATGTTAGTAATTACAAACATAATTGTAAACGTGTTGTTCTTGACCTCAGAGCACATCGGCTACGTTTTTCTCCTAACATTGTTGAAAAAATGTAGCACTGGCTAACAGAGTCCTAACAACAGGTGCTCCCCCTTTCCCGTCCCAAACGAGCGCGCGTCCCGGAAATGAGCGACGTTGGTTGCCGACTGCCGACGGAAATTGAACGCAGTAAATCACAGCGGCGCGTCCGAGGTAACGATGTAAATTCGTGAGACCAACTGGGAATGGGAGAATCTTTAGGTGCAGCGATACCGAGGCAATGTGGGCGTCGCTGCCCATTCTGAGTCCGAAGGTGAATCAGCTGGCGTAGAGCTAAGACGAACCTGTTGCGCACATCCCGTTCTCTTGTTTTCTTCACTTGCGAGCAGCTGGGACGGTGCAGTGGCGACATCTATGGGTGCCTTGTCGAACTATTGCCAGCGTGCGTCACAGTTCAGCGTTCTGTTCGAGAGATGGCAGCTCTGTTCCGACTCAGTCCCGCGTGATCAAAACTGTACTACAGAAAATAATGTAGAAAGTATATTGTTCTTTTTTCTTTCTCATTTTGTAAAAGTTGTTATAACGCATGATATGTTTCATAAGTTTATCTACTTGGTGATAAAACAAACTGAAACAGTAGGTACATTTGATTCTCACCTATAAAACGTTTTAGATATAGCATCATGGTACGAAAATTAGCCTCGTCCTAGAAAAGTGAACCATAGCGTACTTATACACTACGATGACGCTGAAGGCGCGTATTGAATAAATGCAGCGACTCGTTGCTTTTTACGCCGCAGTGGCCCGATGAGTAGCGTGATCTGCTTCTTTGAGTATCATGGTAGCTTCCAGATTTCCTCCTCGTAGCAGGCGGGTAGTAGCTGACGAGGTAAGTAATAACAGTGGCTGGTGGGGCGGTATCAGAAAGCATCACATAAGGAAAGAGCGACGACACCGATGCGCGAGGAAACGGTGAAAGGGTGGTGCAGGAGCAAGTTAACTCCTGCTTAGAAGTCAAGCCCGCAGAACAGTACTTACTGCTAACCCGTTCATAGCCGTTTCAATAGATCTGTTCATACTAGACCTTTGGTCATAACCCCGGCCGCCTCTAGATACTTGCATACCCAACGGAAGAAATAGGTGCATATGTACGTACGTATATAACTATTCATTTTAGGAAATAAATTATTTCTCTTAACATCAGGACATGAGTAATTGTTTTTAAAGAACAGTATATATAACTGTTACCGTATTGAATCAGAATTGCATTTAAATATCATCAGAACTGTTACCAGTGAGCCTAGTTATACTGAAAATGTTACTTGGACATTACTATTGACGTTTTTCGATCGCAATTACGTAATCCTCCCCTTATACACTCGCGCCCTTAGAGCTGAAATGTCATCTGGACAATCGCCGACCAGCAGAGCAACACAGGGTAACATGCGTCCTAAGTTTGGTTGAAACTGTTCATACTGTTCAGTCCGCACCCTAACCATGAAAGTCCTCGACAGTATTTTTTCAAATCACGTAACCCATATTTAGTATGAACCTTCAATTGAAATGGCTTTCATGATATACGCTCAGCCATTTAACACACACAGGTGGTTAAAGTAGTCGTCCTAGACTTTCACACGCGTTACGATCTTGAGCTGTACGCGTCCGTGTCATGTCTGTTTGTTTTCTAATGTCATCTACTCACCTTCCGTCGGGTGTCGTGTCTATTTCTTCTTTGTCTTGCAATGCAGCAAAGATCTTTCTTGGTCCAATCTGCCATCAGTTTGCTTGGCTGCATGCCTCACCAAACTACGTCTTAATCGGGCGTTCTTTGCATACATGGGAGCCCTGCAGCACTGTTACAGAAAAATGTTCTCCCCTTGTGTAGTTTTGATGGACCATTGGTTTGCTTTTCTCTACAGCCCAGTAATTCCTAATATGAATGTTTTCATTGATTTCTGAGCAGTTCCCTGTTCATGAAAGGGTTTCCAAAGATAAGTGTGGCCATTATCACATTGGAAACGTTTTCACATGAACCACCTGAGTACAATGTCAGCTCACCAGTGCATTGCCTTCTTTCTTATACGTTGTGTGCAGGAAATTACTGCCATCTGTATGTGTGCGTATCTCTATCTCGTGACTTTTTGTCACCTCAGTATGTACTAAATAGGAATAATAATAAATAAAAACTTCAATATTTATTATTGATTCCTAATTTCACTGTGTGGTACGGGGTGGTGAATACTCGTACCAATGAATCAGGAGCATGAAATTTTAGGTGGTAGTCTTGTAACATACACTCAGTCGCAAAAGTATTCGGACAGCACGTAACGGCGCATACTTTTGCAGTTTGCCGCCTGAACAAATACAGAAATTGCACTTTGTAATGTATTTGGGACTCTGGGTACGATGTCGCAACGTGAAACCCTCGTCAAATACGAAGAATTGTTGGACATGTGTCTGTTACGTAATATTTCCTGAAAACGGCATGGGAAGGTGCCACAAAAGTATTCGGACAAAGGCAGACAACGTGAGAGAACAGTTCATTCCGAGACGCACAGAGGGTGAAGCGACTGCAGTGTGTGAGACATTTCCGCGAGACGATAGCCATGATTAGTAAACACGTATCGCAAGCCTGTGCAGGTCTACGATGGGACACAGAGGAAAGTGTTCTACGTTCGAGCAAAGGCAACTTGTCATTTATCATCACGCGAAGGGGAAAACCTGCACGGAAATTGCCGCAATAGTGAACACGAAGAAAAGTGCAGTTCACGACATTATTAAACGGTTCGCGAAAGAAGACCTATGGGAATTCCGTTGCAGTACAGGACGGCCATGGACATTTTCACAGAGAGATGAACGTGTGATTGTACGAAAGGTACAGCAGAACCCGAAAATATCTGCCACACGAATTGAAAGTGCGGTGGAGGGAGACCTTGGTATAAAAGTTCATCCCGAAACCGTGCGGAGAGTACTACGACGATCGTAGTACCATGGTCGAGTGGCACGGCGAAAGCCATTCATAAATGCAGTGAACCAGAAGAAACGTATGCAGCTTGCGATGGAATACGGTTAGGCTTGGTGGAATCGGGTGATATTTTTCGACGGATGTAAAGTTACATGATGGTAAAGCGACGGAAAGGCAAACGTGTGCGAAAGACCAATGAAGAACTGAGTCCCAGGAACCTCAAACCAACAGTAAAGTTTGGAGATAGGAGCATCATGGTGTGGGGATGCATGTCCGGCAATGATGTGGGTTATTTAGTGTTCATTGATGATAAGATGAATAAGGAAGCGTATTTGAATATACTGCGAGGACATTGGAAGCAGAGTGCACGACATCTAGGTATTGCGAACAACTTTCATTTTTATTAGGATATTGATCCCAAGCATACCGCGCATATTGTACAAATGTGGTTGCTCTTCAGTTGCCTGAAAGTATTGCACCCCCCTCCCCAATCACCATACCTTAACCCAATCGAACATTTGTGGGATGAATTGAAACGGACCCTCCGCGCGGACAACATCTATACGAAGGAGATCTTGAAAGAGAAACTGCGCCAAGAATGGACAAATTTAGGCTCAGATTTCACGAAAAAAACTCGTGGAAAGTATGCCTAGTATATTGGAGGAGGTTTTGAAAATGAAAGGTGGACCCACAAGGTATTGACATTTTCGTCGTACAACTTATGAACATTTATTGGACAGTGTCCGAATACTTTTGAATCAGCAGGGTGTTCAGGATGTTTCATTTTTGTTGTTAATTTTTCTGTTTGTTTTGGAAACGAAATAATACAATAATTCTTTTGTAATGTTGTTACGCATATATGTTGCTAATAAAAATGTTTGGGTTTCATAGTCAGTGTTTCTCGAGTACTCATTGTGAAACTTCCCACTGTCCGAATACTTTTGCGATAACAATGATATGGCTGTGGCTTGGAACTAAGACTTCGCTACCCACGTTGTGCATGCACAAAAGGGTGTTACGGCGCACGTTGCCCCTCTGACAGCTGACGTCTCGCGGTGTGACTGCGGCACGAGAGAAGTGCAGAGATGTTGGCGTCCAGTTTGTCGGGCGGCAGCTGCCCGTGTGGCCTTCTGGCGCAGGTGTCGCACCCGCAGCTGCTGGCAGCCACCTGGCGCCGCCTTTGCTCCTTTGCCGCTAATAGCTGCGGAGACAAAGAGCCTGCAGCGGCCACCGTGCGCGGTTCTCCTGTAATCACCAGCCTCGAGCCCGATCGCAGACCCTTATTAGCGTTTGTAGTCGGACACAAGTCGGCGGTCACCTTTCGGAAAAAGGTTCAGACATGTCTGTTCCTGGCGAGAGCGTAGTGTCAAGCTGCTGTTTATAGCTGAATCTTCCAAACTTGTACAATAGCCAATACGCCATTCACCGCTGTTTCGGCTCATCGGTCGTAGTGGCTGGCAGGTGAAGCGCCAGTCTAGGCAACGTATGACCGGATGTTTTCATTGGTCGAGAGAGAATTCAAATTGCTCGGAGCATTATGGGACTTAACATCTGTGGCCATCAGTCCCGTGGAACTTAGAACTACTTAAACCTAACTAACCTAAGGACATCACACACATCCATGCCCGAGGCAGGACCCAAACCTGCGACCGTAGCCGTCACGCGATTCCAGACTGAAGCGCCTGGAACCGCACGGCCACACCGGCCGGCCATTGGTCGAGAGATCTGGAAAACTTGTTGGCCAGGCAACAGTCGAACATCCTATGAGGGGTAGGTCAGAATAGCAAGGGCAACATGCGGTCCTGCGTTGCCCTTTTGAGGATAACATCACGGAGACTTCGAAGATACGACAGTACCGCCGGACTCAACATGTCCGAAACGGAACGCTTTATTTCAAGATTACCAGCTCTGTGAACCAGAGGTCATAGTGTCGTGTAACCATGATGATAGGCGCTGCGCATGTTTGAGGGTGACGAATGTCATCTCGGAAGGTTCGTTCTTCTTTGTAATCGCACACGCGATATGTACTTGATTCTGTGCACAGAACTGGAACTATTGTGTTCACTGACATCATCCCTGTCGGCCAGAGGCCTATAACTACCGTAGACTTGTCTCAAGTAAGCGTAGGCTATGGTAATTTACTTAGTAATTTTGATCTGTTGCGTAGACTATAGTACTTTACGTAGCAGACTAGGTTTATTGCTTACCACATTTCGATCAATTTCTTCACAGATACGATCAGTGTCTTACTAGATACCCCACGAAGGGAAGAAGTGAACCACATAGAAACGGAGTGAGAACATATAAAGGGCTGTGTAATGTACAGAAAATTTTTGTTGTACTTAGTTGTCCTCCTGTTTGCTTCTTAAAAATATTCGGTATTTATAGGAAGACTGAAATTGTTAATGTTTGCGGGCAGAGTAAGCAGTAGGCGGCGGCTGTTAGCTGATGACGCCGCGGTGCATAGGAAGGTGTCATCGTTCAGTGATTTTACGGTGATACGACATGACATAGACAAAATTTCTAGTTGGTAACTGTCAATATAGTAAAATGTGAGTTAATGCAGATTAGTAGGAAAAACAAATCCATAATGTTCGAAACAAAGTTAGTAGTGTGCTGCTCGACACAGTCACGTCGATGAAATATGTAGGTGTAACGTTGCAAAGCAGTATGAAATGGAATAAGCATTTAGGGACTGTGGAAGGGAAGGCGAATGGTAGATGTAGATGTAAGTCAGGTTTTAGAGGAACGTTATAGAAAATGCTGTTTATTAATAAAGAACTCTTGCCCTTGGTCATGATGTGATGATGAACGTTCTATTGAGTACAAAACAACGATAATAATTATACCGATTTCTCATGTTCCTGCATGTAAACTGTACTTCCATCAAAAGAAATAGCGTTGATTACATAAAACTGCAGAAGTTGCGCGATCAACAAATTATATAATGCAATTTATATTTTGCAACGATATAAAATACACAGTGCGATAACGATGAACGACATGTGGCTACGTACGTGAAAAACAAACAAAGAAGTCGTCTGTTGCCATTTTCTCTCATACATATTCATTTTTCTCTCCCTACCAATGCTATCAACGCTGCCTGCCCCCAATGCTACCATTTACTACGTTATTGATGTCCTGTACCGAAACTACCAGGCCGTAGCAACTGTACTGTCGGGAAGCTAAAAAAGTGGTCGCCGCGCTGACGGCCGTGATGTCGTCCCACTGGCCGTGCCCATGATCGTCTTGTTGCCTGTTTCGTGACTCCTACGCAGCCAGTGAACAGTATGTCTGCCTTCTCGGGCGCTGGTCGTATGGGTCAGATCCTGAACGGCGTTGAGTGTGGCCCTCTATTCCATAACCGGATTACAGTCCTCGGATCCCACCATCGCTAGCAGCAGCATCCCAAAATCAAAAAGTGCAGTCTCGACTTCCCGGTGTCGATGGCGGTAAGACGTTCCTCCTCCTCCTCACACGACGCTTCACCCCTCTTCTCACAAGCAACCAATATTCAGATGCGATTTCTGATCGGAGCCGCGCTGCCTTATATTGCCTAATATCCAGGTGGTTATAATTGATGCGTAGCTACTCGGGTAGTCCAGTATAGGTGGTAATTATCGCATGACAGCGAAACTTTGTAGATATGCTAACGCGGAACCCATTTACTCTGGAAAAAATTAGATCCAGTGTCGGCACCATGTGCGACTAAGGAGATGCTAATGTCTTCGCTATTGTTGTGTAAGCGATTGTTGATAACAAAATCAACATTATGTCTTTCCTTTTTTGACCTTTTCTACCCATCCTAATCCATTACAAATAGGAACATTTCTGTACGTTTGTCCTGCATTCACAGCGCCAGATTTGCACCTGGTGTGCGTAGTTGGATTTTAACACATTAAACTCTACGTTGTTTCGCTGTCATACCAGAACAGCAGCCCACACTGGATCGCTGTAGGTAGCTGCACTTTATTTGTAACCTCGCGGTGTAAAGAATACCTAGTGCGTTAGTACACTTCGTGCCAATTCGACGTTTGTTCAATGACTCCTGCATGGTATTGCAATATCAATTGCTAGCTAGATATTTCAAAGGAGGCGACCTCAGATCAGTGCAGAGCAGTTGTTTTCCTTCGGGTACTGTACAGGAGTCAACGCAAGGAGCCGAACCAAGGATTCTCCTACCAGCGAAACCTTAAAAATTTTCCGAACAGAATTGGTCCTAACTTGATATTTTCACTCCAGCAGATCGTAGTGGGCAAAACTCTGTTTTAGCGCTGTAGCGTCCTTACTTGACACTTGCTACTTTCCATAATCCAGTGACTGTCCCTTTTCCTCCGTAGAAAACGACAGTTGTATTTGCACAGTATGATCCAGTGGTGTACTATTTGGAAAATAAAAATTAACCAGGCCATATATAAGCCATATTCGGGGGTTGGACAAAACTATGGGAGCACCGTGTGACATGTCATGCATCCTTGAACGTAAATGCAGATGCAAGTGAAGTCTGTAGAGGCGGTGTTATACTTGACCACGAACGGTACATGTGCAGTGTCCTCAATACGTTGCAAGTGTTAGTCGTGGCCAGAACAGTGTCCTGTGTAGTTGTGACTTCGAACGTCGACAGACTGTTTTCTATTCCTGTGGTGTGTGCTTCCGTAACTAAGGCAGCCGAAGTGTTTGAAGTTTCAAGAGGCCAGAATCTTAAGATTTATACAGCATGGACAAAAAGCGGATAAACACCATCCGCTAAGTCACAACGCAGACCAAAGTGTTCGGTGAATGGTTGTGATTAACAGTAACTGAAGAGGACTGTGACGAAAAATAAGAGGTTGACATCTTCAGAAGTCACTCCAGAACTGAATGTCGCACTCGCGAATCCTGTTAGCACGAAGGATGCCCATGACTGGGAAACGTGGCGTCGAAGCCGTAAAACGTGAACTGTGGAGCAGTGGAAGAAAGTCTTTTGGGCCTATAATTGTTTCACACAGTTACGCAATCTCTGGCAGAGTATGCATCCATAGAGTGAAACATGGCGGGGTTAAGTGATTCAGTATTCCATGGGCACCAGCGGTACCTTGCAAGGTCGCAGTACTGTCGACGCTTACGAGAGTACTTTGGCTGACCGGGTCCATCTCCTGGTTCAGCATTCGTTCTCCAGTTTTTATGCTGTGCCTCAAGACGACTGGGCTCCTATTCACACAGTTCGCATCGTCAAGGACTGTCGCATCTCCCCTGGCCTCTAATAATCAGATGTCAGTATTTCTCAGCCTGAGTAATCTACTGTGGATACGAGGAGGGGTTGTGTTCGTTATCGACGTCCTCGTGTCATCATCACCGTACAGGACCCTCGTTCGTACATTCCGAGACGACTTGCAGCTGTTTTGTATTCCAGCTAGTTTTCTGCGCCGATGTAGACGTGGTATTGTATTGTGTTCGTCGTGTTTCGATATTTTTAAACCAAACCCCTCTATTTCACGGCCAAGTGAATTACCCTAGCCGACAACTCTCCACAGCGGCAGGGATTTTACCTTGACTGATTCGGTGACGTATTTAGGCCTTGAAACTGATAGTCTTACTTGGAACGATGACGTGACTGAAACCACAAGCGAAGGCATGTTCATTCTGATTGTGCTTCTGCTTCTATCCTGTGCTCAAAGAGCACGGGTAACTACATATTGTAAGCTCCTACTCTTGCGTCACCACATACTTTTGGCCGTCGATCTACGAGGTGGTCAAACAGGTTAAAGAGCTTGTAAGAGTATGCAGAGTAGGTTCTGCCGAGATAAAAAAAAATCTATACTTCGTGCCATTTCCGAGTTACTTAGCGTTAAGTTTGCTAATCAGGCCGTTGTGCACGCAAATTTAAGCGGCCCGCCTTAGACGGTGTCTGCAAACGTGTTCTTCGTTTGGTTTCCTAAAACTAAAAAAGAGAGCGAAATAAAAATTGGACGTGGGAGCGAAGCACTGAAGTACGGAAAGAGTGAGCAGTTTCGTATTACCGTGTATGATGTGTGAACAACTGTCACTAATTGTCTGGAGGGCCGCTTGAAACTCCGCGCGCGGTGACCTGATTGGATAACGTGAATGCTAATTACCTCTGAAACGACGGAACGTATGGATTTTTTCTTAAAAATTACTTCGCGGCACAACCTACCCTTCAACACGCATACAAGCGTTCAGACTGTTTCTGACCACAAAATGTACGGGTCGCCATTGTAGTGAACTTACCCGTGCTCCCAAGTAACTATCTATTGCAAAGCCCTAGAAGAAAGCAAATTGCACATTTATATGAGGGACAAGGAGCGGGAAGTACAGAGCGCTTACCTCGGAAAGAACAAGTATTACTCCACTGCCAAGAATTCGTATTATTATATGAAAATTAAATGAAAGCATTAGTGACAATGTCGAACGGTTAACGCTGAGAGTAACGTTGCCCGTAAACAATCACACGGTACGCGGGAGTATAACTTGGCGTTATTCCGCTAATCAGCCGTTGGAGTATGCTTCTCGTCTACCGAAGAAGTTGTTAGTGGGATGGATCTCTGCCAGTGCTCGTCAATTTGATATAAGAAGTTAGAGAGACGAGGTGGATTTGTTCAGAGAGCAGCGCCCATCAATAACGTCATTATCCCTCAGGCTGAATTTGCAAAGAAATAGCAAAGCACTGACCAGCTACTCGCATTGTTAGGACTTCACGATTGAAATGGTGGAGCGTATTCCTTTTTGTGTTTAACTTGAACCCATCCTCATGATGCTGTGATGATGCAGGACGTCTGGATCATTAATGCAAGCTGGGGAGATACAGGTGACTGGTAAGCATATCCCATGTAGGTCATCCAAGAGTCAGTCGACCAATAATTAGTGCACAGTGTTCAGGTAGAACTTCCCCGACAGAAATGAGATTGTGATTAGTGGAAAGTCCAGAGTGCCGTACACTTCAGGTTGTACACAAACGCGAAGAAAAAGAAAAAAAATTGCAACTGACAAGTAACGCACAGGAAATTTAAAGTCAGTTTTGGTCAGGGAGCAACTGACCTAATTAGTTTGAATGAGTTGGAAATGCAGTTTTATTTTTAATGTAATTTTAAGTTGGTCAGTAATTGGCCAAATAAACAAACTAGAATACTGCATTAGTAAAAGCGCTGTTAAATGACCTTCACTTGTGGGTAAAATATTGAAATTCCTCACAGAAATTGTGAAGTCTACAGTGAGTGCAGAGCGTCCCCTTCAAACCCATACTAATTCTGTACGCCGGTAGCGTAGCAGTAATAGTGATTCTGCATCTATCAGAGAAAAATGGTGCTGCGAGACGTGAGTCTTATCTTGGAGATCGCAGCGCACGCTCTCGGACTACCTGTCTCTCTGCTTCGCGACGTCTGTTTTCCTGTTTTGCAGCTCACCTAATGCTTTTGCTTTCTGGTCTTGCAGATAACGGACGTGCTTCCAGCGCAGCTGCCGGTCGGCCGAAAAAGCGGTAAGCCATGTCCGCCAGTTCACTTAAAGTAGATTTGCGTTGTTTGGTTAATTAATGTCTGTGTGGTGTGCCTATGTTATTTCTTTTCCGTCCTTTGCAGTTGGATTACTGAACGTTTGATGAACTAGAATTTTTGTTATGTAGGTGTGCAGAAAACACACACACACACACACACACACACACACACACACACACACACACACACACAGTCTCTGCACGTTGTTTCTCCGCTGCGTGACGATAGTGTTCATCTAGATAATGGACCTACTGAACTAACGATAAAGGTGTCTTCCACCGCCAGGATTCGAAGCGACTATGCCTCATGAAACGACCTCCTTCGTTCCACCATAGTTTGGGGACTTCGGTTGGTTTGGGGAGACAGCTAAGGTAAACAGTCCTCCTGTCTTGTCCATACGTTGTCTGTAGCAAGTACGGTGCCGGATTTGATGTAACAGAATGAGGTTGAGAGACCGCGAAACAAAATAAATGACTTGGAAAAGTCGGTAAGAACACATTCAAGGATAGGCTGATGGAGACACATCTGACCCCATTCTCATCTGTAACGGCATCATCCGCGAGGCAATGGAACGCAATGATCAGGCATTCGAGGACAATCTCAAAAGCTTACACTAAGATGACAGAGTGGTAGTGTAAGGTTATGTGTGGTGCTAGGAGAAAAATATTGAATTCATCTCTGAAGCAGAAATTGACATCATGCAATAAAGAGAGATCTTTGACTATCTTGAAGACAAATTACATTGTGTATTACCCGTAGATATGTCTACAGATTATTCGTTCATATTCTTCCTGAATATTTGACAACCCCACAGTAGTTGAAGTCTTGAAATTTGCTACCAGCGTTCAGTTGTTAACAGGACTTCTAAGAAAGCATCGAAACGGTTTTGCCTAATGAAATGAGTTCTGGTATTCCTCATTAGGAGAGCAGTAAATCGTGTCAGGGGGTGCCATAAAAGCGAGGGGAAAAATGCAAAAACAAACGGATGTTAACGGTGCGCGAGGAGCGCCATCCGTCGCTGTTTTATCGGAATGACTGCTGTTGCAGACCTCGCCTCTGAAGAAACACAGAGATAAGCCGCCCACAGCGGTCTCGAACAAACAACGCAGTCCGCTCGTCGGCAACACAGCTACGTCGCCCCGTTTGAAAATAACGAATACGCGAGAGGGAAGCGGCATTGACTCTGAGGCATCTCGGAGAGAGATCCGAACTGGCCAGTTTTGTGCCACTTCTTCCAGATTCTGCACTGTTATTTTCAGAATGCGCAGACACAGAGAAAATTTTAGTGATACAGCTACCATGGACCGAACTCTACACAATAGAATTACACTTTCAACCTCCTTCCGTAAATCTTTAGTTAATTCGTAATTGACAGTTTTCTTGGCGGTGATCGGACGTTTAACAGAGGGAGAACACGTACGAAACCTGTGTTGCCTAGAAAGAAAACGCGTCTTCTTTATTCATTAAAATTAAACTCCTTCAATTTTTATAGAAAGAAGGTTCCTTCCAAAGGATAACAGTGATCAGAGCCAAAGAAACGGGTACACGTGCCTAATATCGTGTAGGGGCAGTCGTGCCGCAGCACGACGTGACCTGGACTAAACTGATGTCTGAAGCAATGCTGGAGGGTACTGACACCATACATCCTGCAGGGCTGTCCATAAATCCGTACGAGTACGAGGAGGTGGAGATCTCTTCTGAACAGCGTGTTGTAATGCATCCCAGATATGGTCAATAATGTTCATGTTTGGGGAGTTCGGTGGCCAGCGGAAGTGTTTAAATTCAGAAGAGTATTCCTTGAGCCACTCTGTAGCAATTCCGGACATTCGGAGTGTCGCATTGCGCTGCTGGAATTGCACAAGTCCGTCGGAAAGCACAATGGACAAAAATGGATGCAGGTGACCAGACACGGTGCTTAGGTACGTGTCACCTGTCAGAGTCGTCTCTAGACGTATCAGGGGTCCGATATCACTCCCAACTGCACACGCACCGTACCGTACCATACCATACCATACCATACCATACCATACCATACCATTGCACAGCCTACAGCAGCTTGAGCAGTCCCCTGCTGACATGCAGGGTCCATGGATTCATGAGGTTGTCTCCGTAACCGTAAACGTCCATCCGCTCTGTACAATGTGAAACAAGACTCTTCCGACCAGGCAACATGTTTCCAATCAACACCCCAATGTCGGTACTGACGGGCCCAGGCGAGGCGTAAAGCTTTGTGTTGTGGTCACCAAGAGTGAAAGACACTCCGGCTCCGAAAACCCATATCGTCGGTTGGTCCCTTTCTTGCTGGCTCTTTTTCCGGCCGGAGCGATGTCGGGGGAGATACGATGTTTTACCGGATTCCTGATACGATACAATAGCGAAATGGTCGTACGGGAGAATCCCTACTTCATCGCTACCTCAGAGATGCTGTGTCCTGTCGCTCGTGCGCCGACTATAACACAACGTTCAAACCCACTTTAATCTCGATAACCTGCCATTGTAGCAGCAGTAACCGATCTAACAAGTGCGCCAGACGTTGGCTGTAATATATAGGTGTTGCCGACCGCACCGCCGTATTCTGCCTGTGTAATTGTCTCTGTATTTGAATACGCATGGCTATACCAGTTTCTTTGGCGCTTCAGTATAGCTCCATTCACTCTAAAATCTCCCATTGTTGTATTGCGTTCTCAGATTAAACTATCAAGATATAACAGTTTACGGTAGCCATAATAATTGTTGAAATAATAAAATACCCCGTCAAAAGGGGCTACTAAGAATGAGACGTATTTGTCCACAGATTTCGCGTGTAATGACGCACACCTTCCGTGAATAAACAGATCAAATACTCACTGTTGTCCTATCGTTCGACGGAAAACTTCCGAAGTATTGTATCAACATCTGCGAACTTTTCGTGCATTTGTGGTGCGAGTAGTGCATACGATCGTTGCACTCGAATCTGGTCGTCACCTGACGAATCTGTTAAACGAAGCGCCAAGTGTGCCTTCTGCTAGAACTGAAGTGGCCCAACTCCCAGTGTTACAGAGGACCAGCGACACGAAAAGGGTATGATTGACTACGTTATCTCCTATCTTCAATAGTACACGGTACACGTCCGTTGCTGATGTGATGATCGCGCCATCAGATGTCTGCAGTCAAAGGGGGAGGGCCACAGAAAGAGGAAAGTGCCCTGTACACATGCGCAGCACGAGTAGCGAAGGTCACAACAGCGAATGTCAGCCGTCTCAAGATATAAAGGAATTACAGACGTTAGCGATAGTAGAGTCACCTGGGAAAGGAGGACTTCTTTTCAGACACTGGCACAGTGCAAGTAGTATTGTGTGCATGCTGTCCGTGTGTAGAATGGGGAAGGCGCGCGATCTGTCTGAGTCTCACCGTGGGCGGATTGTGATGGCCGGGAGCTCGGCACTAGGATTTCGGAAACTGCACGACTTGTCGGATATTCGAGGAGTGCTGTGGTGAGTGTCAACAACAGGTGTCGAAACCAAGGCGAAACCACTTCCAGAGCCCGCCGGTGTGGCCGAGCGGTTCTAGGCGCTTTAGTCTGGAACCGCGCGACCGCTACGGTCGCAGGTTCGAATCCTGCCTCTGGCATGGACGTGTGTGATGCCCTTAGGTTAGTTAGGTTTAAGCAGTTCTAAGTTCTAGGGGACTGATGACCTCAGATCTTAAGTCACATAGTGCTCAGAGCCATTTGAACCACTTCCAGGGGTCATGGAGTTAGACGGCCACCCCTCATTATGGATGTCGGTCTCCTTAGGCAGGGCAGATTGGTAAAACTGGACAGGCGGCGAACTGTGGCGGAACTCACATCAGGCTTTAAGGCTGGGCAGAGTAAAAGTGTGTCCGAGCACTCCTAACGATCAGCCTCCGCAGCCGACGATCCGTGCATGTACCAATGTAAACACCTCATCATTGGCAGCTAAGACTGAAATGGGCACATGCAGAGCGTTGCATGGTATGACAATCTGGCTGCGGCTCAACTATGCTCCGGGGTACATCCATAGATTCAGTGGAGTTCCTGCAAGACACCATGGCGGCCAAGGTGTATCGTACACTGGTTGCAGACCACGCATACACCTTCATGATCATCACGTTTCCCAACGGCAATGACATTTTTGTACAAGATAGTGCGTCATGTCACAAGGCGAGGAGTGTGATGGTCTGGTTCGGGGAACACAGTGATGAGTTTCAGTTGATGTACTGGCCCCAAAACTCGCCAGATCTGAATCCTGTCTAACACATCTGAGATGTGATGGAACGCGGCGTCACATCTCTTTGCCGCACTCCCCGAAATTTACGGGAGTTGGGTGTTTGGTGTGTTCAGATGGGATGCCAACACCCTCCAGCGACCTACCAATTCTTCATTGGCATTCCACGGCGCTTCGCTGTTGTTATCAGTGCCAAAGGTGGACATACCAACTATTAAGTAGGTGGTCGTAATGTTCTGACTGATTAGTGTACATGTGGTGTCTGTTCTTTCGGACTTCTCCGCGCAAAAAGTCTTGGGATCGCGATTAAACATGGATACGCTTTTGGTCGACTGTGAGCAGTCACATCATCTACCAAGTACACAGCTCCTTCATAGCCAATTCCGCGTGCAGGGTATTGTGCACTGTCGAAGCAACATTAAGAATTTTTATTTGCGGTCTTGTGTTAGCATATGATGCATTTTATCAGTGATTTTCTATGTGCTCTCGCCAGTTGGATGGCCAGAGTGCGATTCGTGGAGCCTGCGTGAACTTCATCCAATTCGATTTTGATTTGTGCGGCGGTCCACCGTTCAAATTGAATTGTTTAGTAGCAACACGAAAGTCGGGGTTTATCTGTGTTCAGTCGCAGTCGACGCACTGACTGACTCACTCAGATGGCTGTCAATAATGATGTATGCGCTGTACATTCTTGGCATTCTTCATAAGACCCTTGGAACAACCGAGCTTACCAACCACGAAGGCGCAACAAATACACAACTGGCCATTAAAATTGCTACACCGAGAAGTAATTTAGATGATAAACAGGTGTTCATTGGACAAATATGTTACACTAGAACTGACATGTGATTACATTTTCACGCAATCAGGGTGCATAGATCCTGAGAAATCAGTACCAGAACTACCAACTCTGGCCGTAATAACGGCCTTGATACGCCTGGGTATTGAGTGAAACAGAGCTTGGATGGAGTGTACAGGTACAGGTGCCCATGCAGCTTCAACACGATACCACAGTTCATCAAGAGTAGTGACTGGCGTATTGTAACGAGCCAGTTGCTCGGCCACCATTGACGAGACGTTTTCAGTTGGTGAGAGATCTGGAGAATGTGCTGGCCAGGGCAGCAGTCGAACATTTTCTGTATCCCGAAAGGCCCGTACAAGACGTGCAACATGCGGTCGTGCATTATCCTGCTGAAATGTTCGGTTTCGCAGGGATCGAATGAAGGGTAGAGCCACGGGTCGTAACACATCTGAAATGTAACGTCCACTGGTCAAAGTGCCGCCAATGCAAACAAGAGGTGACCGAGACGTGTAACCAATGGCACTCCATACCATCACGCCGGATGATACGCCAGTATGGCGATGGCGAATACACGCATCCAATGTCCGTTCAGCGCGATGTCGTCCAACACGGATGCGACCATCATGATGCTGTAAACAGAACCTGGATTCATCCGAAAAAATGACGTTTTGCCATTCGTGCACCCAGGTTCGTCGTTGTCTACCCCATCGCAGGCGCTCCCGTCAGTGATGCAGCGTCAAGGGTAACCGCAGCCATGGTCTCAGAGCTGATAGTCCATCCTGTTGCAAACGTCGTCGAACTGTTCGTGCAGATGGTTTTTGTCTTGCAAACGTCCCGATCTGTTGACTCAGGGATCGAGACGTGGCTGCACGATCCGTTACAGCCATGCGGATAACATGCCTGTGATCGCGACTGCTAGTGATACGAGGCCGTTGGGATCCAGCACGGCTTTCTGTATTACCCTCCTGAACGCACCGATTCCATACTCTGCTAACAGTCATTGGATCTCAACCAACGCGAGCAGCAATGTCGCGATACGGTAAACCGCAATCGCGATAGGCTGCAATGCGACCTTTATCAAAGTCGGAAACGTGATGGTACGCATTTCTCCTCATTTCACGAGGCATCACAACAACGTTTCACCGGGCAACGCCGGTCCACTGCTGTTTGTGTATGAGAAATCGGTTGGAAACTTCCCTCACGTCAGCACATGTAGGTGTCGCTAGCTGCGCCAACCTTGCGTAAATGCTCTGAACAGCTAATCATTTGGTTATCACAGCATCTTCTTCCTGTCTGTTAAATTTCGCGTCTGTAGCACGTAATCTTCGTGGTGTTGCAATTCGAATGGCCAGTAGTGTATGTTCCATTTTTTTCGTGGAAATTTGCGTTACTTGACAAACCGCCGTCATACCTACCGCTGGTGTGCCAGGTGTGTATGGTAGAGTTACGTAGGGGAAAGTATGGGAAGGTGATGGGTGCCGGCAGGTGATGTGCGCTGCGGGCCGGACGCAGGTGCGGCCGTGGAGGATTCGCGGCACGCGCCACCGACACGCGCCCGCTCTCAGCCACCTGCAGCCGCTTGCCAAGCCCTGCTCAGCCTCGGTTCGGTACACCTCGCCTCGCCTCTCGGCCCGGCTGGATTCCGATGCGCCACCGTCACGCGACGTGCCCGCTAGGACTGGCCCACCTAGACGCGGTAGTCAAAAACTTTCTGGTAGTGAAGTCAGACCGGGGAAAGGGACACCCTAGAGTCCATCAAATTTTTCATCGTGGCGAGTTCGTTGCTGTTCGGCGGTCGCTCTGTGGTCATAGATTCGCAACGGCTCATTTCCGACGTATGGGTATCTGGAAAATTTTGCTCCATTCGACGCCCCCTATACCGCTCTGACGTTACCAGACTTTCCATCCTGTATATTGTGCGTTCGTCTCTCCGTAGGTTCTGATTGAGATGGGCAGTGTGTCTGGCGTGAAACTAGTTTCGTTTCGATACGGAGAATATGAACTAAGGATCCATCGTTGTCCATCTCATGCAGTTTCAACTCAAACTCAAGTTTTACGGAATTTATACCATTACACACAGCTGGTTTTGAATCGTACTTCACAACCACAATGTAAAAGGTTGTGCTGAATATTGCAGCCAATGTCGGAAAGGCAGAAAAACTTAATGACGAAGGTTAAATCACAAAGGGAGTACCAGATGTAAAGTGTTTGGTTCACTTCTATTCCTTATACACTCCTGGAAATGGAAAAAAAGAACACATTGACACCGGTGTGTCAGACCCACCATACTTGCTCCGGACACTGCGAGAGGGCTGTACAAGCAATGATCACACGCACGGCACAGCGGACACACCAGGAACCGCGGTGTTGGCCGTCGAATGGCGCAAGCTGCGCAGCATTTGTGCACCGCCGCCGTCAGTGTCAGCCAGTTTGCCATGGCATACGGAGCTCCATCGCAGTCTTTAACACTGGTAGCATGCCGCGACAGCGTGGACGTGAACCGTATGTGCAGTTGAGGGACTTTGAGCGAGGGCGTATAGTGGGCATGCGGGAGGCCGGGTGGATGTACCGCCGAATTGCTCAATACGTGGGGCGTGAGGTCTCCACAGTACATCGATGTTGTCGCCAGTGGTCGGCGGAAGGTGCACGTGCCCGTCGACCTGGGACCGGACCGCAGCGACGCACGGATGCACGCCAAGACCGTAGGATCCTACGCAGTGCCGTAGTTGACCGCACCGCCACTTCCCAGCAAATTAGGGACACTGTTGCTCCTGGGGTATCGGCGAGGACCATTCGCAACCGTCTCCATGAAGCTGGGCTACGGTCCCGCATACCGTTAGGCCGTCTTCCGCTCACGCCCCAACATCGTGCAGCCCGCCTCCAGTGGTGTCGCGACAGGCGTGAATGGAGGGACGAATGGAGACGTGTCGGCTTCAGCGATGAGAGTCGCTTCTGCCTTGGTGCCAATGATGGTCGTATGCGTGTTTGGCGCCGTGCAGGTGAGCGCCACAATCAGGACTGCATACGACCGAGGCACACAGGGCCAACACCCGGCATCATGGTGTGGGGAGCGATCTCCTACACTGGCCGTACACCTCTGGTGATCGTCGAGGGGACACTGAATAGTGCACGGTACATCCAAACCGTCATCGAACCCATCGTTCTACCATTCCTAGACCGGCAAGGGAACTTGCTGTTCCAACAGGACAATGCACGTCCGCATGTATCCCGTGCCACCCAACGTGCTCTAGAAGGTGTAAGTCAACTACCCTGGCCAGCAAGATCTCCGGATCTGTCCCCCATTGAGCATGTTTGGGACTGGATGAAGCGTCGTGTCACGCGGTGTGCACGTCCAGCACGAACGCTGGTCCAACTGAGGCGCCAGGTGGAAATGGCATGGCAAGCCGTTCCACAGGACTACATCCAGCATCTCTACGATCGTCTCCATGGGAGAATAGCAGCCTGCATTGCTGCGAAAGGTGGATATACACTGTACTAGTGCCGACATTGTGCATGCTCTGTTGCCTGTGTCTATGTGCCTGTGGTTCTGTCAGTGTGATCATGTGATGTATCTGACCCCAGAAATGTGTCAAAGTTTCCCCTTCCTGGGACAATGAATTCACGGTGTTCTTATTTCAATTTCCAGGAGTGTATATGTGAATGACCATTCAGCAAGCGGCATTGGTACTTTCTGTAGACGATACAATTGTTGTAATGATTCCCATTAGAGAGAAAGCAGCGACAGTTACTGAAAGTTATTATTCACAGAACTAAGTGGATAACGTATATATATATATATACCTTGTAAGCTGGCTCGTTCCCCATCATTTCGATGAAAGAATTGTTAAAATGATCTATGAAATATTTAAGTAACTCACAGTTGCAGTTCGATTATTCGGGAAACAACAGGTATTTAAAACTCATTTATTTCAGTTGTTCTACACCATGTAATAAACTTTTGAAGTGACCCATACTGTGAACGGAGAACACTTTATTTCGAATTACTTGTGTGCATATTGGAAGTTCATGGAATTCTGTCTACTGCTTGTTCTTCGTCATTTGAAGAGGTGATTCTGACAGTGCCCCCCCCCCCCCCCCCCCCCTCCAATGTTTCTGTGTTGAAAGAAGAAACTTCCCTTAAATATTACCATGATTTTGACTGTGTGGTCTTAGATTGCTTAAATTGATACCACCACATTCCATACAATAGGCCGTGCGGTTTGAGACACCATGTCACGGATTGCGCGGCCCCTCCCGCCGGAGGTTAGAGTCCTCCTCCGCGTGTTTGTTTTCCTAGCATAAGTTGTCGTAAGTTAGTTTAAATAGTGTGTAAGTCTAGGGACCGATAACCTCGGCAGAGTGGTCTCGTAGAAATTCACACACATTTGAACATACAATAGGCAATGTAACATAGAAAACATCCGCATTTGAATGTATTTGTAAACGCAGGATTAAAAGGTAGCAATAATAGGATATGAAATTAAATAAGGGCTTCTGTAATAAAGTGCAATGAGGAGGAAAAAACGGCGTACAAAACGATCAGCAAACATTGGCGTTCTTGTTGATGTTTCGCCGTGCCATAATGTGATTACACTAAGTATTTTATCGGCTTCTGTGGGAGGCACGCAGAAGTATCGTATTGAAATGGACACCTGCCTCGAAAGATTGCGCTGTTTGTATACGAGGACTGCGTTCTGACTCACTGCTAGATTTCGATACCGAGGAAGTCAGATACACTCCACTTTTGTTGCATTTTGTTCTTTAATGTGCGTAACTAACAAGGTGGCAAAGTCTCATTACGTCAGTTGATTAAATAATTGGAAGCATGACATTTTGAATATTGTCAAAGGGACTTAAGTAAGATGGAACTGCACTCTAGATACTTCGCACGACAAAGTGAGGCTTTAGATCACAATACAATGCACAGGATATTCGTGAACAACCTTTCCGTCTAATTTTCGTAATCCCATAAGCCAATTATAAAACAAAATCAGTACAACGTTCTCCTTTGCTTTTCAGACCCATCGATTTCTCACTTCAGAAGTACTTTACTGAAAAATGCCACAACAATCTCTCTTGATGTAGAGTTAAAATGCCCAAATGATCTTGCCAGTGAATGTAGGAAAACAATCTCTCTCTCTCTCTCTCTCTCTCTCTCTCTCTCTCTCTCTCTCTCTCTCTCTCTCTCTCTCTCAAGATCCAACGTATTCTCGGCGCTCGTGGAGCATAGCTATAGGAACAGATTTACATGGCGTGTTTACTGCAGTTAGCTGTCGTGCATTATGCATGAGACGGACACACCGACCTTGAACCCGTTTAGCAATATGGTTAGCAGGAGGCAAGGAGCTCCTCTTTGGTTTTCTGAGCTAAGAAACTTATGCTTGTATGTGGAGGATAGTCCAGCGTATTGTACAGCTTGGCTGCGTTGTTTCAGTTGTGTGACAAGCTTATTAATGACTTCTCCCACGAGTTTCACATCTGTAATGTTTTGCAACCGATAATGTTGCAGGCTTCAAGATGGAAATCTGTTGCAAAATGAAGGAATATCTGCAGAGAGTGCACTCTTTGTTCAGGGATTGATTGTTAACTCTCAAAGCAAACAAGTGTTGCGTATTATGCATAAATAGGCAAAAAGACCCGTGTGTACTGGGCTACATAACGTGAACCGACAGCATACAAATAATGATAGCAAAGGCAGTTTGCAGATGCATTCGAAGAATCCGTTGGAAACGTCCGCCCGCAGAGGAGTCTAACAATACCACCACTTGCAAAGTAGGTTAGAAATCAGATTAATAATGTTGCTCAAGCAGCATATGTTCGCTTTATCGGGCAACAACGAAGTTATTGGCTGTGGATGGTACCGTCACTGTAAGAGAGTCATTAATTTTGGCACTTACCTTCAGTAGATTTCGTCGAAGTTGTTATGGCTCATCTTGCTGATTCTAGGGTGATTCCATTATGACTGCTAGAAGGTCCAGATCTGTGTTTTAGCAATATTTGAAGACTTAACAAATGCGTTTTTCAGGAAATTCTTAATGATCAAACAATCCCAGATCAGAACAATGGTATGTTAGAAATAATTTTTAACTTGGTGTTCACGATCCACATTTTTATTAAACTAATTGTAAATTCACTTATACTACTTCTTAATTGTCACGTCATCAAGAAAAGTTTTGTATCAATCTTCATATATTAAATTCCACTTTAACCAAACACAAGACTTGACTTCTTTTACAAAGCGAAATAACTTAACTTCTGCAAAGTGAAACAAAGACTGCTCTGTGCGCATTCGCGCCAAAACGGTTACAATTAAGTCAAAGATTGTGACAGCCTCACAGAAATGAGTACATAATATATCGATACATCGGAGTACCTATACATTAATAAAACCAAATGTGAATATTGTCACAAAAACATGTCTGTTACTTCGCAGAAAAGTAGTACGATATTACTGGTATCGAGAACTTGTGTTTTTGTGCCGTAATGGTCACGTAAATAAAGAACCATTACAGGAGGTTATTGGCAAAGGTTCGTTCGACAGATTCGCGGCCACTGCAGAGGAGTTACACATGTCCCACACTAAGAACATTGCGCAACAAGAGCCGCGCATTAATTTCTGGGCTTCCTGCAGACACAATTTTGCTGTCGTACGTTTAACAAAAGCATCAAAGTGTGAGATTTGATATGGCGCGCCAACTGGAAACAAACTCCAAAGTTAAAGTTCAAGAGACAGCACGTTTCATGTGGGCAAAAGGTCTAATAAATTACATACATTCTTCGTGAAGTTCTGGTCGTTTATGGACCAAATGCGATGTCGCGTTCAGCCGTTCTGATATGTGCCAACAGTGAAAGACCTGAAGTTCACCTGGGGTATACAATCTTCGAATGTCGTAGGGAATGAAAACCGTTGGCTAGTGGTCGCCAAACTGGACCGCGGTTCTTAGCCGTACTTTGTAACGAAGTCTAACAGTCGAAACCAAAAACCGTCACCTACCTTCAGGGCTTCATAGATGGTAGTTCTCGTGTTCGGTAACAAACAGAATTATTTCCGGGACCAGTAATATTGTTTCCTTACGGGTCTTCCAGTATTCACATCTCACGGGGGAGCGCGACTCGTACCAATCAGCTGCAATGGTAGAAATTTTGCCACCGAAGTGGCATGAATTCGTGAATGCGCTTTACAGACAGTTATTTTCAAGTGCGTTACATTTTCAAGTGCGTTACATTTTCAAGTGCGTTACATTTTCAAGTGCGTTACATTTTCAAGTGCGTTACATTTTCAAGTGCGTTACATTTTCAAGTGCGTTACATTTTCAAGTGCGTTACATTTTCAAGTGCGTTACATTTTCAAGTGCGTTACATTTTCAAGTGCGTTACATTTTCAAGTGCGTTACATTTTCAAGTGCGTTACATTTTCAAGTGCGTTACATTTTCAAGTGCGTTACATTTTCAAGTGCGTTACATTTTCAAGTGCGTTACATTTTCAAGTGCGTTACATTTTCAAGTGCGTTACATTTTCAAGTGCGTTACATTTTCAAGTGCGTTACATTTTCAAGTGCGTTACATTTTCAAGTGCGTTACATTTTCAAGTGCAGGAAAAATGACATATAAAACAATAGCAAACATCGGCGTTCTTGTCTAAGGCTGCCTAATGAATTTTAATATAAGTTCAGTTACTATTGTTAATCAGTCAGCCACTCCCACAGGCAACGCAACACCATTTCGTCAGGCAGTTACATTGTAACAACTTTGGGGGTCGCTAAGGGTAGCAGCACTCTAAAACACGAGGATAGTAGACTTCAAACGACCAGTACTTCAGGCGGCGGGGGACTCAGCGCGCGCCCTTACTGCCTAGCTCGCTCAGCATACGATGCCCGATGCGCAGTGACCATAGCGCTGGGCGAGTGCATTTGGTTTGTTTGGAAGGGGAGGCCGGGAACTGTTTCCACCTTTCGGCCAGCCAACGGAATAGTGGCGCGCACCCTGCAATGTTTCTCGAACGATTTTACAGAAACTGTAGATACGTTTTTTTATATTTTTGACTTTACTTACAGTTCTATTTGTCAGGTTCATGATGATGAGCCCATCATTTCGTTAATGGGCATACTTACTGTGATACATACGTGAAAGTAAGACACTCCGCGAAATTCGGAAAAGTGGGCAATGAACTGTAGAGGTCGCTATGATTCTGCGTTTGGTTCATATGTTTGTTGCCTAGGAAATTTAGCTAAAATGGTTCAAATGACTCTGAGCACTATGGAACTTAACTGCTGAGGTCATCAGCCCCCTAGAACTTAGAACAACTTAAACCTAACTAACCTAAGGACATCACACACATCCATGCCCGAGGCAGGATTCGAACCTGCGACAGTAGCGGTCACGCGGTTCCAGACTGTAGCGCCTCTCTCACCAGTCTGAGAAATTTGATCTGATGTAGTACACACATTTACGATCGCCCGACGCCATTGATTAAGCCAGAGTGAAATATCCCCAAGATTCCTCGTATTTCATAAACGGTTTTGGCAAATGATAGCTCACAGAGGGGAGTATTTCACCATATCGTTACTACGTAAAACTTCATTATCTACTGTCTCACTCCAGTAACAGACTTTTTCGGACAAAGAATGTAAGTTTTCAGGACCATCGATAGCTGGTAAAACGAGAAACGCTATGGGTTTTGGAACAACATATGTGAAGACATTACACTTTTTTTTTTAAAGTGATGATGTGCTTTTTCGTAGACCACTGACTTACTTTTCCTCAGTTCCTCGACATGTTAGTCTGGCGAGACAGTGTAAACTCCTGTATTTCGGCAGAAGCAGCAAATTTTGACATGGCAACCAGAGGAGTGTGTAAGCTTTGCAAAAAATTCGCCACTCAAGAGGCTTATCTGGATGTTGCAAATAGTTAACAAGCCAGTCGAAAATGAATCGCTGCATTTTCGACGGAATTATTTTCAGATACTAACGAAAGCGGTGACAGCAGTTTTGTTTGAACGGTCACCGTGCAAGTGTGGGTGTGGAGGGGCCCCACGTAATATTTCCAAATAGTGTGAACGTAGGCTTAAGTTCAGGGTGGTACTTCCTCTCCGGCACTTGCCATTTCCCCTATAGAGTTCTGAGAGACCCCCCATCACTGCTGCTCTCCCCACACTTCCCCAGCCGACTGCGCATCCAAAGGCATTTTGCTCGCACTATACCTGGTGAATTGGGGACTCACAACATTCAGATTTATTTAGACTACCAGTTAACAATAAGACGGGTGCGGATACTGCCCGAGGTGCTGCTCCACGATGTTAGTCTTGGTTCTCGAGGAAAAAAGTTTGACGACCAGTGCCTTAAGCGGTTGTTGTCACCTGGCTTCATTCCCGTTAAGTTAGCTGTCCATAGTGCCAACAGTGTGACGAAGGCCGCACCGTGACTTCTGTAAATCGTGTAAGGGAAATAGTGGGATGTGAACCGTGATTTATTCTTAAGAATTGATTTTATTTACTAGCGATTCATCAAGAACATTAACACATTTAATCACACTATGTAAGCATGGAAGTAGTTGCCAGAGGGTAACTGATGAAATCATAACCAAATTCCTTTTAACAAATGGGAATTTTATTCACTTTAATAGTGCCTAACAGCATTTTTAAAATAAACTAATTTAAAATTATAATCAGAAAGCACCCTCTAAATATAAAAGTTACAAATTATTCAGATGCAAAAAGAAATTTTTTTGACTGTATGAGCTTTCGGGCAGAGAACCTTGCCGCTCCCTTTTGACACGGCCGTAGTTATGACCGCTCACAACAGCCTCTGAAAGACTACACTGGTGCAAATCTGCAACACACCAGATAATTTTAAACTAAGAATTTTAACAATTTACACGAGTACACAAACTATGCACCCCCCGTAGGAGGGATGGAAAAGGTACAAAAGACTAACAATTAAAATACTAACCTTGCCACCGAAGGTGCAACTTGATTTTAACTTCTAAGAAAAGTCTTTCGGTGAAAGGGTGGCAACTTTATATACTAAAATGATCATTTAAATAAAAGCCCATGAACTGCAATCTTATATAAAATTCTACAAGGTTGCCCAAACAATAGTTAAGATGTTCTACAGTACACAGATACCGCCTCTCAAGATCATAGGCAATAATATCAAAGTTTCTAAAGATCAAAACATATTTCAGGTATTAGGCCGTTACACTCCAAGCAATAAATTCGTTAACACACCAAATCCGACAAACATGACAGAGGACGCTACTAACGTACGGTAGATTGATATGGGTATTATCGAACAACCCGAACCGCAGGTTGCTCTAACCCACCCCTACTCCACAAGGGAAAAACGGACCACCCAATTTATTTATAAACCACCACCTTCCCGCGGGTGGGCAAACGGAGAAGAATGGTGGGACGACCCCAAAGCAAAGCGGCTGGTGACATCGCCAAGAAAACAAGTAGAATTTAACAAGAGTAAATCAAACAACATATCACCAATCACTTAACTTCTAATAAACTGCGATTTCTCGAGAAGACCTGGCGCAGCACCCCCACATCGCTCTCCCGAACCGTCCGCTGCCAGCCGCTTCAACGGACGATCTCCCGTCTCACGGCGTCGCAGTTCGCACCGGCCAGACTGATGTCGTGGGTTGACTCTTGTTGCTGTCGTGTCAGCCGCGAAGTCACTACCCCTCGCTATACGCCGCGGCCCACTGGACTCACGTGGCGACCTCACATGCGCCGACGCTCAAGACGGACCAGTCATCGTGTGTCTCAGTGCGCGACCGACCAACCGATCGATCGATCCAACCGCCAATGACCATTGCCTGAGCAAACTCGAGCAGACTGGCGGCCTAACGCACAGACTCATATGCAGGAACTAAGCCCCGACCGGGCGACCACTCGCTGAGTTCTCTTACTGGCCGAGTGGGAAGACTCTTACTTTGCCGGCTTTAAAGGTTGATCCGAACGACAGAAATACTAGCACTCCGAACGACAGACAGACACTAACTGTCTAACAAATGCGGACGTGAGGCAGACTAGCAAGCTGGAGACGAAACGCTGATCTAGACTGACTGAAAGGCGAGCTCATAGCGCCCCTGAAATGCACGTGAACAGGCAACCTTTCCTCTTTCCCACCAGAGGGTGACACCAAAGCTGCGATTGCCACAGCGGCGCCACCACCAGAAACGGTGGGCGACTGCTTCGCACTACGCGCTGCGGTACGCTCATCAAAACAGCAGTTTTTATCACGGCCACGGATGCTTCGTACGAAAGGGCGTGGCAGATTTGTCCCCAGTCCGTTTATAATGACTTCGTCGTTGTCGGGACGTAATGATCCATGCTTCTTTCTGTACAAAGGTTAAACTGTAAATCATATATAGATGAAATTGTGTGTGTTGTTTCTGCGGGTGTGGATGGTAACTGCCAATACAGACACGACACGTTGTCAGATGCTGACTTTGTTGGTGAGAGATGTGGTACCTGTGTGTTCGCACACTAATGCATAAATCGGGCTGACACGTTCAAACGGATATGAATTACTATGGGACCAAACTGCTGAGGTCATCGGTCCCTATGGTGGCTGACATGTAAATATTGGGATTGGTCCTGAGGCTACCTCACTACAAAAACATTTTACTACGGAATGAGGGCTGCAGGTAAATAGAAGGAAACAAGTGCGGACATGCCACTCTAGTGCACTGTATATCGCTTATCCACACACCCTCAAACAGGTCCCCTTAGGAGCAGGTCTCGGCAAACTGCGCAGCAGACTTGGACTTATTGAAGTATCCTTGGAACTGTGTTTCACCACCCTTGCTCTCTCCAGGTGAATATCGACATCGTTCTCTTCCAAATGTTTTTTCCACTATAAGCACCACTACCATCACACCGTAATAACGACGATTAAGCGTATGAATGCTGTTGAATCGTTTCATCCCAGCTGAACATTTCGTGCACACGCTCTGAGATTGCGAATTAACGTTTCCAGTAATTCGCATTAAGACATAAAGATGTGGGTACAATCTGTCGTTGCCTTCTAGATACACAAAGGAACGTGCTCCGAAGTAGATGCTACTTTCTCGACGAGTTATTGTCTGCGACACACAGTGTCACGTCGTTCCACGAAGTTTCCTTTTCAAACGGCTTTGCCTCAGGTCGGCGTGTGGAATGTGTCGGGTACGGCAGAGAAACTGGGAGACTGCTGGTGGAGAACTGCGGGAATGGGCAGATTAGACGGCGCGAGGAAGATGCGGTGCGCAGCGGACGACAAAAGCAGCGCTCCTGCCCGCCCACTGTGCCTCCCCGCCCCCCCCCCCCCTCCTCCTCCCCTGCCTCCACCCACGCCGTCCATCCCGCCCGCACTCCCCGCCGTACTCTTTTGTGCAGTCGTGTTCGCGGACAAGCGTACGATGCGATGCGCAACCACGCCGGAAATAGCGGACGCGCGCGGTTCACTGCCCGCCACCTCTAGCGTTTCGCGGTCTTTCTTATTACTTAAAAGTACAGCCACACATTTTACCAACAGCGTTTGCCCGCCGTCTTAAATATCTTGTATGACAAATACAGTGCATGAGAACGTCACCAAGGGTATATATGTAAAGAAGCCATTACACGCCCTCGAACTAGTGTACAGGCAGCTCAGCACATAGGAGAGAGATTTTATCGCCCTGGAAGACATTAAGTTGATACCGTGTAATACCGTCTCTCACTGACAGTCTCTCTCTCTCTCTCCCCCCCCCTCTCTCCCCCCCTCTCTCCCTCCCTCTCCCCTCCCTCTCCCCCCTCCCCCTCTCTCTCTCTCTCTCTCTCTGCCCCCCTCCCCCTCCCATCTCTTCCTCCCCCCCTCCGGGGGGAGGTGGGGTTTGGGGGTGTCAAACCAGGCTTGTGTGCCTGCAGCCATGTGGTACATCACTCTCGTCACCATGAAAGACTGTAGTGGCCACGGCATACTCACGCGAACACGTCGAAGATAGATCAGTATTTAGTCAAAAGAGAGTTAAAATAAACAGCCTGGGTCCTGTAACGTGGATGTGTGGGTCCACGTCATAGTACGAAAAACGCTCCCGATTCATGAAAGAACCACCTTCGGCCTGAACTGAACTCTCCATACACTGGGTCTCAAAGTCCTCTCTGGGCCGTCGTTGTAGCGGACTCTGAGTGTCAGTTTGAAAAAGAGGCAAAATAGCAACTCGTCACACCTCCAGTCAGGCACTGTCTAGGTTCTGTCTTTTAGCCGGCGGGGTGGATGAGCGGTTCTACAGTCTAGAACCGCGCGATCGCTACGGTCGCAGGTTCGAATCCTGCCTCGGGCATGGACGTGTGTAATGTGCTTAGGTTAGTTAGGTTTAATTAGTTCTAAGTTCTAGGGGACTGATGACCTCAGAAGTTGAGTCCCATAGTGCTCAGAGCCATTTGAACCATTTTTCTGTCTTTTACTCATTGGAGACGTTCAGATTTGTGTGTCCCTGGAGCTGTGAATTTACATAGCACATTCCATTCCTCAGTTTCCATGCTAATCTCTCCAGTGTTCGTTCGGTCACCGGTTGAGATGGACCTGGCGGGTTCGAACCAGATTGTCATTCTCCAGTAGTGCCACTGGCCTCACTTCCGGTTAGGATCTGCTGCCGACCAGAGTTCTTGTCACGTGTTAAATAGCTTCGAGTAGTACACCATTCCTTGTCCACAAGTTGGACAGGTTGTGTCGATACATCAACAAATTGGGTAACTTCATTCACGGTCTGCTCTTGGGCACGTCCAACACCAATTTTCTGCCGTTCTCACGTCTCCTCGTGAACCAATCCCTCTGCGCCGATCCTGTGTAGCCGAATGGCAATCACACAATTTCATTGTCATGACGTACGTGAAGGGTCAAATGATTGCTTGATACCAGTTGTTCTCCATTTACTGCACTCAAAAACAACCATTGTTCTACTTCAGTACGGGTGAATATTATTTCGTCTGGGGTGAGCCTATTTATTTATGCTACGTACCTGGGAAGTAGAAATTTTTCTTCGTGCTGTAATTTGCTTCAATGTTCATATATGCACTTAACGTGCGTGCTCGATTTCCGTATGAGTACATAGACATAGTGAAGCTATCGCGATCCGCACATTGATTTTAGAGATGAAAATACTGCTTTTACCTGTTTAGTAGTGATCCTCCTCCTAGATTTTGTCGCTACTGGAACTTGGTCGACAGTGTCTTATTGACGAAACGAGCTGTCGCTTCTTTAATATTTCAGTCGTCTGCCCTCAATCACGCGAAGGGTGGCACATCACGCAATTTTTATTCTCCGTAATACCCTACTTCAGCATCACCGCACGAAGTCCATTGGATTTCTTAACTAGAACGATACGAAAATGTAGTTGACAAACGCGAGGCCCTTTGCCTCTCCACGCACAGCGTTCCGTACGGCTTGTTGCGTTACGCCGGAAGTGGGCATGAGTGCTGCTTTTATGGTGGGTACACGGTGTGCGCCTCATTTTTTGCGCTTGTAGGACCATGCTGTCACGGTTCCTCACACATTGTACTCAACAGTCCAAGACACTCTTAAGTACAGAGACGAAGTGACGAAATCATGATTTGTACATGTGTGTTAGAAGTTAACTGCGTAGGCGATAAATTCCGCCTCATAGTATACCGAAGTACATCCAATTATACATGTAAATCCTCATAGTCTTACGTCTTGTCTTAGCGATTTCCTGGGAGAGGTCACATGCCTCCGTCAAGGGCATCATGTGTGATCCCTGATCACGCTAACCTGTCTCCTGTGCCACTTGACTTGGATGTAGCAGTTCGAATTAAGTAGGCGAAAGAAAAGGAAAAGAAAAAAAAAAAAGTTTGACGGTATTTAGCCGGAAAGGAGTGGAGGGGCGGCGTACAGTTTCTGATTAAGAGACTTCACGCCTACATCATGAGCTAAGTTCCCAGGTACGATCGCAGTCTCTTGATCCATTGGACATGGGCGTCATGTTCGGTGAACCCTTTGTGCCAACCGAGAGGGGCAGGCCAATGGCGGCAGCGGGTTTCACCTTCTCTCATTTCCGGCCGTCCTCGGTGCGTTAACAATACAAACATAACGCTAAACTAAACACTTTATGAAAGTTCTTACAACGCAACAATTTGCGAAGGAAGGTTCTGTAGAGAACAAAGAAAAGAAGCGTTCCAATTAGATCTCGGAAAGAGACCCTTCGAGGCTTCCAGCCAACAATACCTCACGACTTACCTCTGTCGCATGCCGGCAATGTAGATAATTTACTCGAAAAAGTTACTGTCTACTAGGGGCTTTCTACCCCCCCCCCCCCAAAGCGTAACAGATGTCGCTAAAATTACCAAATACAAAATTTTTTTGCGCTGTACTACTGTTACGGTAGCCGCACTATGAAGTTAGTGACGCATTGACAATCGTGTAAGTACTCAAGTGATTAATTTTTCGTGAAATATGGTGAACATTGCATTGAGCATTGGTACTTTTTTTTTTTTTTTTTTTTTTTTTTTTTTAACTCTGAACGATTATATAGAAGGTAGATCATACAGTAAAAGTTGCAGTCCCTTCGTTTTCGACTCTTATGCTGTGAGGTGCTTGATTTAGTCGTAGTCGTGCAGGTGTTGAAGATGATTAACGTTCGTGATATTCACAAACGTGTACGAGCGACGCGACTGACAAAAATTCACAGTTGCTCAAGAATGTTAACACTTGTTGAAACGAAACTTCAATGAGTTTCATTAACTATAAGAAAACAGCGACCCATCGTTAGACGTTAGGGAAGGAACATTCCAAGCAGCGAGTGAGAAATGGTGAAAATACATCAAAGAAAACGAAAACAGTTCAAACTGCAGGATTTCGTGGCTGCAGATTTCTGAAATCCTGTTGATGTGGCGGTCACACACCACCTCCACCGAAGTACTGACATCTGGCGATATCACGCTTCACTACTGGACGAAGTGTTGGACGCTAGTCAGGCAACAAGTGTGCGGTCTACAAGGAAAGATGATCTCTTCTATCGCAATAAAAGACTACACTCTTTCTCAGTCTTTTGGCGAAAGGTTTACTCACACTGACATTTCTCATTCAAATAGGATGATGATCTAATGGGAAAATAGGAAAGACGTCGACGACATGCACAATTCTAAAAGTTCATTTCGCCCTTATTTTCATCACCCTTGTGGCGAATTTCAAGGCGAAATTGTCAGAATGTCAAAAGTGCAAACATCGTTGTTCGCCACCATACCTGCGGTAACACCAGAAATCGCAACTGAAATTACAATGACAGAATAACGTACGAGTAAGTGAAAGCAAAAGTCCATGGCTTCTCACTCCACTCCTGTGGCTGCAGTTTGCGTTTCGAGGTGTGATCGGTTTGAAATTATTTCTTTAAATGGGAAATATTCGACCGAACTCGTTACTTTCACGTTGATTGACGTAATAACAACAGTGACTGTAAATCGGTAGTCTCTCGCCTCCCCACAAATCGTTATTGAGTTTTCAATTCAGTGATTGATTTGCGGTCGCTGCAGTACAAATAGGCTTTTTACATCTGGCTTTCGTTGCTGTTGCCGATAGTTTACAGTGGCATGTATTATTCCGTCATTTAGAATGTGTGCGTATAATGCTTGCACCATTGTTTTCACAATGTGCTCAGCGGAAGATTCTCGCTTCAACAACTAACTGTACCGAAAATCTCTAGTTGACGAAGTTCTCTGTTAATGTTTTGGAAATCTTCTGGAAAATCCGTAAGATACGGTAACTTGATGGTTCTTTGTCTATATTCTTCGGAGAAGTTGTCGGAAGAAGTGTTCATCGTAATATTCACGAGGGGATCCTCTTACGTTCAATGGATGGTTCATGAAACATGGCGTACGTGAAGAAACAACTTGCCTTACCTTGCATGGATGCACGCGTCAACCTATTCATCTCAACGTTTGCTATGGACTCCTTGCCGCGGGTACCTCAAAGTTTAAATGTAAGACGGTTGGTTTAAAATCCAACGAGTACGCATAATACGAAAAACTGTTTGACAGTATGCTGAATTTTGTTCTACTGCATATTATCTTGCAATAAACGCTCGCTACAAAGGTACACCGTTTCGCTTTAATTACTAGTGGTGGAATTATTGAGATTCCGATAAGATTAGCCGTCGATAATGACCCACTCGCATAGTGTGACAGTCTGTTATCTTTTTCGACCATTCTTTATTACTGGCAGTACAAAATGAAAACCAGCAATACTTAACATTCTCTATTTACATCCACCTCCTCAGCTGAAGTTCAGTCCGGCTGTCATTACGCATTTCAGCACGTGGGAAAGTGCATATTGTCATCCAGCATAACATGAGATTTATTTCGCCGTCGTCAGATACCTAGCGCTTCGCCTCTTAAAATCTCCTTGTTAAAGGGAGTTACCACACCTTCCTTTCTCAGTGGTGTGGCGGATATAGAACACCCATTTGCAAAACTTCCAGTACTTCTTATAGAACACGGAACCCCATTACTCTATTTCAGTTTTCACTAAATGCCCCTAATTTTTTGTTATCTTTAACTAGCCGGTAAATACCAGGGCTTTAGTACGTAATGAAAGTAGCATATGTTGTGTCACGGCATTCCGATGATTATCAGGCGCGTCGCGTTGCCCAACGTACGTGATTTAAAATGGAATGATCATACAAAGTTGACCGTCGGTAAAACAGATGCCAGACTGAGATTCATTGAAAGAATCGCAAGGAAATGCAATCCGACTACAAAGGAAGTAGGTTACAGTACTCTTGTTCGTCCACTGCTTGAATACTGCTCAGCAGTGTGGGATCCGCACCAGATAGGGTTGATCGAAGAGATAGAGAAGATCCAACGGAGAGCAGCGCGCTTCGTTACAGGATCATTTAGCAATCGCGGAAGCGTTACGGAGATGATAGATAAACTCCATTGGAAGACTCTGCAGGAGAGACGCTCAGTAGCTCGGTACAGGCTTTTGTTAAAGTTTCGAGAACATACCTTCACCGAAGAGTCAAGCAGTATATTGCTCCCTCCTACGTATATCTCGCGAAGAGACCATGAGGATAAAATCAGAGAGATTAGAGCCCACATAGAAGCATACCGACAATCCTTCTTTCCACGTACAATACGAAACTGGAATAGAAGGGAGGACGGATAGAGGTACTCAGGGTACCCTCCCCCACACACCGTCAGGTGGCTTGCGGAGTATGGATGTAGATGTAGATGAATCTATCATCAGAACAGTATCACGAGCCTCCATTGTCACCTACACAAAAAGGAATTGCGATGTCTTATTTATAATTGAATTTCTGTCAATAGGGCGATACTTACATGTAACGAGTCTAGCTGGGAAGGCGAGTATCTAAGGTTTGGCAAAACCGGCATGGTCGAGAATGTCAACTGAGATACACAAATGAATGTTAACAGCCACTTTAACTGCTCCTTCCAGTACTCGTTTGAGGACTGTACATCGAGTAACTGGTACATTTATTTCAAATGAAAGAAAACATGCTCTCTTTTTTAATACTACAGTTATGGGCAACCTGTGGCACTTTTGGTGCATTAATGTGGGTACTTTCTTTTGTTGCACGGGTAATTAGTAATATTAAAATAATGCGTGTTACAGGCTTTGTTATGTTTGTGTTATACACTTCACCTTGTACAAACTGAAATAAGCATGGCATGTGTAAAAGTGTAAAAAATGTCACAACAGTGGCAAATTAAACATACCATTTTTGGAGTGGTCATAGTTGTGTGTCTCAGTAGATAAACTTTGTAGTTTTTCGTAAGCAGCTATAATTAAAGAAAAAGGTTGGAAAATGACACGGTATAACTAGTCAGGGTAGTTGGAATATTTGTGTATAGTGCTATTTGTTTTCAAGTTAACGAAATATATGAACCGTGTTGCGTTCCCAAAGAAAAGCTACATGAGTGGCGTCTACCAAGAGTTATTAACCTATGAGAGAAGGAACAGGCACACTGACGTAACGCCTGCGAGCTACAGAGACAGTAGTATGTTCACAGTTAATTTGAATCACTCCTCGAGAGTCACATCCAATGATTGAAACCATCCGAACTCAACTCGTCAACGTACCTGATGTTATTCACTCAGCTAAGTTTCTTCTATTCTTTTATGACATGTCTGAGGGGAAAGGGTTGTTGGGTTTTGTTACATATCTGAATTAAGTGCGTCTTCCCCATAACGAGAACGAAATGAAATTGCTCAAACTAGGTGTAATTTGATCGTTATCCATTGATATTGCAAAACTGCAGTAAAGAGAAATACTGAACTTAAATCCATTTGTTTTGACCCTTGACGTGATCATAATAGTGGACATAAAGCACCCAACGAAACCCATTATGCATGAAATATGCATCATAACCTGAATTATAGCTATTACCGTAACATCAAATCGAGTTTTTGGTATCGGTAGGTTCAATCCAAATGTCATTAGTGTATCTGCGAACGCGCAGCACACTTTGTGCCTCGCTACATTACTAGAGACACACAACAGCAGTATAGACTTCTCAGTGGGTACAGTCACTCCCACTAATTGAAAGTTCAAGGAACCTAACAAAATTTTCGAACGGGATCGAATTCGTTCTCCATATGAAATCAGGGAAAAGACGAAATAAGAGTGTAAGTCAATAATGCTCTGTAGTTTCAATAAAATACATTTTTCTTTACCAAGGAAAGCAGAAAGCTACAACTAGAACACAGATTAAAAGAAATATAATTTTTTACCTATTTAATAAATTTATTTTAACATTTAAATCGAAAGGCACAAACAGATTCAAGTTACTGAGCTACCCCACTGACAGCGAATAACAGCCTTTTCTTCAAGCATGCAGGCTGACTTTGCGCTGATGTTACAAATTTCAGGGATGGTTCAGAAGAGTAAGTACATCAATTTGAGATGAGGGACCCTGGTCCGGAAACGACAGGGTCCAAAGTTTCGATGGATCCAATCGTTTCCGGAGCAGTTCCTTTATCTCAAATTGATAAATTTACACTTCTCAATCATTCCTGAAAGTTCGTTATGTCATGGAATCGCTTATATGTATCCGACAGGTATGCTATGCCCCCAACTTTGATATTAATTTCTGTAAGCATTCTTCAAGAGGCGGGAACTCATCTCGCCGGGCCCGCTTCTTCCCTCCTTATGCTACATTTTCAGCAGTCTTCTCTTTATACTTCAGCATTGGCGACAAATTGGCTGACTGAATTCCGTAAGCTTTAGTGGTTTTCCCACTCCACGTTCCCTTAAAACCTTTTCTGCGAAAGTACTTTTTGAAATAATTTTTATAATCTAAGAATTTCCAGCCAGCTGAAATGATTACATGTCAGCAACTTCTGTCAATCATTACAACGGAAAATCATCCATAGTTGCAGATCTCACCTATTTTTTTTTTTTTTTTTTTTTTTTTACTTGATTAGTTTCGGAGTAGTAGTAGACTGCTAGTTACCTGTGTGCGCTATAACTGTTAGTTACAGACTATTCGGATGATTTGAAAATAGGTCACGGCCCGAAAATGGTCAACAAGTAAATAAAATAAAATAAATTAAAAATCGTGAAATTTGGAACTTCATGTGGTTTTCTGTTGTACTGATTTTTATAACTGATTGATGTAGTGCAGTGAGCCATGCATTAATGAGAAAGTAAAGTAGTGTTCTGAAGAGCTGAATGGCGAAACAGTTGCCTCAGCAATTGACGAAACCATCACCCGTATCCGGACAAATGCGAATACGGAAATTTGCGGGCACCCGCCCTGCATGAAATACGAGGGTCAATCCAAAAGAAATGCACACTTTTTTTTGTGAAAATACAGTTTTCATTCTGCATGTGTGAAAGCTTTACAGTGTGTAGATACATCCTTCCCGCTTGTTTTCAAACTTAGTTCAACCTGTTCCCGTGAGTGGCGCCGTCACAGCATGTCTTAAAGATGGCTGCTACACTTGACGTTCGTCAGAACCAACGCGCTGTCATAGAATTCATGTGCTGTGAAAACGAGACAGTGGGAAACACCCACAAGAGGTTGGAAAAGGTGTATGGAGATGCTGCTGCGCGATCGCAGTGCAGTTAGTCAGTGGGCAAGCAGGTTACGCGATGAAAGCGGCACGGCAATATTGAGGATTGCCCTCGCAGCGGCAGGCCTCTTACTGCACACGCTCCAGACAATGTGCAGAGAGTTAAGGAATTGGTGAATGCTGACAGACGTATCACAGTGAACGAATTGTCACGCTACGTTGGGACAGGGGAAGAAAGTGTTTGGAGAATACTAAATGTGTTGGCGTTAAAAAAGGTTCGTGCGTGGTGGGTTTCCAGGATGTTGACAGTGGTTCACAAAGAAATAAGTAAAAAATATGTAGCGAACTTTTGGAACAGTACGAGAAGGGTGTAGATGAATTTCTTGGAAGAATTGTGACATGTGATGAAACATCGCTCCATCCTTTTTCACCAGACACGAAGAGGCAATCAATGGAATGGCATCATGCAAATTAACCCAAGGAAAAAAAAAAAAAAAATTCAAAACCACACCTTTTGCTGGAAAACTTATGGCTACAGTGTTTTTCGATTCTGAAGGACTCTTGCTTGTGGAACCACCATAAATTCTGATGCATATGTGACGACACTGAAGAAACTAGCTCGACTAAGTCGTGTTCGACCACATCGGCAAAAGCAGGATGTTTTGCTGTTGCACGACAATGCATGGCCACATGTCAGTCAAAATACCATGGAAGCGATCACTAAACTCGGATGGACAACACTGAAACACCCGGTTTACAGTCCTGGCCTGGCTCCATGTGACTATCATCTCTTTGGGAAACGGGAAGACACTCTTCGTGGAACATGGTTTGAAGATGACTCACTTGTGCACACTGCCAAATAGTGGCTGCAACAGGTTGGTCCAGAATTTTACCGTGCGGGTGTACAGGCGTTGGATCCAAGATGGCGCAAGGCAGTTGAGAGGGATGGAAATTATGTGGAGAAATGAAAATATTGTTCCTAAATGATGTATCTACACACTGTAAAACTTTCAAACATGTAGAATAAAAGATGGATTAAAAAAAAAGTGTGCCTTTCTTTTGGAGTGACCCTCGTACGTGAACGTCGGGCTGATCGACACACAAATCCTTGTGCTCACTTTACTACTTAATTTACTCCAGAAGCAAGGGAGATTGTGGTGTTTAACATGAGAAAGACAAATTGTTAAAATAATAGACGATGTCTTTTTAGTCCATATGCATAAATGCATGTTTGGGTACTACACATTTTAAACGAAACGAAATTTTTAGTAGTATTTTTGACAAAAATTCTTTGATAGCGTAAGTTTATGCAATAATAATTGTACGAAATATTTCGGAATGTAGTTTATAAATTACTATCTATGACAGCGCTCTCATTTTAAAACAACACACAGTTTCACCTCATCGAATTAAATCTCAGCAGTATTCCACATTGCAGCAATGGAAAACTGCTTTCACTTCTAGAATTTGTAGAATTGGCAGTCTGTGAATTACGCTTCATTTTATGAAACTATCACAAATGATCAACAAATCTGGACATTTAGCTGCAGCAATACTAAGTTACATAGTGATCAAAATCTGAATCTGTGTGTTTTTTAGACTTTTATCCCTGTTTGTTTATATTTGCATATTAATCTGCATTAGTGTTCATCTTCGTGCAATATAAATAAAGTGTCACAAAACACGAATATTTTTTTTTACTTTCTTTAATTAACGAAAAACGTTATTGCACGACAGATATAATTGCCGTGCAGCTTTTCGTGGCAGTTGTACTGCTGGCGTTTAGTGATACATAATAGTACGCTTAACATTATTTGAATGACTTTCCTGTCGCCAGAAATTGCAGTTCCTCGTAACCTTTTTTCAACTGCATTGCCCTGTCTAATAACGATGTTTTCTTTCTCTAAACTGCCCCGTGACAATAGTAATAATTTTGCATAATCCGCAAGAGACATCGGATTTCAGTGAACAAATTCACATTGAGTACTGTCGTTCATTTGTATCAACTATTCACACATTTATATTTTCTTTAGCTTTTTTTTCAGGCATAGTCAATAAAATAATAGAAACGGTTAATCATTCCTAGACACCTTGACTTTCAAATTGCGTTTCCGGATGAGAATACTGACGTAACTATCGGTGTGATGGTGGCGTCACTATATTGAAGGACTGATTACATAGTACTGTTAATATATATCGAACGTGGGGTGGCCCCTTTCGCAGTGGCAGTAGCGGGAATGTTACGGACACCAGCTCGAGGCAGGCATGGGTGCCCAAATTACTTGCCACAGGTGGTGTTGGCAAGTCTTCGGCAAACTCAGCTGTCAGCATTTTGTGTGTCCGGCATTCTTGCCGAAACACGTAACATTTCATAGATTTATCGATGTTTTCCATTGGACTTGACGACAAGTTTGATTTACGGAGAAAGTCGATTTATGAAAATTAGAAATAGCAGGAGTCTAGCGTATCTCATGTAATTTAGTGCTGTTTTTCTGAAAAGGTTTTCGTTACGCGTTGACATCACAAACATTTGCCAGGTATATAACAGGGGTGACAGAAGGCGTAAAGTCCAGTAATAAGAGGTCGCGCGACGGCGGCCTCGCAGTGCTTTGTTTGTGGCAGTAATGCGTCTGACAGTAGCGCCTCCGGAAGCGACCGGTTATCGATAGTCGCACGGTGTAGCGTGGCGTGGCGCGTCTCGGCTGTGGGCAGCTGCGAAGCGTCGCGTGCCGAGCGCCCTGCTCCCCCTCCGCTGGCCCACCAGTCGCCATGGCAACCGTGGTGGCCCTAGGCGAGCGGGTGGGGGGGCTTGCGCGACGGCTCAGTGCGCAGCCGCGGCCCGACGGAGTAGCACGTACGCCGGCGCGATCGCAGCGAGTGCGGTGCCGCCCGCAGCCGACACGCGACCGCGAGCGGCTCCAGTGTGTGTATGCGTGCGTGTACGTGTGAGGCAGTGCTGGCGCCCCGTTTGTGTGTATGTGTGCGTACGCGCGCGTGCAGGCGCTCCGGTGCAAGGGTACTAGTGTCCTCTCCACGTAATGCCTGCTAGGCGGGCATTTTGGTGTTAATGCGTGACCTTTACCTGCGCTGCCGACCCAGGAGGCGTCGTGTGGACAACGAACGCTGTGCGTGTAAGTGCACCACAAGCGACCTGCGCTGCAGAAGCGCTTCCCGCAACCCGACTGTCTTCTTCCGGTCCGTTGTTGCTCCTCGGTATCCACTGCCTGCTCCTTCTAGCTTATCGACGCTTGCAGTCACGCGTCGTTGCCTGCTCCCCACTCTCTTCCACCCCATCCCCTGGTCGCCCCCACCTCCCTCTCCCCCCCCCCCCATCTCTCTCTCTCTCTCTCTCTCTCTCTCTCTCTCTCTCCGTTTGTCGCGCGCGCGCGCCTGCGCGTTTATAGGATTTATGTATTGCGGGAAATGATGTCGCGAGAACGGGTTCATCGCATTCCACAGTGAGATTAGTCTACACTGTATTGTTAGCGCCCAAGCAGTTCGGGCAGTGTGTAATATCTTCCAGGCCATAAAGAACTGTTTTATATAGTTATACAACTTGCCGTGCTTGTGATGCCAACGCACAATTCTTACAGTGTTGCTTTGTTGATAGTGTGTCGCTGAAGGGAACTACCTGTTGCTCCTACGCAGACATCTGTTGCGTACTATTGTTAGGACGCTTCTCCCATCCCGACGTATCTCATTGCTCATCTTTGACAGCGATCGTTTCCTCGCGTTGGTGTTATCGGGCAAAGATAACAATACAGTGGCGCTCCACGCCCTCTCCCCACTACGTATCGAAATAATGGCGTCGCGTGCTAATAGACTGCCCGGAATCAAGTAGAACTATAATATTGTGCTCGCTTGGCGATGTCATCCCTGATGACGGACGTAGTTCAGTGATGTTAATGAATGCGTTATGCTATTTCCTTTACAGAACGTGATTTGCAACTAGTGCGGTAACCCTCAGCGCCGAACAACACACAAGGCTAAATCTATCGAAATTGACCTTATTGTCTGAATCATACTAGAATTTGTAAAAACTGTAAAAGACATTTTAAAGTTGAAGTGATCGGTTTAAGTAATTCTTTTGTATGACTGTCATTTTCGTGAGCGGTTTCTTTGAATAGAGGCTCTTCTGTGTGGATGAGGACATTAAACAGGCTCCATGTCTGGTATTCCATCAGAGCAAATTATCGTAGTTTACGAGAACATTTCCGTATAGTTCGTTCAGCCCAAAGTAGTTTACCTATTCCTTGCTTTGAGGAAAAAGTTCGGTATCTCGATGAAAAGAACGCTTTACATATTTCAAGCAAAATGTAGTATTGGGACTACAATAAATGTTATCTCTAGGCAATCCGAAAATTACGCTATTATTTTGCACTGTTGAAACTTCCTTTAATAGTGAGTAGCAGTTCTGGGAGGAAGAACGACTGGTGTACTAATGCATTAGAGAAACTGGCAGTGTTTCGATTGATAGGGCGTTCTCAGTTGGCAGCCTTGATTGTTGCTTTCTGTATTGCTAAAATATTTGACATTTGTCGAAATCGCTGTGTGATCAGAGGCGTCACCAGTTATGAGACTCATCGCAAATACACTGATCAGTCAGATGCTAACCTAGTTGTATGTTGGTAAACACTGACACGCAAAACAGCAGGAATTTCTACACATCAAGACACAATACTAGACGCCCGTATATAGCAAAGATAGTGGGATGTATTGGATTCTAAATTCTGGCAGATAGTCCATGATATTACGAATGTGTAAGATAAGAGTTGGCATCTTAAAGGTGTATAGAGTTCAGGAGGCCAAATTTGTCTTACTTTCATGTTCCCTGAACCACAGTAGCAGGATTCTGGTTGAGCGGTCTGGATAACTGATCATGTCTGAAGATACTATCTCTCAAAGCGATCAGCAAAAGAATACTGTAATCAAAGCTGTGGGACGTCTGTGAAGTGCGAGATCCAGCGGTCACTCGTGTGGAAGGATACATACTGCGGCGCGACTGGAACTATGGTTCATCTAATCTAAACTGAGGACTTGTTTAAATTAATGGTCATTCCAATCATAACATAACGGCAATGTCGCAGGTGCACAGTGTGAACCGCTTATTGTTGAGCCCTCATTGTTAATGGCATCGTTGAGGTGTAAGTACCGTTGACTACGTTTTACTTAATTATCGACTGCGGTACAAGTTGCCTTTCGTCTTGCGTCACAGAGCGGACAAGACTGAAACGTTCACATCGAGTGCGTCGTCCAACGGCAAAGTCAGTAGCTTCCTGTCTGCTACATGTCAACGACGTTCCTTGAACGATTTCATTTAGATCGTAATGGAAGGCTAATCATACCTCGCCGCGAATCCTTTAGCGTGTTCGACGCTAAACTGTACCTTCCTTTCCCAAGTTTACTAGAGTGCAATACGAAGTCAACATACGCGAATGTTGTTAGTTTACTAGTATTCACGCCGGAAATATGTCCGCAAAGAACGCAACGCGCTAATTAAGTGATATTGTTTCGGGATGCAGCGGAATTTTTAATTACCACATTTATTACAAATTGGTCTCTTGAGTATCGCTTAAACCAGATATTTATCAAAACATTTGACAGTATTTTCGACGTTGTATAAAGTCAGGTTATTCTTCCGTGGCGAGGCTAATAACTCGATAGTGCCTTCGAGGCGGAGATCACGGAAGTAGTGGGCGTGGCTATGTTGGCACAGGTGGCAGCGTGACGTAGCGATGCGAAAACATCAACACTACTACGCTAGCTCCCATGAAGTGGGGAAAAAAGATGGTGAGGGATGACGGCAGCATGAGGGTCGGGTAGAGGTAGCTATTGGGGGGGGGGGGGGACACCACGTCGTAGCGTGACACAGAGTCTTCATCCCCAGTGTGTTAGTTACTATGATGATTGTCTCAAAAGCGATAATTAAGGATGTTATCAACTAGAACGTTGAAGAACTTGCTTCAGCATTGTGGACAGACAATATCCATTTTTCTCTTTTTTTAGGTGAAACGTTGGAAACAGTCACAGCATATAGATTCACTGGAAAGTCAAATGACCAAGCGAAGCAAATTTTCGGGAATGCGTCAAGAGATGTGATTATGCACATTGATTACGAGTTGTTACATGTGTACATTGTTAGTTTAATGATACAGGAATTGCTTATGCGACGTTGGGGTGTATATTGCAGGCAGAAAAGAGGAGCTGCGTTTCCAACATATTTATTTTGTTGGATGTCAATCGTGAAGACAAGGACTACGTGCGGAGATTAGGCAGATGTCCATAACAGTCTGGGGCAACCTGTGTGCGTAGGTGGTAGTCAACGCTACATATGAAAACTGGCATAATCAGGTTGGATCGCGCCAGTTCGGAACTTAGGTCTGAAGATAGGCCCTGTACGGAACGGATTAGTGTTGGAATTGGTAGTTCCAGGGGATGCACGCAAGTGGGTGGTATTCATATCTCATAGCATAGGGTTTTATGAATTCTATGTAGCAAATGCCTCGTAGAGAAAATGTTAGCAAATAATCTAGCCGCAGTGGCAGTATTCAGCCGAATTTAAGGAACGCTTCAAAGATTGCGGCTACGAATAGATTACGGACAACCCTTAATCCTTATCCTTTATCCTTTATTCCTTTTCAGAACCGTGGTTTGAGTGGCCACCGCGCTTCAGTCACATACCTGCAGTGTTAATATACCAACAGTTAGTATTTTTCAATGATTGTTAAGATGACTTGTGTGAGGATGTCAGAGGTATAATGGGTTGTATTATTACGGACAATTCACACCGCATATCAATGGAGCGTCGCGGAATCGAGCGGTAGCATCAATGGTTTTTAGTTGCCAGATGGAAGTGACCCAAATGTATAGTGGTTTTATAATTCACTTATCCGATTATATGAAGACAATACAACTTCGCCGAAACTAGTAATCAGAATATGTATCAACAGCGATCTCGGTAGTAAAACCTCAATTTTGGAAGCTTTCTTACGTCAATAAATGTTTCTTTCTAAGTAGGTTAGTGTGACTCGGCCTTGTTATAAGACGATATATAACTGATGGAGCCTGTCAGTCATAAATTATTAAGGAAACTGATTTGCTGTGGATATCACGATGCAGTGCACTGTAATACCAAAAACATAACAACCTTTCCGTTTCACTAACGTTTCATTATCGATAACTAAATTTTCGTCCATTTAGCCAGCACCTTCACGGTATTATGTTCTACATCTACATTCATACTCCTGTATGTAGCACTTCAACCCGATAAGCATGCAGAGGCGTCAAAAAGTAGTATCAGAAATATAAAAGCGACTAGTAAGACATTTATACCTAAATCGTGTGTCATGCAAGTAAACTAAGTAACCAGTAGAGCGACACTTGAGGCAGACGGTAGCTGGAAGCGGCACAGTGGCCTGTTGCAAGGGCCTGCGCCACCGGTCACACGGGGACGCGTGTAGCCTTTGTTTTGGCGCCGCCTGGTGGTGCATTTGGGCTACCCTCGGGCGCGGCCCCGCGATTTGCATAAGTTGCGGGGAGGGAGGCGGCGCGCCAGGGCTGTCCACGGCCAGCGGTCAGCGCGGAACAAAGGCCGACGCGCGCAACTGCTACTGTTGCGTCGCCTTGTTGACACCGCTATCCATCCGCAACTTCACCGCGCCGGATTTCGTTTTAAAATCGGAACAGCCTATTCAGCGGCATACTAAATGAATAGTCTACAGCCGTTTCCCCAGACCCCGCCGCCGAATTTTCACATTTTTCTCTCTGTAAGCGAGCATATAGGGAAAGAGGGGTAATGTTATTTTGTCGAAAATTAACTGCACACCAATCTGTTAACAAAATACAGGTTGATTCTTGCACAGAAGAAAATTGCAACCAGCTACTATTGATAATTCTATTTATTTACACAGATAGCGCCGTGACAGGTTTCGAACCGACATTTTCATCTTCAGAAGACTGTCCGCGTCTAGATAAACGTTTGGTCAGATTTGCATTTTTTTTTCTCTCTTGTAGAGGAAAGTTCCTTCGAAAGGTGGTTTTTACAGCAGGCCACCTCTACACTAATAGGACACCCATTAATCACATGAGCTCAAAATGGGGGAGTGGGTGCCCAACAAAAATCACCAAATGTCGCATCTTCTTAATTCAGAGAATATACATTATTGTAACAGGTAACCTTTTATAATTCGTCATATTGGAACTATTCCAGTTTTTATTTCTAAAATTCCAATATCACATAAATACAGGACAACGAACTGCCTTAGCAACAAAGCAGTATCGATGTTTCACTGCCTTTAATTGGCAAGCGTTTGTTCTTTTCCCCCATTTATGATCATTATGAGTAAAATTAGATAGTAGTTACACACTAGCTGTGTGAAAATGTATTGATAAACGTCTGCTTTTGGAAAGCCCTTTTTAACCTCGTGTTTTGCCCATACGATCAAAAACAAAGAAATCGTGCTTTGCAAAGGCGTACCACTGGCAGTATATTTATTTCACGTAATTATACTATAGGCGGTGAAGTCACATTGGACACTTGCGACTGTTCCCAACTGTTCTTCTTCGCTGTCGATTGTTGAGTTTTCCACATTATCATCTTTTCCTTGTCGTAGGTTTCTCCCACGTTCGTACTCGTCTCTGTCAGAGAGTGGGCCTACAGACCCTTTCCCTCCCCCCTCTCTCCGCCCTCACCTAGCGCGCGCGCGCAAGCTACGTTCATGACTAAAATTACAGGCTATGTACAACTCCACACATAAAATAAATTTTGCGTCACGCCGGTTCCCAGAACTCCTGTAGATAAAAGTTGACTGTGGATCTTTTATCACAGACACAGTCCCTTTGACGGTTCAGAGATGTCACTAAACCCATCCAAAGGTGTAAACAACCATATATGACCAGCGCCTATTACACAGAGGGGATCAGACAGCCGATCAGTTCCAGTCATTCCACCAGGAAGGAGGTACACGGCTCGAGTTGTCTGTATTTCAACGATGCCTATACGGTCAATACCGCGGTTCGGTCGCATCCGCATTGTTACTTTGTGCCACGAAGGGCTCTCAACAAGGGAAGTGCCCAGGCGCCTCGGAGTGAACCAAAGCGATGCTGTTCGGACATGGAGGAGATACAGAGAGACAGGAACTGTCGATGACATACGTCGCTCAGGCCGCCCAAGGGACTACTACTGCAGTGGATGACCGCTGTGGATTCATGCAGCCACAGGACGTCTACATCTACATCCATACTCCGCAAGCCACCTGACGGTGTGTGGCGGAGGGTACCCTGAGTACCTCTATCGGTTCTCCCTTCTGTTCCAGTCTCGTATTGTACGTGGAAAGGAGGATTGTCGGTATGCTTCTGTGTGCGCTTTAATCTCTCTGATTTTATCCTCATGGTCTCTTCGCGAGATATACGTAGGAGGGAGCAATATACTGCTTGACTTTTCGGTGAAGATATGTTCTCGAAACTTTAACAAAGGCCCGTACCGAGCTACTGAGCGTCTCTCCTGCAGAGTCTTCCACTGGAGTTTATCTATCATCTCCGTAACGCTTTCGCAATTACTAAATGATCCTGTAACGAAGCGCGCTGCTCTCCGTTGGATCTTCTCTATCTCTTCTATCACCCTACCTGGTGCGGATCCCACACTGCTGAGCAGTATTCAAGCATTGGGCGAACAAGCGTACTGTAACGTACTTCCTTTGTTGTCGGATTGCATTTCCTTAGGATTCTTCCAATGAATCTCAGTCTGGCATTTGCTTTACCGACGATCAACTTCATATGATCATTCCATTTTAAATCACTCCTAATCCGTACTCCCAGATAATTTATGGAATTAACTGCTTCCAGTTGCTGACCTGCTATTTTGTAGCTAAATGATAAGGGATCTATCTTTCTATGTATTCGCATCACATTGCACTTGTCTACATTGAGATTCAATTGCCATTCCGTGCACCATGCGTCAATTCGCTGCAGATCCTCCTGCATTTCAGTACAATTTTCCATTGTTGCAACCTCTCGATACACTACAGCATCATCTGCAAAAAGCCTCAGTGAACTTCCGATGACATCCACCAGGTCATTTATGTATATTGTGAATAGCAACGGTCCTATGACACTCCCCTGCGGCACACTTGAAATCACTCTTACTTCGGAAGACTTCTCTCCATTGAGAATGCCATGTTGCGTTCTGTTATCTAGGAACTCCTCAATCCAATCACACAATTGATCTGATAGTCCGTATGCTCTTACTTTGTTCATTAAACGACTGTGGGGAACTGTGTCAAACGCCTTGCGGAAGTCAAGAAACACGGCATCTACCTGTGAACCCGTGTCTAAGGTCCTCTGAGTCTCGTGGACGAATAGCACGAGCTGGGTTTCACACGACCGTCTTTTTCGAAACCCATGCTGATTCCGACAGAGTAGATTTCTAGTCTCCAGAAAAGACATTATACTCGAACATAATACGTGTTCCTAAATTCTACAACTGATCGACGTTACAGATATAGGTCTATAGTTCTGCACATCTGTTCGACGTCCCTTCTTGAAAACGGCGATGACCTGTCCCCTTTTCCAATCCTTTGGAACGCTTCGCTCTTCTAGAGACCTACGGTACACCGCTGCAAGAAGGGGGGCAAGTTCCTTCGCGTACTCTGTGTAAAATCGAACTGGTATCCCATCAGGACCAGCGGCCTTTCCTCTTTTGAGCGATTTTAATTGTTTCTCTATCCCTCTGTCGTCTACTTCGATATCTACCATTTTGTTAACTGTGCGACAATCTAGAGAAGGAAGCACAGTGCAGTCTTCCTCTGTGAAACAGCTTTGGAAGAAGAGATTTACTATTTCGGCCTTTAGTCTGTCATCCTCTGTTTCAGTACCATTTTGGTCACAGAATGTCTGGACATTTTGTTTTGATCCACCTACCGCTTTGACATAAGACCAAAATTTCTTAGGATTTTCTGCCAAGTCAGTACATAGAACTTTACTTTCGAATTCATTGAAAGCCTCTCGCATAGCCCTCCTCACACTACATTTCGCTTCGCGTAATTTTTGTTTGTCTGCAAGGCTTTGGCTATGTTTGTGTTTGCTGTGAAGTTTCCTTTGCTTCCGCAGCAGTTTTCTAACTCGGTTGTTGTACCACGGTGGCTCTTTCCCATCTCTTACGATCTTGCTTGGCACATACTCATCTAACGCATTTTGTACCATGGTTTTGAACTTCGTCCACTGATCCTCAACACTATCTGCACTTGAGACAAAACTTTTGTGTTGAGCCGTCAGGTACTCTGTAATCTGCTTTTTGTCACTTTTGCTAAACAGAAAAATCTTCCTACCTTTTTTAATATTTCTATTTACGTCGCGTTATGATTCGAACTTTGCGGAATAGGCTGCATGATACGCAACTTTACTCCTGACGTCCATGGCGAGGTCCATCTTTGCAACCACGACACCATGCAGCGCGGTACAGATGGGCCCAACAACATGCCGAATGGACCGCTAAGGACTGGCATCACGTTCTCTCCACCGATGAGTGTCCATATGCCTTCAACCAGACAATCGTCGGAGATGTGTTTGGAAGCAACCCGGTCAGGCTCAGCACCTTGGACACGCTGTCCAGCGAGTGCAGCAAGGTGGAGGTTCGCTGCTGTTTTGGGGTGGCATTATATGGGGCCGGCGTAAGACGATGGTAGTCATGGAAGACGCCGTAACGGCTGTACGATACGTAAATGCCATCCTCCGACCGATAGTGCAACCATATCGGCAGCGTATTGGCGAAGAATTCGACTTCATGGACGACAATTTGCGCCCCCATCGTGTACATCTTGTGAATGACTTTCTTCAGGATAATGACATCGCTCGACTAGAGTGGCCAGCACGTTCTCCAACATGAATACTATCAAACATTCCTAGGATAGATTGAAAAGGGCTGTTTATGGACGACGTGACCCACCAACCATTCTGAGGGATCTAAGCCGAATCGCCGTTGAGGAGTGGGAAAATCTGGACCAACAGTGCCTTCATTAACTTGTGGATAGTATGCAACGACGAATACAGGCATACATCAATGCAAGAGGTAGTTCTACTGGGTATTAGAGGTACCGGTGTGTACAGCAGTCTGGACTAAACCTCTGAAGGTCCCGCTGTATGGTGGTACAACATGCAGTGTGTGGCTTTCATGAGCAATGAAAAGGGCGGAAATGTTTATGTTGATCTCTCTTCCAATTTTCAGTACACTTACCGGGACTCTCGGAACCGAGGTGATGCAAAACTTCTTTTGATGTGTGTATAAAGAAAACTTAATTCAAACGCAGTCCAACATACTAGAAATAAAACTCCAAACTTTTTAACAGTGAAAACAACTAGGAAAATGTCATTTACTTCTTGGGTTACTTAAGTGGAGATAACTTTTTTGCGACCCTGCAGAAGTCGTAAGTGGATAAGGCTGTTTTATCGAGGCCAGTCGGGCGTGGTGGTAAAGTGATACAGCGCGTAAATGGAGCCAGAGAGATCGCATGATGAATCCGCCAGGACCACTGAAATTTTCAGTCCCTCTTTCCTCCAACCGTCTCACCTCTCAACCATGTGAGGAGTCACCAGGAACGACACGCGATCCCATTTACCCGGTTGGATAGACTCGTTAGATGAGGAAACAGGCCAGTCTCTGAAGTGGTGTCCAATTCAAAAACTTGCACCCTTCGATCTGAGCCCCACGTAATTATTTATCGAGCGGACTCCCGAGTTCATTTCACCTTGCTGTGCAAGTGTGGGGCCACTGGCTTACCCCTGATGTTTATCTGTATTGTTGCTCGTAAAACAGAGCTGGCAACACTTTAATTAGAGGTGCTTCCAGAGGTTCATAATCTTCTATTGACAACAAAAGGAGAGAAGCTTCATGGTACTAACATGGCGCGCTTTTCTTTCAGCTAGATTCGCGATTGGTCTTCTTCATGCGCAGAATGAAAACATTGCCGACACGTTTAGGCGGACTCCACTTGCACATGGTACTGTCAAATCCATTGTTTTTCTCCATAAAATTATGAGGTTCTACAAACTGAAGTAATCTTAATTTCTGGAACGAAAACTGAAAACTCAAATCATTATTTGAAGTTTTCATTAACATTCGAGAGATTGCGTTAGTGGGCTTGGTTTACGCAACGAAAAGCATAAGATTTTATGTAAACAAGGACACGATTGCATGATTGGCCATTTAGTGAATATTGGCGCCAGCGAAATATTTTGGAACGTATTCCGTAAAAACTTTGGTATGTTCGTAACTTGTTATCATAATATTTCGGTAAAGAAATTTCTGATACTAAAATGTAATCTAGGGAAATTACACTTACTTAGCTTAAGATAACGTTGTTACGAAAGGATTATCAGGTAGTAATACTGTGAAATACAATACGACAAAGTACCCTTCTCGTAGAGACGGAGCCGGGGGCTTACAAGGGGAGGCCGACAATAGTGAAATTGATTCGATTCATACTGCGCATGACAAAAGCTCATGGCCAGAGCTGCACGTCTCAGCCGTCGTCGAGAAAATCGACAGTTAAAAGATACCGTTGCGGTGAAATACTCTCTACGATTAGTAATTTTCTACAGCGTCGTGGCGCAGCGGTAAGAGCTCGGGTTCGTAAGCCCCCGAAGGTCGCCGGATCGAATCCTCGCGCCATGCAATTTTTTATTATTTGGTTGTTGTAATTCAAATGTACACACACACACACACACACACACACACACACACACACACACACACACACACACACACACACAATATATATATATATAATTCCCGGCAATCAGTTGCAGCAATTATGCATATAATAAGTTGTTGAAAGTCGTTTGTCGTGGAAAAATAATACTTGAAATAAAACACAATATCACACATAATATTCAAGTGGATACAATTTATTGAAAAGTTCGGTACACACTCGCACATAATTAACAATTAGTGACCAGAAGTAGCTGGAGTATCGCACCAACCAGAGTGATAGTTATAATAGAAACATGGAAAGCAGAAAACAGCACATCTAGCGCATCTGATAAACGATGCGTTTTTACAAGAACAATTGTTTTTTAAATTACCTGTTGGGAAACACACCTGATTGACATTCCAGGACAGCCTTTTTCGCCGAAAGTTCTGGCACCCTGACAAACAAGATATAAAAATATCGTTTATATAAGAAATATAAAAAATCTGTGTTGTCTATCATCATGTCATATGACATTTGTGAACAGCTCTTTACGTACCTGTTTGATCAGTATTAATTATAAAATCTTTGTTGAAGTTAGTTATCAACGTTCGCGTCTGGATCCGAAATGTGTCCGCTGCGGCCAAAATTTCGTCTGGGTTAGCCGTCTCTTTCCGGGAAAGAAATTTTGTGATTTTCCGTTGCCTAATCCCATGCTTCTTTTTAAATTCGGTGACCCATGTTTTTGAAGCTTTGAAGTTGAAATCTGGGAACTGACTTGCAGCGCCCAAGGCCCACTCCTGCAGGTTACTGGTAGCAACTTGCTGGAAGTTTTGTCGAGCTCCTTCGAAGCGATCATGCATCCATGAATCGATCGTACAATATTTATCAAATTTGCTACCGCCACGTTTGATTTGCTCTTCCAATCTGGATAAATAGCCCATATTTGTCAAACCAGAGATTCCTTTTTATTTTTATTTTTGTGTAGAGTTTTGAGTCCCCAGCCTGGATGTTCTTTGGCCAGATTGACAGCTCTAATTTTGTAATCCAGAGAAATATAGTCATACTTTTTTTTCGGTCGGCTCGTATTCGTCTGATGATTCGTTGGCAATGGGACTCGTTTCAACGTCTTCGTAGGCATTCTTATCGTCGATTTCACTAATGTCTATCAGTTCCTCATCGTGAACGAGGGTTTTTTCGGCGAGCATTTGCAGCGTATTCTGGAACATTTCTTCCCCAATTACCATGGCTCTTCGTTGATTGATGATGACGGCTCTGCTACGATGCGATTACTGTTACGAAGGGGGCTTTCAAAATACACCAATGCATCTTTCTATTGTTGTTTTGCCACTTCGCTGTGTATAGAATCTTCTTCGATCACATCACTTTCATACGAAGGGCCCGGATCGCTCTCCAATTGTACCGCCTCCATTTTTACGTTTGTTTAACAGGGTGTACCAAAGTTCTCACGTACTCACTGATTTTGAACAATGTTATAAGTTGCGCTAGGGACCGCATCTACCTTCTTTCGAAGTTAGCAGGCAACTACGCTTTTTACGCGGCGGCTCGGTTCGGCCCATTCATCTGTCCTTAAAGTCTAACGAGCGAGTAACGGAGTTTATATTTCATACCTGCCACAGCAAATTTGTGTTCGTGGGGTCTCTGTTCTAATTCGAACGTTCGACTTACTCAATACGTATTCGTTTCGGAATATCGATTCTACGTTTTCCGTTAACTATAAGTGGTAAACATTATAAAGACAATTAATAACATTTGTGAAAACAACTTTCTTTGCGGAGAGCATAATGATGTTCGAAGTCGCCAGTTTTTCCACGACAAATACTTCCAACAACTTGTTACATGCATAATTGTTGCAACTGATTACCGGGAATAATATATATATAATATAATATGTGTGTTTGTGTACATTTGAATTACAAAAAAAATTAAAAAAATTGCATGGCGCGAGATTCGATCCGGCGATTTTCGGTTTACGAACCCGAGCGCCTACCGCTGCACCACGACGCTGTGGAAAATTATTAATCGTAGAGAGTATTTCACCGCAACGGTTTCTTTCACCTGTCGATTTTCTCGACAACGGCTGAGAAGTGCATCTTGGTGCTTTGCCACATTACACCTCTGGCCATGAGCTTTTATTATGCAGTATGAATCGAATCTGAATTTCACAATTGGCGGCCTCCCCTTGTTAGTCACAAAGTTCTGTCGTCATAAATGACGTTTTTAGGGTTTTGTGCCTCAGTGTATAAAAACAGAACCCTTGCAGGATCACTCTGTGTGTCCATCCCTGTGTTTGTCCAATTGTTCAGAGCCCTTTTCTCTGGAAGAGATCGGCGTTTCAAGTTCAGAATTATGTCACATATTAAACTCTTATGCTCCCTTGCCGATGTTAATATTTTACGCGTGCAGTCAAAAGATATTGCCGTTTATGATACTATTTCGATTCTCGAAAATTCACTCGTCAGAACACGTTGTGCACTTCCCGTTGATCAAAAATCATCAAATTTGGCAGGAAGCAAGTTTCCACCGCACAAGTAAAGGAGAAAAAAAATCAGAAAATTGTTTATGTGTCATTGTTCTTGAAAGTCAAGGAATTACTGGTTTTGACATCTCGTCAGTGTCAATGTCGATAATAGGCAAAGATCGTCAATACTCTCCTTTTGCGGAAGGGATGAACAGTCTACACACACAGTTAAGTTTGTACCTAATCCTCAATATGTGAATCCTACTCGCACCTGACCAGTTTTATTTACACCTGTATTTTATTGTTAGGATACGCCCGGTCAGGCGAAATGCTTCAAATCGCCGATGTTCATAGGTGCGAGGTAATTACGTCCAACAATGCCAGTTTCCAGCACGGTTACCAGCATATGTTTGCTAGTTAAAACGGTGCCCCGCAGGCCTAGTGACAAGAGGTGGAATTAACTCTCGTTATCTTGCTTCGCACGCTTGTGCCCACATTACTGTTAGCTCTCTCTCTCTCTCTCTCTCTCTCTCTCTCTCTCTCTCTCTCTCTCTCTGTATCCTCCTCTCCTCCCGCTCCCTTTCCCTCCCTCCCTCCCTTCCCTCTCAGCAGCAGTGCAGGGGGTGCTTGCTGTTGCTATTAGCTAACCCGCCTGCCTTCATTTCCCCTATTACTAGGTCAGCGACGAACACTGCTCAATAAAATTTGCAGAGCAGCGGCTGGTAATTTCAGCAATGTGCAGATCAGAGGTGTGTGACCATTGGAATTTATCGTGAATACTGATTTTTTTTGTTACTTATTAATAAGAGCATCCGTTTTGTACATATACTAGTTTAAGAAAACTGTTTTTACGCAACGTCAAAAGATGCTGATAAATATGTACGTGAATATTTAAAATTAACTTAGAAAAATCATAGGGAGATGGATGCTATCTTAGTTCTTCTTTTAATGCTCTTTCAATGCTTAAATAGCTTAAAAACAAGGTAGATCTACAAAGAAAAACGTATTTGCTAAAATACAAAATGTTTATTACCTAAGTAACGTCAGGCGGATGCGGAGACAACATTTCGTACACTCCGCAATTTTATTCATTTCCACACCTTACATCTTACAAATATTGCCTATGGAGTCGACAAGTTGTTGCGACTCTCAACCGTGTTTCTATTTCTTGTAGTTAGCTCCTTCGGCTAAGAACCAAACTTGTTTCTAAATGTAGTGCAGCTTTTTTCAGAGTTGCAGTGATATGTATTCCGGTCCCTTGTGAACGCCTGATCGAATCCATATCGTATTTAGTCACTAAACGTACCTCCCCCACCCCCGTCCTCTCACCACCCCATTCGTCTCGCTGTCTGCCGGCAAATTCCATATCAACGCTATAAAACCTTGATTCCGTGAATCCACTTCAGTAAATGGTTACTTTTGTATGAAGACAATGTATGCAATGAATGAAGAGAATTCCAGGTGTGTGTGTGTGTGTGTGTGTGTGTGTGTGTGTGTGTGTGTGTGTGTGTGTGTGTGTGTGAGAGAGAGAGAGAGAGAGTGCTTATTAATGTTTGTAAGCAAGTGTGGGACTTTCGTTTGTGTAGGACAATGACACGCTGATTCTCACACTTCACCCGAGGCTTTCTAAAAAAGAAAAATATTGATTATGCGTGTAAGCAACAGCTCTTGCATTTTTCTTTGTGCTACTGTGCATCAGTGCTTACAGTCTTCTTTCTGTTGCAGATATTACGGCGCCATCTCCACCGCCGTCCGTGCCATCGTAAGTACCGGTCGGCTTAATGTCCCCATAAATAGCTCCAGTTGTTATCGCAGGGAAGCGCAATCTACACAGCCAAGAGCTTTTAGATATATTTTTTCTCATTCCAAAAATACCGGACGGACACCAGAAAGATAATTGATCACAAGAATGTCAACTAATCGGTGACTTTGCGTTCTTAATTGACTAATGGTTCATCTCACACCCGCCAGTAACGCCATTGGTGGAAATGTTAATGGCATATAACTCAACAGCGGTTTGTGTTCTAAGACTACCAGAAGCAAGGAAAATATCCTGGTAAAGGGCGCTTCGGGACGTTCTACAGAGTTGTTTTCATTTTGTGCACGATTTTGATATTACGTACTGGTGATTTTCATCAGAATTACAGAAGTTGATGCCATCCAAAAATTTTTTGTTTTGTCCTATGTGTTTGGGGACTGAGTGGGGGCAGAGTTGCCCGAATTACCGCACAACTGCTGTTCAACATTTGACATTTGGCTTGATAGCATCCTGTTCACGGCATCGTAGAATCAGTTTGTATATCGTTTAATGTTTCTCATCTGTATCATCTTCCCTACACCAATTTATTATTAAATTCCAACACAGTTATGGGGCTCTGATAACAGACATACCTGTCTTGTGAGACAATATTTATGTCCTCTGTTAATGTTGTCTGGTAGAAAAAAAAAAAAAAAAAAAACGGTTGTCAGGGACCGCCCCAAGACTTGGTTCTGGGGGCGGAGATCAAAGTTCCTTACTTTCTCTTCCCTGTCTCAAATACAATTTTCTATCATTCCACCTTTTAACTACTACAGTTGCTAGGATTTAAAAACATAGTAGTAATAGTAATGATAATGATTATCTGTTTACATTGAAGCTAAGTACATTACTTTAGCATAACTTGGAAGCATAATAATTTGCACGATGTAAAATGAAAATGTGCACCCAATACTGTCAGTATTTAACGTTTAGTTATTCATACTCTCCAGACCTGTGTTCACAAACGTGATGGACGGCCATGTAAATGAGAAGAATGTTGTTTCTTTCAGTCCTTTCCGCATACGTTTAGGAAGCGAGTGTTTTTTTGTTTTGCTTTCTGTGGTGGAGGGAAATTCCGTTTCTGCCTTGCATTGATAAACTTTCTGTGATTTGTCGAATACACGTGTTGACCGAAGAACAGTCTGATTAGCAGTAGAAGCCTGTGAGTCTGCGCATTTACTTGGCGGGAATGTTCTCTGCAGCCCGTCTGTCCTCAGTACCATGAGGGCTGAGCCTCATGGGAACAAGTGAAAAATTATCTAAGAATCATCGAAATGCATACACGTAAACACGTTCTTAGCAAAATAGGCTTAATGAAGGATGTTGGAAGAGTTGGTCATGGACCCCACTGTTGTTCCAGCAGTCATTTGTTGGTCTTGTCTGTGGAAGCTAGGAGCATGTGAAACTGCGTGGGAACCTTTAATAACCTGGCAATAATTCACGTAAGAAGTGGAGTAGCAGCGACCGTATGATGGCAACTATGCCATCTGTGCAGCGGGCTGTCTGACCTAGTTGGGAGACAGCGTTTCGGGACTTCCAGCGCCGTGCCAGGTGTGTGTGTGTGTGTGTGTGTGTGTGTGTGTGTGTACGCGCGCGGTGCGCGCTTCACGTGGGCTTTTGTTGCCGGTCCGCTTGCTCTCTTGTGCGGTGCGTTCCCTCCTGTTGTACACAAGGGTCGGGGACCTTGCCCTGTTGCAATGCTGTGCACATTGCCTGCGTCCAGTAGAAACACCTCAGGTTGCATCACGTCCAGCATTCTACAGAATTGGAAAATTATTTTTTAAGTGGCGTGCAGAGATAGTGGAAACAGGTGCGTAAAAACTCAAGTTCTTTTGTTCTTCACGAAGCTCCACCTCTTAAGCAGTAAACAGGGTGGGGACTAAACACGCCTGCGTCGGGTGGCTGTACCCTGACAAATAAAACCTCGCCCAAGACAAAAATTCTTGTTTTACTGATTAAGTACGAGGGTGAGTCAAATGAAAATCTTAAATATATTCAAAATATTATTTATTGCACAGAAGTGGTACAAAGCTGTATCACTTTTCAACATAATCTCCCCCATGCTCAATGCAAGTACTCCACCGCTACTTTTGGTAGTCCGCGCAACCACTCATGCACCGCGTGGCGTACCTCTCCATCAGAACGGAACTTCTTTCCTCCCATTTCGTCTTCGAGTGGTCCAAACATGTGGAAATCACTTGAGGCAAGGTCTGGTGAGTATGGTGGATGAGGAAGACACTCAAAATGCAGGTGTGCGATTGTTGCAACTGTTGTATGGGCTGTGTGGGGCCTTGCATTGTCATGTTGCAAAACTACACCTGCTGCCAGCAATCCACGCCGCTCTGATTTGATTGCAGGCCGCAGGTGATTTTTTAGGAGATCAGTGTATGATTCAGTGGTGACAGTGGTCCCTCTAGGCATGTGATGCTCCAAAATGACGCGTTTTTCGTCCCAAAAGAGTGTCAGCATAACCTTCCCTGCTGATGGTCCTGGTGATGAGGAATGGCGCCATTCCTTGCTCGCGCTCTCTGTTTCCGGTTGGTGGAAGTGAACCCAGGCTTCGTCCCCAGTAACGATTCTTGCAGGGAAGCCATTACCTTATCGTTCAAAGCGTCGAAGTAGTTCTTCACAAGCATCAACACGTCGTTCGCTTATTTCAGGAGTCAGCTACCGTGGCACCCATCTTGCAGACACTTTGTGAAACTGGAGCCCATCATGCACAATGTGGTGTGCTTACCCATGACTAACCTGTAAACACGCTGCGATGTCACTCGGCGGTTTTCCTTCACTATTGCTTCAACTGCTGCAATATTCTGTGGAGTCACAACTCGTTGTGCCTGACCTAGACGAGGAACATCTTCAACTGAAGTCACACTATTTGCGAACTTCGTACGCCATTCTTAGACTTGCTACTGTGACAAACATGCATCACCGTACTGAACCTTCACTCGTCGATGAACTTCAATAGGTTTCACACCTCCACCACACCTCCACTACGCAAAAACTGAATAACAGAACGCTGTTCTTCCCTGGTGCAAGTCGCAAGTGGAGCGACCATCTTTATACTGATACTGCGACGGTATGTGTGCATCTGCACCTACAGGACAGTCTGCACTCTGTTTGTAGCACGCTTACCAACTTACGTGATAACGGCGAGAAATTTCAATTTGTTACTACAAATTTAAGGTTTTCATTTGACTCACCCTCGTAGCTGGTTAGAAGTCAGTGTGTCGTGATTGCTGCTAGGGAGGTTGCCTCGGTTACCGCATTAGAGCTGTCTCCGTAGAAGACATTCAGATTCCAGGTCTGTCAGCACAGTCATAACCATGCAATGGCCCTCCTTTTCCACTGCAACGCGATTGGAAATGATTGTACAAAAGTAGCAATGTTTAAGCAACCCTCGGTATTCGTACGACGTTCACTAGTACCGGAAACATATGCGATCAATTTTTTGAAACTCGAGGGACGTAATTTTTTTATGAACTTTTGATGTAATCACAGGGGAAACTTGGTAATTCCGGCGTGTGTACTTTTTGGCTCTGGTTACACGCTAGGTCTCCTGTAACTCTTGTGATGACTTGGAAGTACTTACATCTTTGAATTGCGTCGGGGTGATTCGAGTGTCTGAGTTCCGCACTGATCTGAGAACCCTGCTGGCTGGTATTATTTTTGTTATTTGTGGATCCAGCTATGAATACTTACAGGGTGCTGTTACCACAGCGTATTTCGAGAGGAGTTAATGCTTATCGTTTTCCCCTTTTTTCATATGTAAAATGATTTGTTGTTTGCGCAGTAGCTTCTGCTGACAATGAATTCACTCACTGAATGGCCCTACGGGATGATTCCTGCCGTGTGCCAGCAGCAGGTCTTTCTCGGAGTGGGGTGGGTGGGTTGGTTGGTTTGGGGGAGGGGACCAAACAGCGAGCACATCGGCCTGATCGGATTCGGGAAGGGTGGGGAAGGAAGTCGACCGTGCCGTGCCCTTAGATGTTTGTCATGAAAAGGTACTTTGCAAATGTATTAGTCTACCGTTCAGATTAATAAACGGGACACCACTCTTGTTTTGTGGATAAATAATCTCTTTTGTTACAGCATACTGTTTTTGAATTGTGATATTCAGAGTGATTTTACTATCAGCGCCAAGTATACCGACTCTGGCTTGGAAAACGTGAGAGAGAGACCAGGTTATTTGCTGACCTTTCGTAAACAGTGCCCTCTGATAATAAGGAATCGTAACTTCTGAATATACAGTAACCATTATCTTAGTATGCAGCAGAAAAGCGTACTTACTTCTACGTTTGTAAAGAAAGAAGTGCCGTAGTGTACTACAGATGCAGTTAGGTAGGGCAAAGGGTAAAGACAATAGTCACCTTGGATATAAAGTTGAGAGGCCGCTGGTGTTTCGTACGAGTTTCTCTCATAATTTCCTTCAGTCCCATGATGTACAATTTAACATCTTATCTTGACAATCTAAATTTTTTTTTTTGTGACTGACTTCCGTTCTTTTTCTGACCATGCCATCACAACCATGCGCACGTGTAACCTCTTTTACAGCGTTTTATGCTGTGTCAGTCACGTGTTTCTCCTAATCTCATGGTGGATGGTTAAAAAATTTTGTTTCGTCTGAATCACTATAATATCTGATAGTGATTTGTTTTTCCCGTATGCTTGTTTGAAATTTTAATCGTTGTTGTTCTAAGGTTGAGGAGGATCCATTGACAAAGTTAATTGTATAGCATGCAGCTTATGTGATATTATCTGTTGGAGACAATGATTCGTGGAAGAGTAACAACACAAAACGAAAATCTCAAGGTCTTGTGCTTAATTCGAAATAGTCACACTGTGTGTAAAACCCTTTTGTGTGAAATTTTTTGTACACTGTGTTAATGAACTGTTGCAGTTAATGATTTCTCCAATTATTTTACTTTCTCTGCTCTCATTACGTATAACTTAAGACCATCCATAAACGTGTCGGTTCCCGACTTAACTTTCTTCCACAATCATTATAATGGCTATCATTCTAACATTTACGGGTGACGTATGTTATTCAGAATTGCGAGACGAGCACAACCACAACCGGGTTTTTCTCCGGTTGTCCAACTGCTCTTATTTGGTATCTGCATTAATATACAATTTTATGTGGGCGAGAAGAGGGTAGAGATTGTAGACATACATCTCTTTGGGGAGATAAATGTCGCTGGCCAAGTATTGGTAGTACGATAATTACTGCAACCATGTCCTCCTAAAACTTTTTAAAATGACGGTATTACTACTTTTAAATGGGCCCCCAAAACCGGCTTTCCATAAACCGATTTCCTAATAGGGCTTGTTTTTGCTCATTTAAACAGTCACCGATCCTGAAATGGGGGTTTGGCTCCTGTAATCGATTTTTGTTCTGTGTACGTGTTGCACCACATTTGAGTCGCAATAGTGTTACCAGGTTTGCTACATACGTAAATACTGATATATTTGCTCAATTAACAAAATCGATCTGCCTAGCAACAAACCTGTATCCTCGTTAGCCGGACGAATTTTGAATTGGTATACCCTCTCGCTTTTAATGGCAAAAGCGCTCCAGCAGAGTCAGTGGCTGGTGATCAAACTTCAGCTAATTTTATTCCCAGGGAATAATAATCTCTCTTTATGCATTGGGAAGTTTTCAGTTTACCGAGTAAGGTGGCTCCATGGTTAGCACACGACTCGCATTAGGGAGGACGAGGGTTCAAACCAGCGCTCGGCCAACCTGATTTAAATTTCCGTTTTTCCCCTAATTGTCTTCAGACAAGTGACGGGATGGGTCCTGTGAAAGGAAACGGCCGATTTCCTTCTCCGTCCTTCCCTAATCTAAGCATGTGTTCAGTCTCTAATCACCTAGTTGTCGACGGGACGTTAAACACTAATCTCCTCCTCCTCCTCATCTATAATGCTGGGGTAAAAATTGTTCAGATGGGCTTAATGTAAAAGCTTGGCTTTCGTCAATTGACGGGTAAGGTTTTAAATGTCGCTTCTTGAACACACTTTACTCCTTTGATTGCAGTATCGTCCATTAGGAAATCTTACGCTTCTTTTATAATTATGAAATGAAACGTTGCTGTTTACGTCGCTTCACCATGACGACTATAACGGAAGGTTTTATTTACAGTCAAAAGTTCCTGTAAAACTTCCGTTGCTGGGAAAACCAATTTTGACCACGCTAGCAAAAGCACCCTAACGTGTACATATAACAGCGAAAAAAGGGTTTCCGAAATTCGATTTTCGTCTTCCGTAAGTTGTGTCACATCTAAATGTAGTACATCACATCGTTCTTCCCTCTGTAATGGAATGATAGGTAGTAGGTAGCAAGCACCCCAGGGGAGGGGGGGGGGGGGTAATCGTGTGTTTACAGCAGCAAGCGGCAGTACCTGTTCCAGTCGGAAGAGTGTAGTTGCGCCTCTACACAAAGGCTCGCTGCCCTGTTCCCACTGGTCGCCGACACGCCGCGCCGTGTATTCATACGGCACGGAAGGCAAGTCTAGGCATGGGAACAGCGCCGAGGGGATCACTGATTCACCGCAGCTGCGTACGCACGTGCGAAGTTAGGATGTCGTATGCCAACAATGAGGCTTCCTAAATATTCGGCCGAGCTGTTGGATATAGTAGTGTACCGGAAGGGGTCTTCGTTGGACGGTCATAAGGAGCTGCCCAAGAATTTGCACTAAATTTCCACTTGCTGTAATAAATGAGTCGTCCTCAAACGTGGATGACTGTAAGATAATGTTTGCAACAAAGAGCAAGAACTCTTTAGTATCTGATTACGACAATAGTGGTTAATATCTTGAGTACGCCACGTAAGTATTCAGAAGAAGGTAGTATAAGAAACTATATGAAATGGGGCGATGACGTAAAATCACTTATTACAGAAAGCGAAAGGATCATAAAAATTCACTTGAAGGGTTCTGAGGACGTGCAGTGCATCTGCAAATAAACGTAGTGCGCCCGTTTCTAGAGTACTGTCCTAGCATTTGGAGTCCTTATGAATCAGGCAAGGCGACAGATGCCGAAAGAAATCAGGGACATGCTGCTAGGATAGTAACAAATCTTAACGAAAAATAATACGAAAGTGCTCTGGGAAATTAAATGGGGTCGTAGAAAGATGACTTATGTCTCGCGAAAGCTTGTTGGTTTAGATGAACGTATAGGCAGTCAGTCAATTTTCCCTACCTCAGCGCGCGAATAGAACCGGAAAGGAAATGGGTTATTGATACAGTGTGCCCTCTGCTATGCACTGCATTTTAACTCGGGGAATGTATACGTACATATAGAACTACAGTCAGTTCATGGAGACCCCAACCAGTGCGCGAAAATGACTACAAATTTCGCGGGATACATGTAAAGAATCAGCCTCAGGGCGCATGAAGCTGTAATTTCATACTATGTTGGGAACCTGCTTCTTTGCTCCCAGGAAAAAATAACACCGCAAACGACTTAGTTTTCTTTCCATAAACAAGAGAAAAATACCGATTTGTATCGGAATACAAGACGTGAAGCAAACGCTTGGAGCCAGTCACAACCTTCAAATATCCAGGGATAATACCGCAAAGTAACCTGAATAGAACGAAACTTAAATACCAGTTTGTGGGAGCTGAATAGAAGTCTCATAGTTGTCGAAATGTCTGAAAAAGGGAGATGCACAAGGGGACGCTTACACTGGGATCATTTCTAGCGTATTGCGAATGAATTTAGATATACGCTTGCGTGAACGTACCAGGTCAGTACAGCTCTTACGGAAATGCAACCTTTGTGATCAGGGAATTTACACAGCAATATTTGGAATAAAGGCGACCTTGTTTCCCCATAACTCTGTTGCTTGTGCTTGGAGGAAGACTGTACAAAAATTATACTGATAGAACCGTCTGTTCCTCCGAATGGATCATGATGGGTATTCAGAGGTAATTCGCTCTCACGCTGCTTGCGAAAGGGAGATAGTACCGGTACAATGCGGTTAATGGAAGCTTCCGGAATATTTATGTATATGTATCCTCTAATAACTTACCAGAAATTGAACATAGACACAAATGTTCTGTCAGTGTGTTTAGTGATGGATTAGGCCTATATATACTGCATACTTCAGTCACGCGTTCTGTGGTTTATGAGATCCACACAGGCTTTAGAAATAGTTTGTTGACGGGTTGACAGAGTTTACTCCGGTGCGAGAAGCCTAATAAGAAAGTGCAGGATCTGTCGCACAACGTCGACGACATGACAGGCTCTGTAAATAAAGTATCAGATCTTATAAGTCAGCAGACATAGCTTCTCCAAGTGAAGAGTGGGTATGCTTGCGAAGCAAGTCTTTGTCACATCGTGCCCTTTAATGTAAGATGCTACGACATTCTGTAGTTAGTGAAAAAGTTTATTGTCGTTCGCTGTTCCAGGAAACAAAGTATGAAATGTTTTTATATGTCATGGGTTATAGATAACTTGAGTTCCAGATAAGATTTTACGATTTAGTAATTAACAGCAATTTTCACAGAGCTCTTGTCTTTTAGCATGGTCCCTTTGTTCCTGCCGGTCCACACTTTCTCGTCAGGGACAGAGATAAATGTGAGGGGACCAGAAGTTTCATTTTAGAAACACATCGTGTGTCGCTCTCTCTTCCAGGCGACCCCCCGCACACGGCTGACAATGCTACTTCGTATAACACAGAGCCGCATTATGCCAATCCTGCAATTTTTCACCGCTGACAGAACTGTGATGTTATCCAAATAGTGGTTAGTAATCACACAATGAAGCAGTAGTCTGTGAAGCTATTCCACAAGAAAACACGAATGATCTCTAAAACACAAAAGACAAAAGACAAATCAAGCAAGTATGTTCAGTACTGCAGGATTATGCTTGTGCACGGTCGTTCATGTTAGTACAAAAAGCTACAAATTTGTGTGGTTATTTCCCTGTCAGTATATACTGGCATTCGCTTCATGTGCACTCGATACATCCAAACTAATACTGTTCAGTGCTTAACATGATGTGCAATATAAGCAATGAGTCGCAGATTCTGAAGGTCAGTGGACGAGAAGCGGATGTTACGCAAGTAACACTAACGGAAGGCCTATGGATAATTTGTTTGGGTCATGGAAAGAATTCAAGATAGCAGGGGATTATAAACAAGCGCTGCAAATGTATGGTGCAAGAACGTAATCCAGAGAAGATACAGCTTGATTTAATAAGTTGCTCCGAAGGATAAACGGCGACGCAACACACTTCGAAACTCAAGCTATGGACGATTATGATGGTGTCCTGACGACGTCAAACAAAATAGCCTTCGTATATTTTCTTGTTTTCAAGTCGTAACGACGGAATCAGTTTCCATTACAGAAACTTAAAATGCAGATCGTGCTTGGTGTTGTGTGTGAAATGATATTGAACAGCACGTTTTCTGTAGTTAATGCCAGTGTGAGATCAAACGTGAAAATCTGCAAACAAAGTCTGCAGAGTATACAATGTTTTAACCAGAGACGTTCTTTTTTTCCGTGACGCTCGACGCAGTACTTTGACATCGCAAGGATTAGGTAGCTACTTCTTCCTCCTTTTCTCTGTCTTTTATTTATTTTTTAAGGGCACTACACAGAGCCTGCACTGCATAGTTCAACGAAGTTACGGTGTGCTGCAGATCGTTCATTGACGTTTGTGAGAGCATTGTATTTCTTATCAAACCCCGAAGCGCCCTGGTTGACTGATGAACGTCATTCTAATAAACATGCTAACAAGCTCTGAATCACTCTCGCGCGTCATCTGCTATGCACACACAGTAGCAAGTCATGTAATACGCGAAAACATAATCGGAAGCAGATCAAAGTATTCCTTAACCTCTTTACGGTTTGCGCCCACATGTGCTCGTTGTTGAGTTTAGGCTGCGTGTTTTTTCCCTAGCCTGCGTCAAGAACAGGTGAGCCATCTCCAACGATTTGTGTACGCGGAGAAACGCGCGCGTGCTCGCCTCCCTCCCTCTCTCTCCCTCTCTCTCCCTCTCTCTCTCTCTCTCTCTCTCTCTCTCTCTCTCTCTCTCTCTCTCTCTCTCTCTCGCACACACAGTTGGGGAGGAGGGGGGTGACAGTGGGCTGGCGGGGAGGGAGACTAAAACACTTGGTGTCGATTCCGGGCGCGTTTTAATTAGCTTAAGGCCGAATGAGTTTACTCAGTATTTTGAAGAAGTGGCGACCATCGATGTTTCCTCGCAATACAGTATTTTCAAAATAATATCGAGAAACTTTCTTCAGTAATACCGCCTGTGATTTCCCTCGTGATTCCGTTCGAATCACTGGGTATCTATAACGTCATGAGCATCAGTGGTACGTTAAGGGCTAGTGACTTTGTGTCGGTATCAGCTATCTAACTGATTTGGAAAAAAAGACAGACCGAGCTGTAGTCTCACTGTTGCAATGTTGTTAGTAGCGTAGAATGAATGTTGAGAGGTTTGACGATGTTGCATACAAAAATTTTGAAAATGCAGTAACTGTGCTCTAGTGGTTAGCACGCGTTTACACACAATGTTAGCAGAGACGTATATTCTTGCTATTTCGGCGTCGGTTGTGAAAACGGAGTTTCGGAAGTCTATTTGTGTGTTTTTGCTGTGAGTATTGTGGAAGTAGAAGTGGCGGCGCCTCCCGTGTGTCTCGACGTTTCTCGGCGGCTGGGGATGCTAGTGACACAACCTGGCGGCGTGGTTTGCCGGCCAGTGCGAGGCTTTGGGGCTTATCGATTGGCGTGCCGGGGTCCGCCGCTACAGACCGCCCTCCCTCCCTGCCTGTACACGGCCGCTCGCTCGCTTGTCTCAGCTGCGCTCCGGGTTGACTCGTGCGATTCCGTGCCTCTCAGCCGTCTTTCTGCTCACACCAACGAAAGCAAGAGTCCCAATAAAAAAAAAATGCTCAGTAAGGCAAGGCAAACGTGATAAGTTTATATGATACACTAAGCCCATTTACTGTGCTTACGTTACGAGACAAAATTTACTCTCTCGAGGTCTACAAGAACCGAGCAGCATCTTACGAGCTATTGTGAAAGATGTAAACGGACCTCTTACTCCTAATGTTTTTTTTTCCAGGTATATAATTAAATCACCAAACGTTTATTAATCCATTTCATTCAACGCTACATTCAATTAGCGGAAAACCCGCGTGGTTGCTCGCATCTCGCATTAAACTGTGTTCATGGACACACTTTAATTTACGGTATGGTGCTAGTAATGTTTCGTGTAGCGGTCGATTACGTGCTCCCCTGTTCCATTTACCGGCGGTACGACTGTTATGCTTCCGCTTTGTTTCTGGTGAGTCCAGTTTGGAGACAGGTGTGATAGAGCTCTCAACATTTGTCTGTGCCCTGCCAGGCTCCTAATCTCTTCATAATTGCTGCAACTTAATCCATTTGAACCTTCTTTCTACTCGAGAAGCCCACAGTTTTCCCCCGTCTCTCTCTCTTCCTCCTCCATCACAAGTTCGACGGTGTCTCGATGCCTCAAATGGTTCAAATGGCTCTGAGCACTATGGGACTTCACATCTGAGGTCATCAGTCCCTAGAACTTAGAACTACTTAAACCTAACTAACCTAAGGACATCACATCCATACCCGAGGCAGGATTCGAACCTGCGATCGTAGCAGTCGCGCGGTTCCGGACTGAAGCGCCTAGAACCGCTTGGTCACTCCGTCCGGCTCGATGCCTCAAAGTGTCATACAAAATTGCAACACCAAAAAATAATTAATGTGGAGTACTGAAATTTGAGGTATACATCTATGTAGGCAACGTATTCAAGTTATTAACATTGCAAGATCACAGTTTAATGTAAGCGCGAGATAAGCCATTGCAAATGTGAAATGCTGGTAATTAATAACCAGTGTAACCGCCACATTGTTGAATGCAATCATACAAATATGCATGCATTTTTTCCGGGTGCCGGACGTCAGTTTGTGGGAAGAAGTTCGATGCCTATTGCACTTGGTCAGTCAAAACAGGGACTGTTAATGCTGTTTCTGGATGATACAGTTGTCGTCCGAGGGTGTCCCATATCTGCTAGCTTAACAGCGGTATGTGTGCGAGCGTTGCCCTGTTGGTAAATACTCCCAGGAATGCTGCTCATCAATGGCAGCTCAACAGGTCGAATCACCAGACTGACTGACAAATTTGCAGTCAGGTTGCGTAGGATAACCAAGGGATGCTGCCATACGAAATCGCACTCCGAACCATAATTCCAGGTGTCTAACACACAGATATGTTGGCTTCAGGCCGTCAACCGGTCTCCTCCTAACGAACATACAACGGCCACTGGCATTGACGCAGGCCCAGCTGTCACCAGAGAACACAACTGACCGCGCCCGGTATTGTTGCGAACGTACATTCTCGTGATCGACGCTGCCAGAGTCGTGTGCAGTGGCTACATTCCTGCGTAGTCTTTCTACAGTACCGCAGAAGGAACATCCAGTTTCTCATAGCCATACTAAACGGCCTAGTTCAAGATAAGTGAGGTGTTGTTGATGGCGTCCTTCTCGCCTTAAAGGCATTCTTGACTAACATCAACTCTCCACGTTCATTGTTAAAGGTAACGAGCACTCACAACCGTTACGGCGTGTATTTAACCTGATTTACACCCTCATAGTGGCCCTACTGGTGCTGCTCTCAGGCTACTGGCGCGAAATTTGAATAGACAGTCCTTCAGATGTAGAAACACGCCTACCAACTTTCGTACATGTCGCACGAATTATTGTTGGTGTCGTGATTTTTTTCCCCCGCAGTGTTTTAACCGGTCTCTTCTCTTAGACTAGTTTGTTCCACAAATCCTCCCGTATGAGTTCGTATCTCTCTAACTCTACCATTGCCGCCCGAAGTGGCCGAGCGGTTCTTGGCGCTACAGTCTGGAACCGCGCGACCACTACGGTCGCAGGTCCGAATCCTGCGTCTGGCATGGATGTGTGTGGTGTCCTTAGGTTAGTTAGGTTTAAGTAGTTGTAAGTTCTAGGGGAATGATCACCTCAGAAGTTAAGTCCCATAGTGCTCAGAGCCATTTGAACCATTTTGTTCCACCCTCTCTTTCAGTGTACTACGATTACTGAATATTATTCGAAGGAATCTCTACGTGGCGTCTGTCTTTCCTACTGTAAAATTCTTCAATCCCCGTACGTGTTCATCCATATATATTTAGTGGACGTGACTTTCTCGTGATTGGCCGTTGTGTTGTCAAACAGTAATGGCTATGTCTACCTATTTAGCGCGATAGGCTGCACTCTTGAGTGTCGAGAAGCGACTAACAGTACGAAGCGTCGATCCTCAGCGGGATTCCTGATTTTTCACTAGTTCTCTAGCGTTGTGCCTTCTCTGTATGCAGTGGCGTGATGTAATGCGAACGCAGTTTCGAAGTTTGTTATGGAAGGACTGGCGGTGTTACGATAGTACAGCGCTCCGTAGGCGAGTGTTGCTGTCGTGTTGTACCGCGGGCAGGTCGGTCACTGTTCGGACCGTTTGCGAAGCAAAGGCGAGCGGTGCGTGACGTCACGCAGCGCGGCCGTGGGAAGCGCTCTGCACCACCTGGCGGCCGCTTCCGCCGTCAGAAAAACTGCACTGCTGTCCCCTCCAGCTGCTCTGCACTCACCCCGCGCTCGCGCTGACCTTATTCGAGTCGGGTTTAATCCAGGCGTTGCTCCTCATGATTGCGCAAAGTTCCACCCGGTACAATTGGGTCATTTGCTCGCAGCGTGCGCAGCTAGGTGTCGGCAAGGTGGCGCGACGTGTTATTATTTGTTAACACAGTCTGGTCGTTGCTCGCAATAATTATGTGGTGGTGCTGCTGCCAGTAGTTAAAACTTTCTCAACATAAAACTTCATTTCGCCTTATTGTGTGTTCATACAATTGATACCATAAAACTCGCACGTGCCCGTGTTTTCCAACACTGAAACTTAATCCACTTAACCAGTGAGGTCACTTTAATGTAACCCATCAAGTTGCCTCTTTTATTGTTAATCGATTTTGAAGAACGAAATGTGAATAATAGGCATACTTTCAGAGAAGTGTGAAGATTCGGTAAGTCGGATGGGGCCCCACTTAACCATTTTATCATAATTCGCTAATTCATTACGAACTCCTGAAACTACTTAGACTGAGTTAGGCGGTTTTTCTAGGTAACAGCGTGTGTGGACATTTGCTGTTCATTGTAAAGTAATTAATATGACACCGTTTTTTATCGATTTTTACAGTTTTCTTGATGTTTTCCTTGAGACAAAATTCCAGTTATCACTGTTCTGATACTTGATACAGAACTAACATATTCGACTTCGAGTGCTGACATAGTGGTGTCAAAAATATATAATCTTCCAAGATACTCAGTACCCAGAATTTTTTTTTATTGATCTCGTGTAACCTGCCACGTCGTCGCGAGCTTGGATATTCATCGTGTTTCCACTGCGCTTTGTTACAGATGACCAGCGTGATGACACTGTGCTAACATCTAAGTTACGTCGCCTTCGGCGAGGTAAATGTCCCAGCTCAGTAGTTTAAATCATGCCATTCTCGAGCAGAGGATACACACATTCCTCAGTGTCTTCCCCAGAGCAAAGTGACTTTTTGCGTGACTCTTTATAGCCAACAGTGATAGTATAAAGATGATACTGTTGTACGATATCAAACTTCATCAGTCCAAACAAACCGACTGACGCATTAACTGTTACGCGAATGTGGTTTCCGTAAACGTTTTGTATATCGACACAATTGCAAGGGATGATTGCTTGTTGTCGGTGTTAGGGAATTAGGTTGAAATGGCTCTGAGCACTATGGAACTGAACTTCTGAGGTCATCATCACCCTTGAACTTAGAACTACTTAAACCTAACTAACCTGAGGACATCACACACATCCATGCCCGAGGCAGGATTCGAAACTGCAACCGTAGCGGTCGCGCGTTTCCAGACTGTAGCGCTGATAATGCGTGTGAAATCTTGTGGAACTTAACTGCTAAGGTCATCAGTCCCCAAGCTTACACACTACTTAACCTAAATTATCGTAAGGACAAACACACACACACATGCCTGAGGGAGGACTCGAACCGCCGCCGGGACCAGCCGCACAGTCCATGACTGCAGCGCCTGAGACCGCTCGCCCCGCGCGGCAGGGAATTAGAGACAGCAGCAATTCTCAAACGGATATTCCGTGTCCCACGACCTCTTGTTTACAAGCTTTTGATGTTAAATTCGGATTGTTGGAAAGGAACAGAACACGATTAATTTTTCACGTTAGCGGCAACATATTCTGCTTCGGAATTGGTGCTACTCGTACGTCCGGAGCATTCCCGTATCGCGTGCGAGACTTCAGAAAACGCTCTCCGTACATCGTGACGCAGACTCGATGTCCTTCAGCGGCGATAATTAGCAAATGCCTGGTGTGGGTACCGCCGTGTCCGTGAACTGACGCGTACGTCACTGTAACCAGTGTCGCGTCTGAGTTCGACGATGGTGTTCCTGTGCGAGTGGAGAGCCACGGTTGTTTCTGTCCTTAAGGTAAAGAATGGAGCAAGGGTAGCGATTTACCTTTTTTGTTTGTTACGGACGTGCAGAAAGCATTTGAGTGTGTTGAAAGGAATAATCATTGAATTTCTAAAGATGGCATGGTTAAAATGCAGGGAGGCAAAGCTTATTTACAACTTATGCAGGTAACAGACCAGTGTAGATGAAGGTCTCGAAAAGGGAGCAATGGTTAACCGGAAAATGAGATATGGTTGCAACCTATCGCCAGTGTTGTTCATTCTGTACATAAAATGGTAAAGGATACAAGAGAAAAAAACTGTTGCAGGCATTAAAGTTCAGAGAAAAGAAGTAAAAACTTCGCGGACCCCCTGTAACGTTGTCACAGACGGCAAAGGACATGGAAGAGCAGTTGGATAAATGAATAGTGTCTTGAAAAGAGATAATAAACAGCAGAAACAAAAGTAAAACAAGCGTAGTGGAATGTAGTTGAGTTGAATCAGCTGATGCTGAAGAAATTAATTTGGAGACGATCACTAAAACTAGCAGACGATTTTCGCTGTTCAGACAACAAAATAACTGATAATGGCCTAATAAAGAAGATATAAAACGCAGACTGGCTGCAGCACGAAAAGGATTTGTGAAAAAGAATAATTTGTTCAAATACAAATGTGTTAGAAGATTTTATGAAGATATTTGTCCTGAGCGTAGTGTTGTGTAGAACTAATAGGCATTTGAGAGAAGAAAAAAGCGGAAGCTTTCGAAATGTGCGCTACAAAAGAGGGTTGAAAATTACATGGTTAGGTCGTGTAACGAGTGAGGAGGTACTGAATCTAAATACGGAAAAACAAAAATGTACGGTTCTAGGCGCTACAGTCTGGAACTGCGCGACCGCTACGGTCGCAGGTTCGAATCCTGCCTCGGGCATGAATGTGTGACATGTCTTTAGGTTAGTTAGGTTTAAGTAGTTCTAAGTTCAAGGGAACTGTTGACCTCAGAAGTTAAGTCCCATAGTGCTCAGAGCCATTTGAAGCCAAAAATGTGCGGCGCAATTTGAGTAAAAGAAGAGAGTGGTTGACACGACACACCCCGAGGCATTAAGGTTTGTTAATGAAGGTAAGTGTGGACGATAAGAAATTGTAGAGAGAGACCAAAGAATGAGTACAAGAAGCAAATTCACATGGATATAGATAGCAGCAGTTACTGGGAGATGATGAGGATTGCAAAGGAAAAGGTAGCAGGGAGAGTTATCAGACCAGTCATCGGACTGAAGTAAAAACGACAACAACAACCACCACCACCATCATCAAATAACTTGCCTAAAACAGTCTCTTTAAGCAGTCTTTAATATTGTCACGTAGGAGGAGGTTTATTAAGCACCTGCTCATACAACAGCGCGGAGCGAACTGCCTCCGGCCAGAACACATACAGTATATATACAGCTACAGAACATTCCAGTACAAAGATTCTTGACATTTGTGGATACTTCTAAAATGTACTCGAACCGAATACAGAAATTAAAATTGTACAGTCCAGGTGCGTTTTGAACTCACGACCCTCCGTGCAACAGGTTAGTATCATAACCACTACACCACGGTGCTACACAGCTTCTTCTGCGACACTATAAAACGGATTGTTGGAAAGCATTGTGAAAAGGTGGAACTGTTTTATAGACTGCCGAAGCACCAGCGCTTCAGGAAACGTAACAGCACACACAACACTCAGGACTGTAGTTACACCGTTGTCTTTGAGTAAGTAGAAACCTGAAATGATTCTGCTCAACACTGTAGCGGTTCGACAGTTCTTGAAATGAACAGTGGTTAATTTTTTGTTGGGATGTGTTAATCACTCGATGTTCACCTCACTGTTTGTACTGGAAAATGGAGAAAGCTATGCGTGTTAGCAGGAACACTTTCGAACATGGTTTAACAATGCGGCCGTTAGCGAAGCTCTCAACCAAAGCTACAAGTAAAGTTTTCATTAGTCGGGGGTCAATATACAATAAAAGTCCGGTAATTAATCATGGTGATCTTTAGTTGGGAGCTTCCTTCACGTGTCGGTTATACTGGCTGTGCACATAAGGACCTGCCCGCCCCTGCCGTGGTTCTTAACCAAATCTGGCGAGAGTCAGTTGACCGAATGAACAATATTTTCTGATTTCCGTCCATAATGCGCTGATTTAAAATTACGTTAGTCCACAGAACTTACTACTGCTGTCTGCAATAAACAACATTGTTTTTATGTGCCTCCCTCCTCGCCTGCACAGTGAGAGAGTATTTTAGAGTTTGTGTGTTGAAAAATTTTAGGCCAACGGAATAGACTTTAAAGTTGGCGAAAATCAGAGTTACGCTCTCGATAGCAATACTGACTGCTTGTCACCCAGCTCTAGTGGGCTTAAGAGCGGCCATTTATCTGACAGCGGTAGCATGCGTGGAGGAGGAGAACTCGAAATGAATGATAAGGCACAAAAGGGGGAAAAAATTCCACGCGTATCATCCATCACCGACAAAAGAACGAAGGGTATCGTAAAGTGTGGAACGGTGTGAATAGTTTTGACAGGATTGTAGTCTTGGTGACCGCTCACGCTTAGCAATTGCGTTAAGATGGATGGCAAGGAGTCTCTGGTTGACAGAAGGCTCGTCCACGATGTCGAAAAGTGCGTAAATAATACACATTAGCAATATCTTTCCGATATTAATCGTCTGATTGAAGATATAGGCACACAAACTGTCTATCTTACATTTCGACTACTTAACAAAATACATGTTAGCTATTTTCAGTGCTCCCATATTATTACAGTGTGTAATTAAATTGATTACTAGTTAGATTATCACTCCTCGTCTCCAGAGCGATAGTAAACATGGCGTACGAGTAAATTCCTGCTTTGCCCAGTATAAAACTGTGCGTAGGCATTAGGGAGTTCTTTAACACAGGCGTATTTAAATGCTCTGCCATTGGTTAAAAAGCGTCTTAACCCAAGTAGTCGGTGCCGCAAGTCGACTGAAAAGTGTCGAATTGTTTTCCACCATTTGGCATATGCTGCCGAACCATGGCATTGGCAATTCTATCTGCCTTTGCCATGTGAATGGTAGTGCGTCAACGATAGGGTTTCAGTTTTGTTGGCAGAGGCTTCGAAGCAGTTCATACTCGACTTTCAAGTCCGTTTAAACAGAGTTCTTTCTCAGAGAATCAAATGATCGAGAACTTACAGTTGGGATATGTCCCAAGAGAGATTTCCTTCTACAAGAAGGTCGATAGCAAATTTCAACCGAAATCTAGAGGGCCACTTCAAAATTAGTAGATGGGCTATTGTGGTACCTACGTTCGCGTGACTGATTTTCGTTTTACGTCTGCAAATAATACTTGGAGAGCAAGATAGGCACGCTCTTTACTCTGTTCAGGCGACACGCGTTATACGACGATGAACAACGATGAACGATCGCAAGCGAGCGAATTGGTCCGCAGACGTACGTACTGTTAATACAGTAGGAATGCCTATTTCCTAGCTGGCATGCCAGATATTGTACCTTAAAGAGGCATTATCATCATTGTCACTCGGTCGGTGTGTAATGTGGGCCTTAAACTGGTAGTTCGTGAACGTTTCGCATGAGAAGCATTGCTTGCGGAGGGTCCACGCGTGTATGAAGTGAACGAGAAATGGCTTGGAACTGAGGGTTCACTGCAGCGTTTGATTTCAGTAAACTAAGCTATTGTAGAAAAAAATTGAGATGATCAAATGATTAGGGTTAAGCTGTAGCAGTAATTAAAAATAAAAGCAAAATTAAGCGCAGAAAGATCAGTTCCATTACTGCTAAGTTAACCGTAATATTACTAGAAATGTGGTTAATTCACTTCATTCCGTAAGGATTTGTTTTTTCGGTGCAGACACGTACTGAAAGGACTCCAGTGGTTGACCACAAATCACGGCCACCTTCAGAAAGCTGGGACCAGTCTTGAAGAGTTTACCCTCGGAATGCCAGATTCTCCTCATTGTACACGCCCTCCAGTCAAACATAACCCCTACCCACCAGCATTACTTTCTCGCACAGTATCATTGATGGTACCCAGGTATATAGGGCTTGACGACCGTAAAATTAGACGTAAGATAATTGCACGAAACTTATATTGTGATAGTGTATTATCGTCGTCATTTAGACCTTACATAGAGACTAACAAAACCATGCATAAACCCGGAAATAATTAGTCTTCGATACGTACGATTCGGTTCATTGGGAAACTTACCGCATACTTCTGTGGGTACCTGAAGTGGTACGGTTTGCCACTGTGCACATAAAAAAAGGCTCTGAGCACTATGGGACTTAACATCTATGGTCATCAGTCCCCTAGAACTTGGAACTACTTAAACCTAACTAACCTAAGGACATCACACAACACCCAGTCATCACGAGGCAGAGAAAATCCCTGACCCCGTCGGGAATCGAACCCGGGCGTGGGAAGCGAGAACGCTACCGTGCACATCAAATCACAGTACTTTTATTGGAGCGCTATGTGCATGTTGCAGGTCGAACGACGCTGAGTGGAACATCAAAACATTCCCTAGTGCATTTCAAATTACAGTATTCACCTAGGCCGTCAGTGGTGTAGGACGGAACGGAACAGAAAGGTCAAGGATCCTCAGGAAGTAGTTCTGATTGTTGATACTGACAGAGGACGATGACGTCGTTAGCATGATCAGAAGTTAAAGTTCTCACCTCGCTCTCTCGTGTTACAGTTGGAGCATCGGTGTCTTCTTAAGCTTAATTTTATTGCTCGCTTTATTTTCGTGGCTGACCCTGAAAGTCACACTTCTGCTACAAGTGTTCTCTCTCAAGAAATATCAGAGGAAAACATTTACCTTTTACTGTGCTAGGGGAGGCGAAACGGGTATAGTCCACATAAATAACAACACCGACAAGTTTTCCTAGTAGCGTGGAAGGTTTACAGTATGAATTTTGCGTTCGTAATTATTAAACAACACTATCATTGCTTGACCCTTAATGATTAATATTGACGAGCGGTCAGTCATAACCCCCCTTTTACCGTTAAGGCCCAGGCTGAGTGAGATCTTCACAATAACCCCGTCGAGTACGAGGTCCTCTTTACTCAAAATAGGGCAAATTTATTTTAAGACTAAAAATTACAGTATAAAATACACTGAGAGTCTGCTGCAATTTTTATTGAAGACAACCGATTTCGGCCCAACGTTAGACCATCTTGGGGTATCTTGCGCCGAAAGGAGAAAACCAGATAAAACATGTGCACAGTTCTAGTACATAACCATTAGGTGTATAGACACCACATGTAGGCCATTTTATGTATGAACTGTACACACATTTTATGTGGTCTTCCCCTTTTGGTGCAGGAGATTCGAAGGCAGTCTGATGTTGAACCGAAGTAGTCTTCAGTAATAAAAGCGGTTCAACTGTGTATTTTACAATGCAATTTTTAACCTTCCTGCAGGCTGTTAAGGACGGCCTACACTTAAACTTCACTGCCGGATGCCCTTCCTGCCGCCGCAGCCGTCAGTTAACCTAAAGCCATCGACAGATGGACTGTGATTTCCAACGTCAACGTGAATGTATCGTGATCATGGTGGTGCTGAACGCTCAGAAACGATGAGACTTGGGCACACTGCACGTTTTCTCCACGTGGTATACGCGTTCGCAGCGGCTGTGTCTGGCTCGCACCTCAGTGTTAACGAAATGAACGGGCGTTAAATTTCTACGTTGGGCCAGTTAAAACGAACTTCGGCTGCCTTGTGCAAGCGCTAGTCAGGTTGTTCAATCTGTAAACTAAAATCCTCAGTATTCATGGACACGTAATACGGGAGAATGGCAAGTACCATGTGCAGTCGATAAGGACATCAGCTTATAAATGTTCCATTACAAATAGTGCGATAGAGATTTGCAATAGTACTCTTTATAAAATAAAAATTATTTTATCACTCACCTTTTAGTAAATGCGAAGGTCATTCTCACTTAATCACAGTTGCTAGACAGTAGCAGAATCTTTAACGCACTTGAAATACAAAACTTGTAGCAAGAAAGCGCAAAATATCTTATTGCAAGTAGTATACTCTGTCATGTAAATTAAGCCAACTGATCACTCACTCCTCAGAAAGGCGCACTTGCATTTGCATAACATCAAATATTGTGGAACATGCTTTTACCAAAGTAGTGAGAAAGTATCAGAACCTATTAGAAAACGCGAAGGCTAATAAAAACAAATTGTATCCAGTGAGACGCGAACTAGCGACCCATCACCCGGTACTTCACAATTCTTCGATTCAATCCGTTGCGTTATACCGACTCAGAGGGGTATACGACCAAATATTGCGCCTTACCACTCCTGAAAAATTTAATCGTGCATAATTTATTAACTTACATTTAAGTATCACAAGCTATATCCAGAACATGCAGTTCTTATAGATCCCCAATTTGCCATTGCCGTGAAATGGCATACTTAAATAATACGCAAGTGAAGCTGATTCATTAAGCGTCAGTATGACGTTTCGCGTCATTTTATTACAACAAATCACACAGTTAACGACGGGTATTCGAGAATCAGTTTGCTGACGCTTAGAAACGGCAGGCACACACATGGGCTTCAAATGAAAGCAAATAAGACGCCTAGCTACTCTCTACTGAAGAGAGATTGTGTGCATGTGTCGTGTGTGGCGTTTTCCCATCTGATTGACCAATGTTCAAACGCACGTTCAGAATATCTGTCGTGGGTAGGTGTCGCCCTGCACTTCCGGAAAGATTCCAACGTGCTTTTTCCACAATATGACGTCAGAGACTCAGGCACGCTCAACGTTCGAAAGCACGGTCTGTGCGACTGGATTCGTGATTTCCTGTCAGGAAGGTCGCAGTTCGTAGTAATAGACGGCAAATCATCGAGTAAAACTGAAGTGATATCAGGTGTTCCCCAGGGAAGCGTCCTGGGACCTCTACTGTTCCTGATCTATATAAATGACCTGGGTGACAATCTGAGCAGTTCTCTTAGACTGTTCGCAGATGATGCTGTAATTTACCGTCTAGTAAGGTCATCCGAAGACCAGTATCAACTGCAAAGCGATTTAGAAAAGATTGCTGTATGGTGTGTCAGGTGGCAGTTGACGCTAAATAACGAAAAGTGTGAGATGATCCACATGAGGTCCAAAAGAAATCCGTTGGAATTGCATTACTCGCTAAATAGTACAATTGTCAAGGCTGTCAATTCAACTAAGTACCTGGGTGTTAAAATTACGAACAACTTCAGTTGGAAGGACCACATAGATAATATTGTCGGGAAGGCGAGCCAAAGGTTGCGTTTCATTGGCAGGACACTTAGAAGATGCAGCAAGTCCACTAAAGAGACAGCTTACACTACACTCGTTCGTCCTCTGTTAGAATATTGCTGCGCTGTGTGGGATCCTTACCAGGTGGGATTGACGGAGGACATCGAGAGGGTGCAAAGAAGGGCAGCTCTTTTTGTATTATCGCGTTATAGGGGAGAGAGTGTGGCAGATATGATACACGAGTTGGGATGGAAGTCATTACAGCATAGACGTTTTTCGTCGCGGCGAGACCTTTTTACGAAATTTCAGTCACCAACTTTCTCTTCCGAATGCGAAAATATTTTGTTGAGCCCAACCTACATAGGTAGGAATGATCATCAAAATAAAATAAGAGAAATCAGAGCTCGAACAGAAAGGTTTAGGTGTTCGTTTTTCCCGCTCGCTGTTCGGGAGTGGAATAGTAGAGAGATAGTATGATTGTGGTTCGATGAACCCTCTGCCAAGCACTTAAATGTGAATTGCAGAGTAGTCATGTAGATGTAGATTGTATTTTCGAAGACGTAAATCGGGGACAAGCGTAGCATTCGGCTAAAGGAGCGTGTGAAACCGCCTAAAAACCACTCCCAGACTGGCCGGGGCACCAGCCACAGTCTTTAACCCGCCGCGTGGACATGGGTCTGGTTCACCGTCGTCTCTCTCAAGCTAGAGCGCAACGCGCGCGCACACACACGCGCACGCGCACACACACACACACACACACACACACACACACACACACACACACACACACACACACACGACGGCGAATCATCTGTTATTGCTCAGTCTGGCAAGTTCAGATTAACGCTTGTTACCTGCACAACAATAATACTTGTATCAGCCATCCGGTATCTCGCACGCTCGCGTGCCTGCGAGGTAGCTAGCACCTGCAGGGAGCAGATAGCGCCACGTCACGTCACGTCACGTCGCAGCGCGGTTGCGCCACGCTGCCGCCGTAAAGGTTTTACGCAGCACTTACAGCGTGTCCGGCAGTGCTGGCTGTGCCTACCCGATCCTCCCTCTGCCGCGCGCCCCCCTCCCCCGCCAGTGAGGTCGGCACAATCGAATTATGCAAATGCGGGCGGCGAGGAATCCAAGGCCGGCGGTGCGTGCCGCGTGGAGCGGCGCGATTCGCAGTCCTCCCCTCCCCTCCCCTCTCCCAGGCGACACATTAACCTGTCAGCGAGCTATCTGCAGCCTATCGTAAACATACTTACTTGTATTTCCCGCTCTTCACTTTTATTTCCCGCTCGGTAATAGTTATAACGCCTGCCTCCGTCACTTGGGTCGCTAACGCACGCTTGTGCGGTGTCGCTCGACCCAGCGATAAGCTGGTTTGAATCCTTGTCGTTGGAAAGGGTGGGGGGGGGGGGGGGACTCACTGCCGGCAAGGCGAGGAGAGGTGGTGGCGTGAAGTTCTGATAACCAGACTTCGACTACTAATGTCGCAGTTTAAATACCAAACTTGTCTCATGAAGTGAGGGCATGTGACACTGTTTATGGTGATCCGTCCGTCGGATGGGGACGTTAGGCTTGTTGGTCCCCTGGATGCTATTCGCGAGGAGTAGGCTACGCGCCGGTACCGGGTTTCACCCTCTCTCTCTTCTATAATAACAATAACAATAATAATAATAATAATAATCAACTATAAGGGAATCTCATTGCTATCAGTAGCTTACAAAATTCTATCCCAGTACCTTCTCGATAGAGCACAAATACTACTACTAGTACTACTACTACTAGAACCAAAGATTGGAGAACATCAGGCAGAATTCAGATCAGGCCGTTCATGTCCAGAGAAAATTCTGAACTTAAAACTAATCTTAAGACATCAGAGAAAAAGTGGCAAAGCCGCGAGGGATTAGCCGAGCGGCCTAAGGCGCCGCAGTCTGTAGGTCACGTAAAAATATGAATTCAAAGATTGCTCTGAACATAGCAGTACTTTACCATGCGTGGTCCTATTAGGACTAACTCAGCTACTGGAGTAGCCACGATTTAAATGTGGATTCCGAACCATGACGAAGCTCTGTCTTTTTCACATTAACAAACATTGCAAGATGTGAAAAGTAACAAATAAAGCTCGTAGGACGGACAGGGGATCGAATTCGGGGTCTACAGATCCGTAGTGTGGCATTTAATCACTTTAGTTTTCTTGTTTTATTTATTTTTTGTGTTTGCTTTTTCTTGTAAACTAATAATATCAAACACTTCGTGTAATCAAATGTAAACGCATCTCGTCTTGGAAAACTAATGAATGTCGTCGTGTAGGGAAACAAAAATTACACTTCCGGTAGACAAAAAGGACAACTCTCCCTGAGAGAAAAAAGACAGCAAGTCGTCTTTAAAATACACAAAGCGCAAAGACTATCCATGAGAATCAGGATATCTTTTTTCATACTTTACCGAAAGATTTCTATAAAACTGCAGGAAAACTCTTTGTATTTCTTTTCATACTTGGTTTTTAATAAAAACTGTAGGTGTATTGTACAGTCTTCAATGGCTATTGGCAGCAGACCTCGTGGAGTCCCTCTTAAGGGCTGTAAGGACCGGTTAAAACACACCACGAGAACAACTGGTATAACAAACATGAGAAGAATGTGTTGAGGATCGTTTACTGTGTAAGATGCACTACAGCTACCGCTGTCAACTTGTCTGAAGGAGAGGCCGCAGGTATGAAGAAGCAAAGCGAGAAGCACGCAAGCTTCGTCAATTAGAGCCCGCCCTCCTTCAAACCTTCTGTGCGATTTGTGTGGACTGTGCGGCTGGTCCCGGCGGAGGTTCGAGTCTTCCCTCGGGCGTGTGTGTGTGTGCGCGCGCGCGTGTGCGTGTGCGCGCGTGCGCTTGTCCTTAGGATAATTTAGGTTACGTAGTTTGTAAGCTTAGGGACTGATGATCATAGCAGTTAAGTCCCATAAGATTTCATTTGAACACAAAGATGCACTTTGCGCATTTGTTGACTTAAAAAAAAAACCTACGATTCGGTTGATCTTCAATCATTATTCCAAGTATTAAAAGAACAGGGTTTAGATTTGAAAACACTTACAATCATACAACAGACATTGATAGACACAAAATCTAAAGTCTGAACATTTTCTGATCAAAACAGGAGTAAGACAAGGAGACGAAATCTCTTCACTGCTGTTCAACTGCGTCCTTGAAAAGGTGATACAAGAATGGCGCAAACTGAAATCGGTCCTCAAGACTGACCAACCAATTGCTCTCCGAAGAGGAAAATTAACAGTAGATATTTCAGCATTTGCTGACGATCTAGCCATCTTAACCCGCGATGTTTCAACAGCCAAAAAACAGATTGTACCCCTGAAAGAAACTGCGGTAAAAGTCGGCCTGCAAGTATCTTTTCAAAAGACAGAGTATATTACTTGCAACAAACAAGCACGAAAAGTCAGGGAGACAAAATATGGCAAAATTAAACGAGTCTCACTCACAATTTAAATATCTCGGTGAAACGATTCAGGAAAATGGAATAGAAATGGAAGCCAACGAAGTCAGATGCCAGAAGATGGACACTGCCTTTAGACTCATTCAAAATATCTGCAGTAAAAAGTGTCCCCAAGCACACAAAACTACGACATTACAATACCGTCATAAAACCAGAATGCCTATATGGACCAGACACACTGATTTTAAACAGGAAAACAGACACAGAAAACATTCACAAAAAGGAACGGAAGATCATCAGAAAAAGTTTAGGCCCAAAACTTGTAGATGAACAGTATCGGCTAAGAAACAAACAGGAAATCAAACAATACTCTAATATTCCCAGTGACATTAGAAAACGCAGATTAAAATTCTATGGACACATCAAAAGAATGAATCCGGACAGACTTGCAAAGCAAATAGTTAAATTCTATGAAAACAGGAGTAAATCTAAAACAGACCACTGAAAAGCATTGGCGAAATCAAAACAGATCTGAAACTAGCAGGAATTACACCAGAGGATATCAAAGACAGGGAAATCTTCAGATCCAAAATTCACAAGTGGCAAGTTGGCCAAAAGAAGAAACCAAAGAAGAAGACTGGAACAACGTGGTTTCAAGAAAGAAAAGAAGCCCACAGCAAAAGAATGAAAGAAGTATGGGCACAAAGAAAGGCAAGTGCACGCTACTAAGTACTTTGCGTAGTCCTAATGGGCTCCTTCGCAAATAAATAAATAATAATAATAACCATCATCATACAACACAAACATTACGCTATACTCCACATATACAATACATACATGTAGTGTTACAATATTGTAGTGGAAAATGTTACAAATAAATAATCAAAAATAAAAAAATTCGTCTGTTACGTAGCTTCTGGTCACATCGTCGTCTAACGAACTGAATTTCCTTTATTATTTATGCTTAAAATTATACAGGTTTTTGGTGTCTGAACGAGAGCTGCGGCTGCCTTACGGGTTTTATAAACAAACTTCAGTGCTTGAGTGAAGTTTAGTATCGACGTTTATTTAGGCACGATGGGTTTCGGAAGAACACATCAGGTGTGATTACTTGCGCAACAGGGCCTTCGTCGTTTAGAGCCATGCGGTTATGTGACGACTTGCATCATATGTGTATCCCAGTCTCTAAGAAATAGAGCATTAGGGAAAACCAGTTCCGTCGCGTGAACTTATCTCTAAAGACATATTTATACTGAAGTACACAAGCGCACATAACAAAAACATCACACATGCGGCAGGTGCTGTCATACAGACCGATGTACATTATGTGATCAAAAGTATCCGGACACCCCCAAAAACACACGTTTTTCGTATTAGGTGCATTGTGCTGCCACCTACTGCCAGGTACTCCGTATCACAGACCTCGTGAGAGAGCAGAATGGGGCGCTCCGCGGAACTCACGGACTTCGAACGTGGTCAGGTGATGGGTGTCACTTGTCATTAGCCTGTACGCGAAATTTCCACACTCCTAAATATACCTAGGTCCACTGTTTCCGATGTGACAGGGAAGCTGAAACGTGAAGGGACAAGTATAACGCAAAAACGTACAGGCCGACCTCGTCTGTTGACTGACAGTGATCTCCGACGGTTGAAGAGGGTCGTAATGTGTAATAGGCAGACATCTATCCAGATCATCACACAGGAATTCCAAACCGCATCAGGATCCATGGCAAGTACTATGACGGGCGGGAGGTGAGAAAACTTGGATTTAATGGTAGAGCGGCTGCTCATAGGCCACACATCACGCCTGTAAATGCCAAATGACGCCTCGCTTGGTGTAAGGAGTGTAAACACTGAACGATTGAACAGTAGAAAAATATTCTGTGGAGTGACGAATCACGGTACACAATGTGGCTATCCAATGGTAGGGTGTGGGTATGGCGAATGCCCAGTGAACGTCATTGCCAGCGTGTGTAGTGCCAATAGTAAAATTCGGAGGTGGTGGTGTTACAGTGTGGTCGTGTTTTTCGTGGACCCCTTGTTGTTTTGCGTGGCACTATCACGGCACAGGTCTACATTGATTTTCAGCACCTCCTTACTTCCCACTGTTGAAGAGCAATTCGGGGCTGACGATTGCATCTTGCGACACGATCGAGCACTTGTTCATAATGTTAGCCCTGTGGCGGGGTGGTTACACGACAGTAACATCCCTGTACTGGACTGACCTGCACAGAGCCCTGATCTGAATCCTGTCGAACACCTTCGGGATGTTTTGGAACGCCGACTTTGTGCCAGACCTCACCGACCGACATCGATACCCCCCCCCCCCCCTCCCTCTCTGTGCAGCAGACCGTGAAGAATGGGCTGCTATTCCCCAAGAAACCTCCCAGCACCTGACTGAATGTGTGCCTCCGAGAGTGGAAGCTGTAATGAAGGTTAAAGTTGGGCAACACCATATTGACTTCCAGAATTATCGATGGAGGGCACCACGAACTTGTCAGTCATTTTCAGCCAGGTGTCCGAATAATTTTGATCACATAGTGTGTTATTAACATATGGTCTTGTGGTGATTGCAGCATGTTACCCAAATGCGTCGTGCCCAATAAATATTGATAGGATCGTGACTAAAGCAACAAAGTTTCTAAAACACCAAAATCATCCTCTAAAATAGGAGTCAAATTAAACGAGCCGTTACACCACACAAGTATGTAATTATACTGTATGCATAGTACCGAATGTTGTTTCTAATTGACAGCATATCAGTAGCATAATAATCGATATTATTATTATTATTTGTACACCATCACACGCTGATGTTACTCGTTTTACGTAAACAAAGCAAAGATCCTGGTCGCTTCTCTTCGTCTGAAGCGAATCAACAAGCACGAATGTCTTTCTTCAGGGCTCGATAACTATGGAAACCGCGTACGGGGAAATGGGGACTGTATGGGGAACGCCTATTCCATAGGCAACAGCAAACATTTTTCCGTGCAGATGTTGTTGACCATCCTGTCTGACAGTGGAGAAAATGTGTTCAATGACGGCGATTACTTTTGAAGTAACAAAAAGATTACCTGCTTTCTTCATCTCTCTCGTTTTCACTTGACTGCCCCCTTGTGCGTGTCAGCAGTTTAACAAGGATTGTGCGGGGAAGGAGGGGAAACGCTTTCGTAGTGAATGTTGCCTGCCTAAGAGCTCCCTCCCTCCCTCCCTCTCCCTCATCCCCTCTCCCCCTCCCCCCCTCTCCCCCTGCCCCCCTCATTCCGGTCGCGAAACTAAATCATTTGGCAGAGATCATTACTGCTTTCGCTATTTAATAAGATCATAATATAGATTGCATAAATTATAATTACTTTTTTTTTCAAATACTGATATAACGCCCCACGCCAAGTGCTGTGAAACGATTCTATCATCATTCCTACGATGTGCACCCATAACACACATTCATTGTGCCATGTGTATGTAATACATCGTATGTGCTTAAATAATGTGTGGGAATGTCTTCTAGTAGCTATAAGTCGTTCCCGCAAATTCTTCATTATTTACTTCGCAGTAACCTAATTGCAGCATTCGCGTTTTAATTAGGTTGTTTTTAAATTGAGGTGCAGGGTGAAGATGAAGCAGGTCGCTAGGGAGAGGAGTGGCGCAGAGGAATCGATGTTTCGTAACAGATTTCTACCATCCAGTGTGGGTAGTTAGCTTTCTTTCCTGAGAAGGAGCTATAGATAGCATTCGCGACGTGGCTGAGGATCGGTTCATCATTCTGTACAAATAGGTTGTTAGAAATCAGCAGTACTAATTAGTGAGTTAATGGAACACCTACAAAAATAAATATTTAATTTTTCAGCATTTTAAAAATTAGTGTTCAAAGAAAATTGTCTTTCATTCAAATATTTAATTACGCAATGACGATAATGGAGGAGGGGAAGGGGGGGGGGGTACTAGATAATACCTGATCGCACTCAGAGGTAATGGTCTAAGAAGGATTGAGGACCACTGCTCTAAACGAATGTGAACTACAGTTTTAGTGTAAAATATGTAAAACAAAAAAAGCGAAGTAAGATACTCGTTGTATTATGAAATAAAGTGGTCATTTAAGATTGCGTGTCTAAAGAAGTTTCTCTTAATTTGAGACGCTATGATGATTCACGCTGTAACTGAATCATAGCATAGTTCAAGGGACGGACACATTAGTTAAGTACAACCAGTTGCATGGCTATCTATTGTTCGGCGTGAATCGGGACAGTCTTCTCCGCGGGTCTGTTGGCCGCTGCTCGGCGTGGCGTTTACTCTGGCCGAACACGTGTTACAAGCCTTATCTGGAGAGCGCGTGCGTGCGTGTGGGTGGGAAAGGATTGGGAAGTGGGGGGGGAGAGAGGCAGTCTTGGCGACGACGGACGCTCGCCAAGACATGGCACTCCACTCCGGCCCGCTTGCTGGCAGACGGCGGCTCGCGCTTAAAGAAGATAGCTTCGCCCAAACTGCCAGCTGCCGCGATGTGGTGTGGCGCCGCGCGTCACTCGCCATCACTGGGACGCGCAGATGAATGTAGTGTGTGCCGCGTCTGGACCCCGGCCTATCAGGCCACTTCTTCCTGCCTCTTCTCGGTAGGACGCGGCGCTTTGGGCTGGGACGTAATGCACGCTGAGCGCCACTCAGACATAAATGTGTGGTAGGCGAACTGTGTTAAAGTTGAGTTTATATCGTAATCGAAATTCCAGAACAGAATCGTTAACTGAATCACGTACATTGCGAACAGTGTGTGTTGCTCTGGCACAGTAGGTTACCAACGTAAAGTCGCAATGGTGTAGCGTTGTCAGCGACAAACTGGTGAAACGAGACACTATTTCGAATCTAAGTGGTGCTGGTCCAATATTGCGTAAAGTGTGCTCTCCAGGACACTCTAGAATGCCGCTTGATGTTCCCTGACCTAACAAATCGTGATCGTTGCTCAGTTAAAGATTGACTCACCTCACCCGAAGAGATCCTTCAACAATATCACTAGAAAATTTTAGGACAGAATCGGCACTTGTATCCGGGGACTGCAAACCGTAATAGCTGTGTGATACGTGGCTCACTGTGTCGTCGTCGTCTGCAACTCTATTCAGAGTATGCATAACGTCTTCCTGCACGGAATGAGCATTTCAACTCAATTATGGATGATTTTCCAATCACTGAACAGACCAATCCTTTCATAAAAGCCACACAAATCGCACAGAAGGTTTGGAGGAGGGCGGGCTCTAATTGACGAAGCTTTCGTGCTTCTCGCATTGCTTCCAGATACTTGGCGGCTTCTCCTTCAGACAAGTTGACAGCGGTGGCTGTAGTGCCTCTTACACAGTAAACGATCCTCTGCACATTCTTCTCGTGTTTGTATCGTTAGCCCTTAAGAGGGACTTCACGAGGTCTCCTGCCAATAGCCATTGAAGACTGTAAAATTCACCTACAGTTTTTATTAAAAACCAAGTATGAAAAGAAATACAAAGAGTTTTCCTGCAGTTTTCTAGAAATCTTTCGGTAAAGTATGAAAAAGATATCCTGATTCTCATGGATAGTCTTTGCGCTTTGTGTATTTTAAAGACGACTTGCTGTCTTCTTTTTTCTCTCAGGGAGAGTTGTCTTTCTTTTTGTCTATCGGAACTGTAATTTTTGTTTCCCTACACGACGACATTCATTAGTTTTCCAAGACGAGATGCGTTTACATTTGATTACACAAAGTGTTTGATATTATTAGTTTACAAGGAAAAGCAAATACAAATAAACACTTAAAAATAAGTAAAGTGATTAAATGCCATACTACGAATCTGTGGACTCCGAATGCGATCCCCTGTCCGTCCTAAGAGGTTTATCTCATTCTTTTCACATTTGGCATTGTTTGTTAATGTGAAAAATGCGGAGCTTCGTCATGGTTCGGAATTCACATTTACATCGTGGCTACTCCTGTGGCTGAGTCAGTCCTAATAGGACCACGCATGGTAAGGTACTGCTATGTTCAGAGCAATCTTTGAATTTATATTTTTACGTGGACTACAGTGGCGAAGTGTGAAATCGGTCCACGGGGAATTTCCGAGCTCTGGCTTGATAAGAAATTGCAGAACACGAATGAGAATGTTCAATCGAAGTTATGAACAAAGCAAAAATCACTATAACGATCTTTGTTCTTAGGTAGTACTTTTGTCATTTCAGAAGCATTGTCAGTTAAAACAGGATCTGTCCGTTCCGGGCCAGTTTTAGTGCTGAAACCGCGTTACGTGCAAACGTTAGAGAAATAGTGTGAGGGAGAGAAGATAGAGGAATATGTTCATAAAGGTGATTGTTAATATTTCGGTAGATAATTCGCCAAGGGCTGTGAATGAAATGAGCGTGTCGTAGAAAGTTCATTGCGATCGACCAGCCGGCGTTTGCGATATGTTCCTGGGATGTCTTAGTGGGGAAGATCAAACATATCTGCAGTTAACAGCTCTCTGTCCCTGCCGTTTTCCTTAGTATATACGGATCTAGCCTTACATACAGCCTACAGGTACGTGATCGTTCACACGTCGGCTACCATTTCTTTTATCAGGCCACAAATACTTTTCAAGCATTCTTTTGCTGTCTTTAAAACCAGACAACTTGCCTGTCTCTTATATTTTAGTCATACTTTTCATCTAAAGGCGGGAACTACCTCATCGTGCAATAAAAACTGTATATCCGGTTAACTCCCATAACTGTACTATGCTTCTAGGTACAAAAATTCGACGCTTCGATAATTGTATTGGGATCTTCGTCGGAAGTCTTCTAGTGTTCATAGGTGGCGGAGTTTTCAACCAGCTGGTGTGTTATATTCAGTGCGCAGAGAGAGAAAGAAAGAGAGAGAGAGAGAGAGAGAGAGAGAGAGAGAGAGAAACCGTGTGTGTGTGTGTGTGTGTGTGTGTGTGTGTGTGTGTGTGTGTGTCAGTCGTCAGGTTGTCTCGTATGTATTACAAGGGTATCAGGAAAGATTAAAAAATGGTTCAAATGGCTCTGAGCACTATGGGACTTAACTGCTGTGGTCATCAGTCCCCTAGAACTTAGAATTACTTAAACCTAACTAACCTAAGGACATCACACACATCCATGCCCGAGGCAGGATTCGAACCTGCGACCGTGGCGGTTTCACGGTTCCAGACTCTAGCGCCTAGAACTGCTCGGCCACAACGATTCAGACAGGTTCCGTGTGACCCACGGTCTATCCCAAACTGTAACGACACCGAGCACACGAGCTACTTAAATCACTGTAGCCGTAGCTGTTGATCTTAAATCAGCAAGAGATGCAGTAACGTAAGCAACAAGCTTAATGAACGTTTGTGCCGTATAATTTGTGTGAGGTAAAGGAAGAAAGAACGGTAATTGCCTAAGAACTAAGAGCTTCTGGAACGGCGGAGCGGTGAATGTGTGCGCTGCCAGAGGATATTTGAACATATTGTTTAAGGGAGTTAGAACTGCGTAAAGAGGCCATGGGCATTGTGGAAAAAATGTGAATAGCGCGAGACATGCTCATTAAATAACGGGATGTTTGTTTTAGGAAAGAATTTTGATTATTAATCTACTTTATCACCCATTTAAATAGTCTGCATTAGATGGTATATATTTATGCCAATTTCGTTTCCAATACTCGTAACACTTGGGACCACTTATGTTTGGGGCTGCTCTTAGCGATGCGTTTTGATGCTATCTACGCTAGTAAAACGACAGCCCTTTGAAGTTTCCTTCATTCTAGAGAACATAGTCACGTGGGACCGTGTCTAGCGAATGTGGAAACTGGAGCATTATGACATTGTTTTTGTTCAAAAATTCACGAAGTAGTAACGAAATTTTTAGCAGATGCATTATCGTGTTGCAAAACGGCTTGGATTATTTCTTCACAGATCCGGTCGACGTCTTCCTTCCGAACTTGTGGCAAAAAATTATCGTGTACTGTGTCGTTAAGCTCGAAGGCAACAGTGTTTTTCTATCTCTGTGCTCTCGAATGCTTCCACTGAATTGTCTGAATCTTACTTTGATGGGATATCCGCCGCAAACCCATGCTCGTTACCTTTTCAGTAGTTCCCGCAACGTCGTCCACTTGAGCTAGCGACCTCTTAGCGACTTGATCTCGCCTCTGTTTTTGTTCCAGTTCAGTAGTTTTGGAGCAGATGGTGCTGTTTGTTTCTCCGTGTCACTGGGTCATCACTTTTAAATCCACACCACTTCTACTTTCGTAATTATGACATTGCTTCACCTTAGCACTTCGTAAATTGCATAGTTTTTTCTTTCTTCTCGTAACTGTACTGTATTTGCATAAACTTAGTTTTCCGATGTGGAAATTCCTACTTTCCTTTCATGTAAAGTATTAAAATTTATTATGTCTTTATGTACCACTTCCGATTGCATTTAGAATGTCAGTTTCAGATGCCACTAGAAAATGGCTTCAGTAAAAGTCGAAACCGATCCTGGAGTTAAATGAACAACCTTACGGCAGCTGGAGAGGTCATAACACTAGTTCAATAAATAAGCTGTCTATACCCAAAAAATTCGGAAGGATTTCATGTAATGAGCCTGGTGATATGCCAACTTAACAACTTCTCTAAAAGTGATTCGGCGGTGTTTCGTAATCTTTTATTTGTCATTTTCCGCAGTTGCATTGGTTGGTGATGGGCCGAGCCATCTGGGGCGCTCACAGTCTTAAAAGTATGTCTTCACGGCACCCTTCGATATGCTTTCACCATTCGTAAACCCTTGTCTTACTGTAGCACACTAACCAGGAACAATATTTCTAAAACTTTATAGCACTTCAGTTACTTGCTATAGCGAAATTTGAATACAAATTATCTGATCCGTATTCATACAAAATAAATAGCCGATATTACCAAAATACAAGTGGTCTTCATGGCACCCGAGAACAGATGAAATATCCAATATGGTAAACAATTTACGAATAAAAATGGTTCAAATGGCTCTGAGCACTATGGGACTGAACTTCTGAGGTCATCATCGCCCTTGAACTTAGAACTACTTAAACCTAACTAACCTAAGGACATCACACACATCCATGCCCAAGGCAGGATTCGAACCTGCGACCGTAGCGAATTTACGAATACTTTCCGGACATGTTTACTAACACAACAGGCAAATTTCCAGGGTTTCTGTTCCGTCTTGAACACACATCGTTTTGCAAAACTTTTCGAAGATCCTTTGTACGAGTATGCATTTTAAATGAATTACACAAGGATAAGTGCTTAAATTTTCAAAACTGTTACAGCTATATTGCACAAAGTTCCTATTAGTACTTGCTTGTTATGGGAAACACTGCGTGTAAATGCCCACAGACGGACGTGACTAAATAAGAAGGCATTCCTACGCGCTACCGATCGGGAACGCTGTGTCTCGTAAACAAATGCTGCTGAAAAGTCCACGTAAGTTGCGGCGCAGCGCCTCAGCTCGGAGCCTAGTGCTAGTTAAGTGGCAGTTTCATGCGGCTGTAACAGGACCGAGTAACGATCTCTCGCAATATAGCGCACTTGCCGAAGAACAGCTCTGGCGCGGACAGGAGAAATTCACATTTCGCGCCCGCTGGCTGCCAATCGGGAGGCAAGTTCTTCACACAGTTCGTTTAGGCTTAGTTTGGTACAGTCACTATTTGACAGCCGTTAGTGCTACCCCAGTCAATATAGTACCTTAAACACAGAATTGTTTCGCAAAGGTTTGTACGTCCCGTGAGTGTGTCATCAGACTGCTTGGTCCATGAGGCAGTTTCAAAGATGCTTTTCAGGAGTTTAATCCTCCTATATTTGGCGACATAATACAGGGTATATAAAAAATAATCATCCGATTAAAAAAATCATGACTATTATGTTATTTGAGAGATGTTCACGAATAACGTACTGTTGGAAAGAGCAAACTCATGAGTTCCCGCTAGGTAGCAGCAGTGTGCACCCTCTTCAATTCTAGTGAAAATGGAGTCAGGACAACGGAAAGCGTTTTGTATTCTATCTGAGCGCAGTGCGGGTCAGTAATAACTATTCAGCGTTACTTTCGCACTAGGTATAGAGTGGAACCTCCTGCAGCACAGAGCATTAGACGATGGCATGAACAACGGAGAAACAGGTTGTTCGTGTAAAGGCTAAACGCCGGGCCGTCCCGGAGTGTCTGACACATATGTCGAACGCATTCGCCGTCGTTTCTCAAGGAGTGTGCAGAAATCTGTTCGCCGTGCAACTCGACAGCTTAACATGCCCCCGATGTCCGTCTGGCGTATGTTGCGTCGATGTTTACACGTGATAGCGTACAAAATTCAGCTATTGCAAGCTCTTTGTGAAGGCGACAACAACGTGTGGAGTTCGGTAACTTCATTTTTGTCAAGATGTAGAATGACAGTTTTCTTCCACGCTTAGTCGTTAGTGGCGAACCAACATTTCATTTAAATGGAAAGGTGAACAGTCATAATGTGAAAATATGGGGTAATATGGGGTACGGAACAACGACATCGAGTTTTACATGATAGGCATTCTCCAAATTTTAATATGTTCTGTACAGTTTCACGGGAAAAGGTGTATGTTCCATTTTTCTTTGCCGAGAACACTGTTACAGAAGGCACATATCTCCATATGACTGAGAACTATCTTTTCCCACAGTTGGAGACTGATCGGAACGACTTCATTTACCAACAGGTTGTGGGGCATCTGGAAGTGCGGGAATTTTTAAATCAAAAGACCAAATGATTCAGCCTTACAGTACTGACCCGACTGTATGTAATTATTTCTTGTGGGGATTTATAAAAGACACTGTTTATGTGCCTCTATTACCAACAACAATGAATGAACCGAGACATCGGATAACAGCAGCTGTGGAAACTGTAACTCGAGAATTACTCGCTGCAGTGTGGGAACAATGTGAATACCGCATTGACATATGGCGTGCATCTCAAGGGGGGGCATATTGAAAATCTATGAAGACATATGACAAAAAATTTTGAGTTTCCCGTTCATCATGAAGCTAAATTCATTGTATATGTTTATTAGTTTCAGAAATATAGACGTGCCAAATCGAATGATCCTTTTGATACACCATGTAAATTCGTGGCGGGCGAAATAGAGCTACAGTTATTAAATAGCGTTTTCATTGCTCTGCTATAGCTGTTAGTGTCAGAGGATCATTTGAGGATGCCTGATCCTCCAATTTTCACCAAAGGTAAAGCTATTGGGGCAGAGATTAGGGCGATGGAGGTGGCCAAGAGATTGCACTCAACCTCTCACCAAACACGTCATGCACGCCTGACGAGGTAGTCATGGTGACGTGTACTATCGCTCCATCTTACTGAACAATCCAACAGTGATTCATCTTCTGTGAGTTGATACTCATATAGATTAAACAGTTTCTGAACATACCTGGTAGCATAAACAGTTCGGTGAAACAGTCGTGTCACGATGCGAACACCAGATATTGCGCACAAATCTTAAGATAATGTAACGGCCATTATTGCGCTGAAAGGGATTTTCTTATCCATAATGGGCCATGTTCTGTCAGTTTACATACTGTGACAGGCCGAACCATGACTTACCCGAACAGATGAAAAACCTAGGATCCAGAAGTCCTGATTCCATTTCACACAGAAACCTTTGTCACAAGCCAACGCGTGAGAGGTCGTTTGGACTCTGTGAATTAGGGCTTCCCTTCACTCGAGCAATGTTTTCTGGCGCTGGACTCGTCTCGGACGATAGCGGTTATTATTCGCTACAGAGCCCATTTCGCGCCATTTTTTTACCACGAAGTTTTGTATTACAGACTTCGCTGGAGCTTTTGACGAAACACTTTCAGTCTGAACATTCGGGAGGACGACGGTTCAATCCCGTCTCCGGCCATCCTGATTTAGGTTTTACGTGCTTTTCCTAAATCCTTCAGGAAAATGCCGGGATGGTTTATTTGAAAGGGCACGGTCGATTTCCTTCCCCGTCCTTCCCTAACCCGAGCTTGCCCTCCGTCTCTAATGACCTCGTTGTCGACGGGACGTTAAACACTAATCTCCTCCTCCTCCAGTCTGAAACTCTTGCGAACACAATTCTCCACATTTTCCAGAGTCGTACTTTGCATATTGCTTCCGCTGACACATTGAGATACTCCAGACCGAGCATGCGGAAGAAGAGCATTGCAGACATGGGACAGCATCCGATTAGCGCATCGAAATTTCCAGCATTTTGTTTGACGGCCAGATCTCGTGTTTTCGTAGTTGGACAGGTCTCGTGTTCATTAGCAAGGGTCAGTTCTGCGTCAGTCTTATAAATATTTTCCTGGCCAGTTTTATTTTGCGACATTGCATTTTGATAACACCAGTTCACTAAGGCCCATTGTCAAACACAGAAATGTTGGTTTCTATGGCAGTAGCCTATTTAAATTGGAAGGGCTGTCTATAACGTATAGCGGAGAAGGCAGTTGCCAAACTGAAATTCGTTAGCAGAATTCTCAAGAAGTGTACTTCACCACCGAGGAAGCAGCTTACAAAGCGCTCGCTAGGCCTACACACAACTGCTTGTCAATACGGGCCCTTGGCATGTAGGATTGGCAGAGTAAGTAGAGAGAATCCAAAGGAGAATAGCTACAACAGAGGCGTTGTGCATCACGGTGTGGTTTACAATTAAAATTCCGTGAGCGTGCGTCCCTAGAACAGTCAACAAACACATTTCTCCCTCGTACGTACATATGGCGCAAAGACACTGTAAAGTTAAAATTAAAGAGATTCGAGCTCAAACACAATCGCGTACCAGTCGTTCCAATCGCGACTGCAACAGGAAAAGAGGATATGTGTGTCTTCCACTGACCGTTATGTGGCTTTCGCTGTGTAGATGAAGCTTTGATGCATGAACGAAGCTTTGTGTTATGTGAATCGTTGTTGGGATTTCGTGTGACATTCATGGCTGTTTCTTATTGGTGGGCGACTGAACTGACAATAGTGTTAACGAAAAAAAACGAGATAGAAGTCTTCTACTATCAACAGCAACAGAGTACAAACATGAAAGTACCATTCTTAGAGTCATTAATTAGGTATCTAGAAGATACTGAGAACTAAGCTTAGGTGAAGAAAGCTATGGTACAGAGGTATGCACATATAAAGATGGCGGTAGTATCGCGTACACAAAGTATAAAAGGGCTGTGCATTGGCGGAGATGTCGTTCGTATTCAGGTGATTCATGTAAAAAGGTTTCCGACGTGATTATGGCTGCACGACGAGATGTGACAAACAGAGAAAGCGGAATGTAGTTGGTGCTAGAGGCATGGGACATTCCACTTCGGAGATCTATACGGAATGGTTGGTTGGTTGTTAGTGTTTTAACGTCCCGTCGACAACGAGGGCATTAGAGACAGAGCGCAAGCTCGGGTTAGGAAAGGATTGGGAAGGAAATCGGCCGTGCCCTTTCAAAGGAACCATCCCGGCATTTGCCTGAAACGATTTAGGGAAATCACGGAAAACCTAAATCTGGATGGCCGGAGACGGGATTGAACCGTCGTCCTCCCGAATGCGAGTCCAGTGTGCTAACCACTGCGCCACCTCGCTCGGTATACGGAATGCAACAATCAGAGATCCACATTGTCAAGTGTTGCGAGAATATCAAATTCAGGCATTACCTTTAACCACGGACAACGCAGTGGCAGATAGTCTTCAGTTTAACTATAGAGATCAACAGCTTTTGCGTAGAGTTGTCAGTTCTGACAGACAGGCAACACTGCGCGGAATAACCACAGCATTCAATGTGCAACGTACGACGAACGTATGTGTTAGGGCAGTGAATCGAAATTCGGAGTTAATGGGATATGGCAGCAGACGACAGAAGCGAGACACGGCCTGCAGCGCGTCTCCTGGACTCGTGACCATAACGACTGGACCGTAGATGACTGGGAAACAATGCCCTGGTCAGACGAGGCCCCGACTTAAGTTGGTAAGAGCTGATGGTAGGGCTCAAGTGTGGCGCAGACCCCACGAAGCCGTGGACCTAAGTAGTCAACAAGACACTGTGCAAGCTAATGGTGACTCCATAATGTTATGGGCTGTGTTTACATGGAAAATTGGCTACGATCGAATTTTTTTGGATGACAATGCGCCATTTGACTGGGACACATTTGTTCGCGATTAGTTTGAAGAATATTCTGGACACTTACAGCTAATAATTTGGCCACTCGGGTCACCCGACATGAATCCCATCGAACATTTATGGCACATAAGCGAGAGGTCTGTTGGTGCACAAAATTCTGCACCGGTGACCCTTTTGCGATTATGGAAGACTTTAGAGGCAGCATGCCTCCATATTTCTGCAGGGGACTTCAACAACTTGTTGCTCAATGTCACGTCGAATAGCTGCACTACGCCGTCCAATAGGAGGTCCGTCCAGCACGATATTAAGAGGTATTGCATGACTTTCATTTCCTCAGTGTACATTTCAGTCGGTGCTCACAGAATTGTTTCATGGCTATACCAGTTTCTGCTGTCTTGTAAATATCGGTGATCCATATATATTGCTTTGCTGATGTTGGCGTCAAACGCGCTCGAAATCAACATGTGAAGAGTGGAAATGGAAAACGTTGTAAGTGCCATTTTTTCCCACAAAATGCGTTTTCAGTACTATTGCGTTGTCAGGACTGTTACTTGTCTCCACATTTGTTCCAAAAGAGTCAAACTGAGGAGAAAATGTTGCAAATATTTATTAGTAGACGATGTGTCAGGCAGTGGAGTTCCCAAGCTCTACGCGTCGTGGTCTCCTCCGTTAAGCCTGAGAGATGGCTTGAGGTAATTCAAAAGTTTATGGTGAGTGGGCAGTGCTATTTGACTTGCGCCTGAGGTTTTGCAGTTATAGGAGAAACGAAGACAAATAAGTAAGATTTACTCAAGATTGTTGAGTCCTGTAAACCCATTCCAAAGCGTACCGCTGATTTTAAAAATGCTGATGCTGCTGAAACATTTTCATGGCAGGGAGAGAGAAAAGGCGGTAGAGGCTCTCCAATTGGAGCATGATCGTTTCTCATACTCATCCATCTCAAATGGCTATTGAAACATTATTAATCTGAAACGAAATTGTGGAAAAATGTCATCAGCACAGAGAGTTTTACTGTAAACTTCGCAACTGCTGTTGCCAAGGATGGACTTGTGTGAGGAACATACGCTAGTACCGCGAGATTTTTTCTTGATTTTAGTTTTGTTACTCTCGAGGAAAAAAAAAGTGTGGAATAAATGAGATTGATATTATTTAGTAAAGTTCCATTAACTAAACCATTACTACTATATTTGAGTACTTGAACTATCACAAATAAAACGTAAGGGCAAACGAAACAAAAACTTGCGTATTGGCACTTAGATCGTGTGAGTTTGATGGTATGGGACTTAAAACGTTTTTAATAAATTATTTTCTAATTTCTTTTTTTCAGCGACGAGGGCTACCTATTTCTGTGGCTTGGGAATACCGTCTGTTTTTTGGCGACAAATGATTTTATGTACAGAAAGATAAATTTTTCAAAAATATCGTGACAAATAGCAGATCTGGAACTGAGAAGCTTTCCATTTCTCTTCTTTATTTCGGTTGTTACTACAAGATAGGTCATGTGGATGCTCTCGGTCAATAACATTGCCGAAGATACGAGCCAGATACCGGTCACATTAGCACGTGCCCTGATCTGCGTGACGTAGTGCAGAGAGAGCTGAGAAATAATGACGGTCTGTCTGGTAGCCAGGTCAGAGTTTGTTGGCGTGCGCTGCGCGAGTGGCTTACTCAACCATATAATTCCTTTCGACGTTTGCGTAATGAATTCTTGATGCGGAGATTGATCCAAAGTGTTGTGTGATCTGTCGTGGGCCGCAGAAATAACATGGAAAGGTGCCCGGCAGCGGGGCAGATTATGTGAGAAACGACACCTGTCGCCAGGAAGTTTGTTGTGAGGTGACGTACTGCAGGAAAAGTCGGGTGGAAGAGCTCGATGATAACCTGAGCCTGAGTCACGGTGTCAGTGCCAGCGAATATCTTAAGTCTTCTACAGCAGTCGACTGCCGTAATGCTCTAGATTTATATCGCGGTGCCGACTTTCTGCAAAGGGAGGTCTTGTGGATGTGCTAAACTAATCTGTCGTAAAGAGTGCAGTTTCGGTGACGGATGATTCTGTTTCCTTCTATCAATTTCGTTCTCAAGAGGCAGCATGTAGCCCTTTTCTGCGGATTGTAAGCACACCGGTCAGAATATTGACCTCTAAGGGACGCCACACTAACTCCGTCTAACACCGCCGAAGCTTTGATAACGGCATCAGTTTGGCGAGGAAGAGTGTCACGATGTTTTCAGGTATTCCGCATCCAGCCGAAGGCACTCATTGATGATACGAACCCATAGAGATAGCAAATTGCGGGGATGTTGCTTGCTATGTTCCAAATAGTGCCATACCAACAAAAATGAATTACGTAACTTCATTGTTTCGAGGTGATAATTCTTTTACTGTCACCATATGCTGTTATGCAGTACAATTAACGTTTGTATCTCCGTGATTGTTTCTCTATTCAGTTAGGTGAAAAGACATTTACAGATATTTTAAGAGTTGGCAGTTATTTGAAGTGAAAACGTTAAATGCTTTAATATATCTTCCACATTTCGCGGCCTTGTCAGCAACCGTGTAAATATTAATTTTAATAATTAACAGCCTCAGTTTAAGTAAAATTAAATGCTTTGCCCTGAATACTGTTTAGTTTTCTGCGGGCTAGAGACTAAGATAAGCCTCATTTCATTCTGCAGTAACGTATTAGCCTCCTCATAATAGTCAGTTATTAAAGAAAAACGTATCTTCTCCTGTAAGCGTTGGTCGTCGTCATGGGTAAAGTAGAGAGCTATGGTCTCGAAAACCGGAAAGAATCCATAACGCTTCTGAGAATTTTGACAACCAGCAGTTGCTCTCGTTCAGGTATCAAGTGCTGCTTACATGAGCCGGTACGTAACGTGAAACACAGATCTTGTTGTCGGATGATGCGTTGGAATACTCTACAGCAATTCTTGCTAACATGTTGCATCGACGACTCCGCGATTCTCGGATTGGCAGCACCAGCTTGCTTACACGTCAGTATTTTTCTGCCTTCCTCTTTGTCTTCATTGGATCACTCTTTTGTGGAAAGTAGTTGTGCTCTCAGTTACTGTTGGTTGTTCTCATACGCCAGTTCCTTAGTGCTTCATGTTTTTGACTGTACTAGTTAGTTAATTAGTTCGGTTTTGCGGGGAACGATGATAAGCGACGCTATTACGTCTGATACGGAGTAAGAATATTTGCTGTAAGCGCTGAAAGACGTTGCGAAGAGAAAGCAATTTTAAGTGTTCTGCAAAATCGCGAGAAGTGAGAGACGTAATTGCCTGTCACAAAACGTCGAAAAAATTACGAAAGGAGTCTGATTTTCGGAAGAATAATTCTGCTGACTGCTTTATATCTGCGTCGTTTCGTGAGTTACGACGCCTCGAGGCTTTTTGTAGTGGCTCTAAAATCTTGGACGTTATTGCAGAAGTTTCCTTGGCGACGAAATGTATGTACGTCAAAGAAGCAGCGTCATCCCCCCCTTTTTTTTTACCGTGTAGAAGTGGCAATATTTGTTGTTTTTTGCTGTTGCAATTAGCGGCTTCTAAAATGTGCAAATGTTTGCTGGTTGTGAACTCGTCAAAGGAACAAACTGATAGAGCTGTGTGCCACCTGAAGCGGCTAGCGGAGTGGCACATCGGGTAGGTGCATTACATTGCGGCCGACAGGAGGGGTGGTTGTCTACTCCTACCTCTCCCGCCCCGCCACCCCCCTCCCCGCCAAAAGGATGGGAGGGAAAGGGGGGGGGGCATTGCACGTGGCTCGCCGACAGTCGCGTGTTTGACCCAGACGGCTACCAGGTCCCGAGCACTCCTCTTCCCCTACTAGCTTATTCTCACATAGGGCGGAAGGTCGACTCGTTTCTGCCAAATAAACGTGTCATGTCAGACATATTAGTGCATTTAATCCCAATACTGACAAATGCATGGTAAAAATTGACAGCATATTTTTGAATTTCGTAATAGACTATAAATTAATAGAATCGAGATACGTACGCACTACAGGAAACTTTGCCTTTCGATGTAGGTATCCTACGTCTTCAATTTACTAACACACGTCTTCTCATTTCTTTCATTGCCATGAAATTAAGCTATGCAAGAGCTTCTCTCTTGACTTTCATTGCGATGAAATAAATTATTATGCCGTTAGATTGCTCGATATTTACCCAGAGTACACGTTCAGTACATATTTTCCTAAGGTCCATGGTACTTGTAATGTAGTCTGAACTTTTTAAAATGGACTATTTCGGAACCCGACACAACGCATTGCGACAGCAAGCGCAGAATCTACCTATTACTCAATTAACAAGTCAACCAAAACAAATTACTTCCCCTTTATACCTACGCTCTGTATCCTAACGTGTCTCACGATTTCAAGAAGTGTTGATCCCCACTTTGCGTAACTGTATTTGTGCGCCATCTAAACTACAGAGGCCACTGAAACTGCTTGCTGTTGTAGTCCCTGAACTATACGCCGTGGTCTTGGAGTGCATTGACACCAAGTGGAAGGCCGGCCGGAGTGGCCGTGCGGTTCTAGGCGCTACAGTCTGGTGCCGAGCGACCGTTACGTCACAGGTTCGAATCCTGCCTTGGGCATGGATGTGTGTGATGTCCTAAGTTCTAGGCGATTGATGACCTCAGTAGTTAAGTCGCATAGTGCTCAGAGCCATTTGAGCCAACTAAGTGGAAGGGTACAGTCAGTTTCATTTCTTGTGGAGTATTGTGGCCATAACAAAGCAATTTAAGATGCAGTTAGATATCTAATCGTTTTCTGTCGGTCTGCTGTCTCAAGTAGAGTATGTAATCGAATCATGTGCTTACTCTTAAGAAGTATTACAATAGTCTTGTAAAGAATTTGACACATGGTAAGAGACATTAGTACCAATTAAATCTGTCCACCTTCCGATGAAGCCTTGAGCTCGGTTTATTTTATCATACACTAGCCGCAGAGTGACATGAAAGAAAATAGCTACGCTAAACAATGGTGAAGGTCTGTATCGTACTTGTGGCCACTTTAAATGAATACATGACCGTTATTATAAATTCCGTAAGCCAGGTTCTGATCAGATCCGCGAATTAAATGCTCTGACTGTGGCACCACAAGTGAAACATTCAGCGCCAACGGGGATAAAAAACATTCAATTCCCCGTATCATCCCCCCTCCCCTTGTCTCGTCTGTGTTCGGCGCTGGGCTCTCGTAATGAGAGCTATTCAGCAGCGCCCTCGCTGCGCCAGAAATAAGCCCCCGTTCTCGCGTAGTATCTTCCCGTGTTCGTCGAACCCATCCCCGCTCGCACTATTGCTACTTCTACCAGTCCGCCCGCGACAAGTGATGACCGTGACACGGGTGGTGATCCCAGTCGCACGGGGATGTAAATCTGGCGTGACGTCAAGGGCGGTATCGATCACTCCGCCGAGGGGTAAACATCTCCCCGCCAGTCGCAGACGTTGGCAGCCCTGGCGCGGTTCCCGCAGTGCTCGTCCACACGACCCAGAGGTTGGCCCACGTTTGTCTGCGTTTCTGGCACCTCCCGGGACTGACTATGCTCATGTCGCGTGGGTAATTTGCATTTGTGGAGAAGGAAACTTAAGCGTTGTCCTGAGGATATTAAAGATATCAGCTATCGTGACCTGCCGGAACAGGTGTTGTGCTGATTTACTGGAAACTGTCCGTAATGCGTAACAAGGTCATTGTTCGTGACATTAAGAGATTAAGGTAAATAAAATATAGTAGGTTCAAAATGGTTCTGACCACTATGAGACTTATCATCGGTGGTCATCAGTCCCCTAGAACTTAGAACTACTTAAACCTAACTAACCTAAGGACATCACACGCATCCATGCCCGAGGCAGGATTCGAACCTGCGACCGTAGCAGTCGCGCGGTTCCGGACTGAAGCCCCTATAGCCACTCGGCCACCGCGGCCGGCAAAATAGAGTAGGAAATAAAACAGAACCACCCGGTTTTAGTGGGTATATTGGCAGTGGAATAAAATTGGTTTTACTACACGAAGGATGTTACAACAAACAACTTCTTGGAGGTCTTAACAAAATTTTTCAGTATCAGTTTGTGCCGCAGTATCACTGCTTGTACCTTGCTGGTTGTATCCGTTGTATGGTTTATATTTTGCCTTTGTGATCCGATAAACGTGCCTGACAGTCTCCATTATTGCTCTCCTTTGTTTACATGCGTACCGATACAATATTTGTAAGTGGATAGCAGATGCGCAGGGAAGTAACTGAATAATAAATTGCATGGGCAATTCTTCCTTCTATGATTAGATAAGAGCGGAAAAGCTGCACAAGCATTCGAGCCGAATCATTCCTGCGTCTACAAACGAAGGGAACGGCCGTATTGTGGGACGCCTAAAATACTTCCTCGCTATCTGTGGCAGATATCCATCGTTTGTCATATCCCCCGTCTCACGCCTCTGTTGTAACGTTAGCTGTCTATTGTAAGCAAGTGATACCGTTAATATAACCGGAATTAATGTTCTGCGCGTCTTTTTTGTTTGTTTGGGTTGAGCCAAAGGGGTAGTGGTGGTGCGCTGTTTACAGTATGTTATACACTCACTAGCTAAAATATTAACGTGTATACGGATGATCGTAGTTGTAGTTCAGTACCATGTCATTGCAAGATCAGCAGTAAGAGCTGATGGACTAATGTACTGTAGGAACGGTGGTTCAGATTAAAATGTGGTTTTTCGAGATTATCAATTGAATTATACGCTCCCTCACCGAGTGACTCACTACGACTACATGCCTAAAGTCCACGATTGCAAAAATGGTCAAATTAAGATGTGAGAGATGGCTGGGCTTAAGGAAGCACCACCAGAGCAGTTGACAATATTTAGACCCAAGAGGTTGGGCACACGGAGACTGAACCAGCGACTAGGACACATCAAGTAAATCTGAGAGAGAGAGAGAGAGAGAGAGAGAGAGAGAGAAAATCAGCGAATAAAAAGACAAAGAACGTACTGGATAGACATAAAAAGATGGACTTTGCAGCGAGAGGAGGAACACTGGACGGTATCATTAATAGTATTTATCATGATTAAAGAAGTGTGAAGACATCTGTACACGACGTCTGGTAACTGGAGCTGCTAAATGATGATCATAACTCGAATTATGTAACAGGGTTGTTACATGGGAGTCATGTCGAACGGAAAATAGTGTAACGTGTCTGGTGTTTTTGTGCCAACGGGACATTAGTCATCAACTTTACCATGTAGCGAGCATCTTGAACCTACCTCGCTACAGGGTTCTACGGTATAAAACCAGTGGATCACGCGCTATGCTACGGAAGTTACACAGATCGAAGTAGTCTACAGGCAGAGAAAAAGTGTCGTTAGCAGTGGCTCAGTATTAGTGCCAGATTACAGATCAAAAGATCTCGTTTCGACCCCGTGTCAGACGAGGGTTTTCTTATCTCTCAGTTATCAGTAATTCCACCTCCGGGAATGTCTTAATGAGAAAAATGCCGAGTACGAACGTGGTTCGGAGTCTACGTTAAACTGTAGGTCCCCCTGTGCTTTGGTAGAGATTGGAAGAAGGCGGCAGCGGCATACCACCCCCAATATGGCCATCCCTAGCAAAGCACTGTGTTGACGAGTTGATGACAGCTTTACTATTTACTTGTTACATAACGACGGATTCCGCCACGTGGAAGAGACCATTCTCTGTTCAGCTACCCTCCTACACTTGGCTATCGCTGTCGGAAGTCAGCGACCGGGATTGCCTCAATTTGAAAGAACAACCGCTGGGTGCGGAAGCCTGAGTCAGCGGAGTGTCCGTGAGCAACGATAGGTTCGCACGTCCCTGCTACGGAAGCCCTTCGTCCCAGTGAGAGAGGGAGAGAGTAGACCGACGGGCCGCTCGGGAGCGGACGTAAAGCCGGCGGCTTAGCCGGCAGCGCAAACTGCCGAGGTCACCGTTACGTAAGGGCCGCTCTCGGCACACTGGACAGCGTGGCTCCGTACCTGTCGCTGGCTGACAGTCCTACGAGACACGGGTGCTACGTGATCTGGAGTGCGGTGTGCCGCTCCCCCACCCCTCCCAATCCTCACAATGGAGATGTTAGGCAACCCCAGGGAATCGCCTGCACACAAGGTCTATTCTTAAGGCCCTCTCCGTTGTCATTGTCATCGTCGTCGTCGTTGTTGCTCTTGATCTTCAGCCACTCCGAAGACGGGTTTGAAAAACCTCTTTGCACAACAACACTGACTCGCACCTGCGTGCTGTAGTCACGCATAGATCTACCGTTTACAATTTTTATCCCCCGCACTTCGCTCCATTACCAAACTGCCAATTCCTTGATATGCCCTATAGTCTGTCGGTAAAGTGAAGAGCTAGCGAGCGAGTCCCCACTCTGCCTATCGAGCTACGTCACAATGTGCTTCTACAACGCAGTACCGGCCCTGCTGCGGCGCGCGCTTTAAATCAGTGGCGACGTCGTGTACAGATACGTCTCGGCTGCGTTCATTTTTAAACAAATGCATTAAGACCATAAGGAATACAGAAAACGATAGCTTCTTCCGAAACACACCATTATAGAGTAAATAATAACATAAGAACGGAAGTCAGGATTCTACCACAAACATAGAACCAAATGCCTGTTCATGTGAATGTATGTTCCTCTATTGCTATTCGTAAAACGAACCCCATATAATGCAATCGGTCTGTAGAATTTAAGGCTTGTTCTTATTTTGTGTTTCTACTAAAAAGTAGTTTTCTTCGAAACTTAACAATTCTTGCAATACAAAGAGTGTTTAAAAAGTAAGCAGAAATTTCTAATTTTGTGTGTTGTATTAGCCAGATTTGCACTACTTTTTTATCACTGTCTTCGTAAACATGCCTCAAAAGTATGTGTTCAGTGTTATGCATATTGGGTATTTACTCTGTTGTCAGCTGTCAGAAAGGTTACATGTGTTTTGGCAGCATCAACGATTATTTGTTTTGTATAAAAATAAATTAGAGAATCTGCATTAAATTTTGTTGTAAGAATGGAATAAAGAGTTTGAAATTTTTAGAAATGGTAAATATTGTTTTTGGTGAGCCTGTTAAGAATAAACCAACGGAAGACAAGTGGTATAAACATTTCAAAGCAGGCCTTAAAGGACAGCGGTTTTACAAGCATGGATGAGATTGAAAATGCACAATTACGAGACTTATAAACTATCCCGAAGAAACAGTTCATAAAGTGTTTCGGGAATTGGAAAAAGCACTCGCATAAGTGTGTAGTATGTAAAGGGGAACATTTTGAAGAGGATAACATTGCTGTAGATTAACAAGTAAAGTTCTTACCAAAAAAATAAAAATTAATGTGTGAACGCACCTCGTATGTCAAGCTTTTTGCTTGAAGTCCAGAATCGGTGTACATGTTACGCAGGAAATTTCAGCAGTGTTTAGAATAGCTATTGCGCACATGTTTCAAGCAATATGTCTTAGAATCAGGTGAACAGTGACAGAGATAGAGATTTAGTGTTCCATAAGCATCAAAGGTTTTACGTGACTTTGAAACTGTCTATAACGATAGGTTTCCTCCCAAAACTATTAGTTTTCCTTCGTGGCGATTTCAGTAAACCATGCGGCTAGTTTTTCCATTCCTTACTTATGCGTCCTATTAGGTGAGGCTGACGTTTGCACAAATTGCAGTCCTTTGATTGGGACTGGTAATATTAGCCAACAGTTCTTTTTGGGTCGCCTCTTTAATACATGCTGTAATAACATTAGAAACGATCGAATGCTCGTTACTCCCCAAATACCTCCTCTTCGTCGTATTCTGCACATTTTATTGCAATGCTAGACGATTATCCATCACTTCCGGATATCGAAGTACATCAGTAAGTACACACAGTAAACTCACTGACACTGGCCAACTAAGATCCCACGAACAGAAACGACGTATATCACTGCACGCCGATCTACACTGCTACACAGGTAACGGGCAACAGATTCTGGGTGCCCCTGTAGGCCGGTGGCAGCGTTCTTCCGGGAAAGGCCACTTCCCCCACCAAAAGCGCTGCTCGCTCTTGAGTTTACAGACAGACTATATCAACCGATCCATTCTTTTAGTCAGGTTGTGTCATAACTTCTTAAGTCACCATTTCTATTTAATTTTAATACCACGTCATTATCCGATTCCCCCATCTAATCTCCAGCATTTTTCTGTAGCACGCATATCAAAAGCTTCCGTTCGGGGTTTTGTGTGAAGTGTTTGCCGTCAGACTAGATTCCCGGCACTTACTTGTATATTGGGTATAAACATACTTATTTTTCTCCAGAAACGCTTTCTTTCTATTGCCAGGCTGCCTTTTATATCCTTCTTGTTTCCTCCGTTGTCATTTACTTGCTGCCCAAATTACCTCTGTGTCGTCTTATATAATTCTACTATATTCCATTATCCATGTTATACTTGGGCCAGTATTCGTCTGATAACCTCTTTACAAGACAGTAAAAACTCCATTAAAATCTTGCACGTTCTTTGCCGTTTCAGACAGAATTACAATACCATCGGCAAAACTTACCTTTTTAATTCTTCACATTAGGCTTCAAATCCCTTTTTTCCAATTTAGCTTGCTGTAGTGCTTGCTACACGTACACATTGAGTAGCGTGGGGGGGGGGGGGGGGGGGGGAGAGAATGGCCTACAACACTCCCACTCCTTTCTCAACTGTCTCCCTCTCGCTCATGTCCTTCGACTATTAGAACTGCAGTTCCGTTTCTGTAGAAGTTTTATATAACGTGTCTGTTCTATTTTGGCGCTGATATTTCACAGTTTTGAAGAATACTGGGTTAATATTACTAATGAAAATTATCGTTGCCAGAGCACAGATATTGTTGTGCGGACTGTCAGCTATGCGTTAATTCCTGGAACTTATCGTATACCAAGTGTTTAAAAACACGTCAGTGTTATAAAAGGCGTAACATGAAGGCCTGTTTTGAGTTCCACATTTCTTTCTCAGACTATATTGCAGTGGAAGTAGACTATTGTTATATAGACTGTCTAATGTAACGCCTTATCAAGGAGCAATTGGAGGTTATACAATCTGGAGTATGGGAATGGTGCATAAAACTAGGTATTTTGGACACTATTAACACCGTGAAGCTGGTAAAGCGTACAACACACGCTCTCATGTAAGGTGAACATAGGCAATATAAAGACGGTCAGCATTCTGAGAAACGTCATGAAAACCACCTGGCTCCCATTTTAAGTGTTAAAAAGTTACTGGACCATTCCATGACAGCATACATCAGAGAGATTCAAAATTTAAGAGTGATTCTTAATTATTCCGTGAGGTTTGTACTGTTAACAAACTTTTTAGCTGATTAAAAACTGAGTTCCGGAATGGGACCCGAATCCGAAAACTAGCCATTCTCGGACAATGCACTTAACCGACTGAGGCAGGCGTAACTGTTGACCGGCCTCGCAGCTTAGCTCTGCAAGTACCTCTCTCCGAATTTCCATACTTAAGTTTGGTACAGTTTGAAAGAAGACAGCAGTCATTCTAACCCCTCCTCCGACGATCATGTTTTTCATGAAGCGCTTTAGAAGAATTGTGAAAGACTCCTTCAACACTAAAGTGTGGCTCTTCTGTTTCACTAATAAATTATCAGACAACAGCTATTTCATACAACGAAGAAAGTCGTAATTTCTCTGAGCCATGGGTTCCCTTCTAATTTTCTATGTTAAAGTTTGCTAGCGTTGTACAGTAACAGTTCATGTTTTCACTCGTTTTTCGTCCCTGAAGGTTTACATTTTCGGTAAGATTTAAGGAGCTCCATGTATGTATTAACGATGTGGACGGAGCATTACTTTCGTACCTTTCGCACCCCCCCCCCCCCTCCCCCCCCTCCCCTCCCTCTCCCGTGGAAAAGTCAACACGTCTTTCATTTTTGACACGTACAGTAACTTCGCAGTAACAGGCACTACCAGAAGGTATTGAGGTACAAACGCAGCACTTTACCCCGCACTGCAACCATAAATCGTGCGGTGAAGATAACAGTTTGTATTACTGCCGTTCTGCGTCTGCAGGGCTTTAGATAGTGAGCTGGAAATTAAACACGTTGACGTAGGGCAAGGCGTATCGTGACTGAGGGAGAGCAGGGCGCAACGAACGAAGTTGAAATGAAACTTACTTCCGGTCGCGTGCGAGAACTCTTTCAAGTTCGAAAGTCGCCGCAAGCCAGCCAGCTTTTTCTCATCACCGCCGTGTTCGGAAACAAGTCTCGGCGCAGCACCGCGCGAAGTGATGCGGTGGTTAGCACATTGGACTCGCGTTCGGGACTACGGTTCGAACCCGTGTCCGGCCATCCTGCTTTAGGTTTCCCTTGAGTTCCCTAAATCACTTCATGCAAATGCTGCTTTGAAAGGGCGCGGCCGACTTCCTTTGCTAATCAGATGGGGCCAATAACCTCGTCCGACCAACTCACTGCAGCACTTCCTTGAAACTGTGTCACCTTGAGGTAGTGATTGATTTTGACGTGGGTATCCTATGTACGATGACCGACGACTGAATGAGTCTCATCGGACGATGGCCAGTAATCCTCGTGAGTCCAAACCAGAAGCATCTTGAGTGAATAACTTGGGCCAAATCGAAAGCCTCGCAAAGGGCTGGGCCCAAACGTTCATTTACTTATTCGTTAGTAATGCAGTTACTCCGTGCTAATCTTCCACATTGACATCCTATTGATACCTATTGCGTTAAACGCTGCACTGGGACGGCGAATGACTAGTACATGATAGGCAGCACGGAGCCGAGTTACAGCACGATATAATCGTTTCTCCTGGGTCCTCCACGGAGTCCCCTTTTTTGCCACCCGGAAGCGTAGGGTCGGTTTGCGGAACTCTTTTCGAGAGGGGGAAAAAAAAACCACCTCGCACAGGTTAGCATTTTCTCCTCATCCGCCCCAGTGCGACGACCTCATCTATTCGGAAGTTAACGTACCGCGATGAGCATACTATCAGCTAGTTTGAGTACACGTTCCCCATTAAGCTGTTGCATATACATTGAATTTTAATTTGCCTTTATAGATCATCATCTCGTAAATAATTTTGCCCGCTATATTGCTTTACATGCCCATCTCTCTGTCGACTATGGGTCGTCGACCTACTGGATGGTTAAGTAATTTATCTCTTGTCATAATTATTATTGGTTTTCTGTAGTGCTATGTCTTCTGACTGGCTTAGAAAGCTGTTAGTCTGTGATAGATATGAATGCGATAGTTAATCACATGGCACACAGGAACTGACACTTTTTAATATACTAACGCGTGTTTACTAGAAGTATGCGTTCAAAGTATTGACACTGGTGTGATAAGGATGTTTTAAATTGACGAACCTTTTTTACCGTAGTAATTTCCTCATATTTTTGGTGTCGTTCAGAGTTTTTTGTTGTTGCTTGTAATGAAATGTGCAATATCAAATTATATCGCCTATTTGAATAAAATACTGCAAAATAATAGGACACGTCACTTTGAAAGAGTCATAACAAACTCCATATTTAGATATGACGCAACTGTTCAGACTGACATTGGTTGTGGAAGCCCACACATTTACGTAATGTACCATATTGCTCACTTTCGACGTTTGTAATCCCTGTTAATCCTTCTAGCGTTGTACAGTAACTTAAGTTTCATCCATGAACAGAAAAATTGAACGTTATGGAACTATCAGTATGTTTATTTTAAACAGAACAATTTAAAACAGTGAACAGAAAATAGTTGTGCCAAAATAAGCACAATTATATTTCGCACAGCAGACTGAACGTGCTTCTCACAGAAGATGCTGTCCGTTGACGAGGACATACTGGGGCATTTAACTTGAAAAAGTATTTCCATAAAGTGTCTGTAAAAAAAATGTGGCCGGGTAGAAACTAGAGGAGACGAGGAGTACAGCCGGCGCGGGTTTCTGGTTGCACACACGCAATGTACCTATTTAGAATGCTCGAGAAGCAGATCGATCAGTAGTTGACCTTAATCCAGTAATGTACTGCTGCTTCCAATATAATACCAATAACTGTCAGTGCAGTTTATGCATATGTAATGGCTTCCTCTCGGTAACCAGCGGTATCTACTCACGCAAAGTTTGAAGTACCCACATTCACCTCTCTCTCTCTGCCTGGTGAGGTTCTACGTTATAGATTAGTAGTAGTGCTTGTTTTTACTTATAATTTAGCTTTCTCCCAGAATGTCTTCAAAGTTGCACGGAACTTCGACTTAATTGATAGCAAATGCCATACCGTGGGCAGACGGGCAGAAAACACGCCTCATGATGTGTGGTGCGCGCGGAAGGATTTGTCGGACCAGTAATTGGTCGGCGACCGGTTGTCTTTCTGAGATGATTTATTTACTGCAACTATCTCACCGTGAAAAGGCGTCGCTAAGGACTAGCAGCCTCCAAGTCCTGTGAAATACGCTGTCAACTACTACGTTCTTAGTATCACTCCTGTTTGGCGATGAAAAATCTTTACGGACATGACCATGTCCCCCTCCCCGACTGTCTGCTTCCTTCTCCACCTGGCGTTGCGCAACGAGTCCACGAGAGTCCGAAAACGTGGGAAAGCCATCCTCACCCATGATCCTTCGATAGCCACACATAACTGATGTTAGTCAGATGGCTCAAATGGCTCTAAGCACTATGGGACTTAACATCTATGGTCATCAGTCCCCTAGAACTTAGAACTACTTAAACCTAACTAACCTATGGACGTCACACAACACCCAGTCATCACGAGGGGATATTAGTCATGGTGGATACAACACTCACAGCTCACTCGATGGCATCCCAGAGACACTCAGTAGAACCGAGGTTTCGTGACCTGCGGGTCCACACAAATAGCGCTTCCGTGGTCCTAAAGAATTCTCCAAACCATTCTGATACATGAGTCGTAGGATAGGTCGCTTTGATTACTGTGGGTAACTACACCAGTACGCACATGATACTACCGTAAGTTCCAATTTATTGGTGAGAACCAGTAGCACACACGTCAGAGGCACCATTTCATCATGTGCAAACATTGCGGACATGGTGATATATCTTCCATTTCACCAAACAGTCTTTTCTCGGTAAACGGGATGCAGTGTCCATGCGATCTGCGTCCAACTCTTCGGTCGGTTCCAACGCGTACTGCGATCCATCAGTCCAAGCAAACTTTTCTGATGTCTGATAGTCTGGTCGCACAACCTAGATGAGTACTCCACCACAAAAACTCGTGGTATTGTTAGCAAGCGAGGGACGACGGTGGTGCAAATTTCTTTGTGGGCACCTATATTGTTTTCCTAAATCGTTTGAGGTAAATGGAGGGATGAATCACTTGAAACGAACACGATCAATTTCCTTCCCCATCGTTCTTCAATCCGAAGTTGAGTGCCATCTCTGATGACCTCGTCGATGGGACTAGAACGAACAGCGCCCTACCGTTCATAGGAACTGGTAAATCGAGCTCCAACCAAATTAAAAGCAGCTAAGTAGTTCGACACTGCTTTTAAGTGCATGTTGCTTTGCTGTATCGTTTTATGGAATTCTGAACTGTCTAATATTCATGCTACGGGGTGATGGTTAATTTTTCGTTTGTCCACTTCTATTGTTCTGCCACTGTATTGAAATTTCAGTCTTCAAACAGGTACAGGTACAGGTAAGGCGACAAACGGCGTGTGTGTTCGTTTTCGTATATTGTTCTCGAGGGAACACACAAAACCGATTTGCAGTCGGGAGCCAATGTGTTTCCGCACTCATTTAGATAACTGTTTTGTGGCTTCCTTAATCAGCTACTAGATAATTTACGATAAAAAAGCGAATATAGATGTACCGGACGTAATTTCCGAATATGCTTCCGTAATGTTAATTTTGTCGCCGTCGAAGGAAAGGAATATCATTAAAATTAAAGGACGACTCTCCATAGAATGACTATAGGGGAGGGACGGGCAGGAGTTACATATGACATCTCATGATACTGAATTGACAGATTGGGCATAAACTGTCCTTTCATTCATTTGTTACAGAAGATGCAAGTTTACATTAAGAGTCGAGATATTTGTTTAATAGTTCAATCTAAGTCTTGCCTGAGGTAGATAATTCAGATTTATTAGTGACGAGCAATTCTTCCTGAGACGGAATTCGCGTTTGCCATCTGCTGCGTCTAGAGAATTCGCATGTAAAAGTGTGAGAACTTGTTCTGAGTGTGTTTGCGTATCGTGCAAGTGAGGCAGGGCTTGGACCCTACCCGCCGTATTTGACGTCCGGCTTACCTAATGTAGTCGTTAATCCGCGAGACGGATTCTATCCGGGGCGACTCGTATTCTCGAATCCCGGAAACGCGCTTCAACGTGCTCAGCTACCCGAACGGGTTATTAACGTAGCAATTAAATTATCAGTTTAAGTACCAAAAATCCACTTTCTTTAAAGTAAAGCATATCTTTCATACACGACTCACACACTATCTTAATATCACATTATGCGAGTAAACCGTTTGCCAAACTATACGGTTCGTCAGGATACAAGGCTGAGTGCTGTCACGTTTGTCCAACATACTTTGTGTGACGTTTGATTGAAATTTTGATTGACGGCCGATTTGCTAAACAAGGTTGACCGTTTAAACTTGGATTTGTCAAGCAATAGGCAGATGTTTGCCGGGCCATTATCTAAATATTTGAGATCTGGCATCTGGAGCAAATTTCCAAGATCTAAAGCTTGTAATCCCGGATTGCACTATTCATCGTGAGCTTAACAACTGTTTCAGAAGTGTGGTTAAATTGGACAAATTTAGTTACTTCATATGCGCGCTTGTTTGACAAATCCCTGGATAATAGACATCAAATTTGAAAGTTTGCAGGGGACTTTAATGTTGTTTCCCCCAAACCTGCAATTCGACGTTCAGCGATCTGTAGAGGATCCGGCGGTTCGCCAATATTTTAATTGGGCCTAAGACAGTGTAGTATGGTGGATCATGTAATTACCTGAATCAAAGGCTAGAATTTAAAATAAGACACCGTTAACTCTAAGCGTTACAGCGTGGATTATTTGTTTAGTAGAAATTCGTTCACCCTAACAGTCGTTGTAATTTGAATTTTGCTTGCAATATGCGAAACGCCCCATCAAGACCTACCAGATGTAGCAGAGTGTCGGCGTTAACATAGAGCAATAGTCTTGTCGTTATACCGAAGAGGGAATATGCTGTTCTGTATTCAAAAGATACTGTATAGTTTCAAACGCGGGCGCACAAATTTAAGGGAAAATATCGCGTCGAACCCAAAAGATAGTATCCAAACATTATTGCGTTGTTTTCTGTGATGCTGTAAAGCTAAAATTCCCTGCTTTTCCGAGGGCCCTGAATATAGTTAGTTGTAAATGTTTCGAAATAACCGTAAATACATGTGTTTTTATTTCATGTCCACTTTTTTTTAGTAGTTTCTATTCGTCGTGGAATTACTTTCGTAGCCGTTGCTTTCCTCGAATATCTGTTGTGAACGTCGTACCACTGGCGTCTTCAATCACTGAAATATATCTGACTAGTTTCCTTTGCTTCCCTTGACAGCGATCGATTGTTGACAGAAGAATGGCAGCCGACTAGCAACGATAGTCCTGAGGCAGAAATGAAGTTCTGCATCTGTAAGTTATCGTTAAGAAGACTCTACGCAATACCGGGATTCCGCTTGTCAGCATATTGCAAGGATATGTAAGTTCGCATTTCCTGTCCAGCTTCAAGCAAAGCATATTTCTCTTATGGAAATTGCCAAGAAACGGTAAAGTGCGTAAGTAATGCTTTTGCAGTTGAAATTTGACGTTGCGTAGCCCAAATTCTTGATGCTCTTTCTTAATTAGTGATAAGCAAACAACCTCGTCGCATAGAATCGAAACAGAAGTTCGTGACTCACCGTGCAGTCGGAGATCTGCCAGAATATAGGGTGGAAAGCGTGACGAAGGGGAGGAAAAATAATCGAACGCCAACATTTTAGCAACCGTGTAAAAGAGCAGTGGGCGAATTTCTTGTGTAAGGTTTCCAGGGCGTACCACACAAAAGCTTACTCATGTCCCATCTGTGAGGTGACTCACGATCTTCTTAGTAATATTTAGGTCAATTTTGCATACGGCTTACGTAGACGAGCCTTTATGCCTTTGTTTTAATAAGCGTTGCTTTATTACTTAACGCGAACTGGCTTCAGTCACCGCAGCAGCACTGAGAAAGAGAAGGATGTGCTGGCGGAACACTGAACATTTTGCCAAATACAGCAGTAGCAGGAGTTAAAGTGAAAAAAAGTACGGAAGATTCCGGGGAGAGACTTGAGAGTCTCGTAGGAGACATCGAATTACACTGGTCACATGTATGCTATTAAGCGAATTCAGCGAAAAGACATGACAGCTTAGGTGTGCTTTTTGCTGTTAAAATCATACGAGAGATCAGGTTATTCACCCAGATTCATAGACTCATAATGGGAATGGTTGACAAAGCTTCCACTAACATAAAGTGATAGCAGAATGTTCACCTTGTTAGCGCCATATGCGCTAAAGTGTAATATTTCTGAACAGTGTGCTTCCGTCGAATGTTGTCGGGCTCGAATACCACCTTCGTTTTGCACAAATCTCCCTGCAGTTAATCCCGAACGACTGTCAAGGTTGTAGAATGAGGAAAAATTGCGTCGCAGATTTTTGTGCTGAGAGTAGTTCCCTCCTTCTTTCCAATTTTTTTATTATATTTTTCCCTTACCAAGGCAGACATTTGTTCGGGATGTACCGCTCCAGGATTTAGCTTAATAAAAAAGTATTTTATGTCACGGGCCTATTGTAAACCTTCTAGGCGTTATAGCAGATTGCTGTAAAACAGTTTCCTTGAGGACAAATTATGTGCGGGCTTACGCAAGGAAGAATTCTCTTAAATTTGACACGCACAAAACGACCATTAAGGTGCTATCAAGTGATACCCAACCCGTTGCATCACAAATCGTTCCAGGTGAGATGCTGGTATTGTACGAGCAGGTGAAGATAAGAGAAGTAACGATTCAGTTCTCGTGGGGAAAGTGCGGTAGAAGTAGTAGTACGTTAAATTTATTACCTAACGTTATTCATTACTATGAAATTTTTGATTAGCTTTGTGACTAACATATTAACCATTTAAAAGATTAAGATGTACCACTGGTGATGGTCTCTTAAATGGATTGATTATAGCCATATGTGATATTCATAAAATTGTGCGTTACTTGCTGGCCGCAACGTAGCGATGCGGTCACCTTCTCTTAATTAGCCTATGCCCGAGAACTGTGACGCAGTAGTTCTCCTTGGCGAGTTTTGGGATATAAACGAATGCGTCTTTCTAAAAGCAAATGTCTTTCGTCTGTTGCAGGGATCTACTGGAAAAGGATCTGACGCTGTCCGACGACAGCGATGCGGCGGATCCGGTGAGTAAATACTTGACATCGAGGTGAAGTTCACACAGCATGCATCCTGTGGTCCAGTAGCGTCGCGGTATTCCCTTGCATCAGTATCTGGTCGCTGCGGGGCTTAGCAGAATATAGCCCGTGAACCGTGAATTTGATCACGGTGCATAAAGTGGCTATGAAGTAACGATATTATTATGATTCTTCGCAACTGTGCAACGGAGAACTAAATTGATTCACCCTTGCAATTCGGACGTACTAGAATCTAAAAATTGTTTCTTAATGATTTCCTCCCCACACATTTTAAAAAATGTTTTGAGATACTGAAACGCAACAGTTGCACCTTCGTGGCTTAGTGGACGCAGGACGCATTCTTTTGTGTAGCTGTAGATTTTCAGCAGATGGTGTGCCTTCACGCGCCTGGTTTGTTTTTGCAGCTACAACCGCCCGGTGCAGATCTGCTGCTGGCCAGGGACATTCCGGGCCTTCCAGCCGTCACTCACCCGTAAGTTTTCACTCTAATACTTGTCCTATTGTGTATTATGACTATTAATCAACAGGTTTAATTCAGTCAATAATTACGCGAAATATTTAGTCAAGTCTTTGTTGCCCCTGGAAGTCGTTAGAAACGCAACCCACATCTGAAATTGGTATAGTCGCTGGGTAACAGAGGTGATTTGTCATACAGTGGGCACTGCTTCGCAGCGTTTAAGTATGATAACAATAGTACAGGACAACTTGACTGCGCCAAATGTCTCCGTACAAGTCATGCAATTCCCGTGAATTACGATCCGATGTTTTGTGGACGCATAGCTGGCCCTTCGGTAGCGTCGTATGTGTGTTCCATCGCGTTCGATCATCCGTTTTTGGTAAGAGTCGATTACCAAGCTCCTGAAACCACAGCTTCAGTTTTGCCAGTACCTCGTCTCCTAACTTCACATAAGATTCGCACGAGAGCTTATGTGAAGTTAGGAAGGTAGGAGGGCAGAATTGAAGCCCTGAGGACGGGTCGTGAATCGCGCTTGGGAAGCTCAGTCATTAGAGCATTTACTCCGAAAGGCAAAGGTCGCGAGTTTGAGTCTCGGACCGGCACACAGTTTTAATCTAACAGGAAGTGCCATCAGCGCACACTCCGCTGCAGAGTGAAATTTTCATTTTGGATATTATCGGCTACTCGTCAGTTCCCCGTCCTTCAACTTCTCTGCACTGATACTGACCACAGTAGCACGCAAACAGCCGACTAGCTCCGCCTTTTCCGAGATACGTGTTCCCAGGTGTCGGATAACAGGCTGTCCTTCGTCCAGGTAGCTTATGTCAGTGGATTTCTCCATTTGCGGTCCGTGTAATGGCTAAATCAATTACCCATTCCTCTCTGTTGCGCTTATGTACTTTCGTTACCGTGTCACGTGCCCGCAACGGAACAAAACAGTGTTGTCTCGCGATGCGCAGTGGTCGTAATTGTTTTGAGTGTTACGTGTATAACGGCTTTAACGTAAAGGCGAAACTGCACAAAGGTGAGTGGTATTGACGTGAAATACCATTTAGCCGTAGCATTCCGCTTGATCTCTAGACGTTAAATGTTTTAGCGGTAGTATGCTTAGTGTAGCGTAGGACATCACTTAAATTCATTTCAGCTGATTCACAGCATTCAACATGGTGGACGGTTTCATAAATGCGTTACTTGTCCGCTGCATTGCTCAGTTTGTAACCGCTTAAGTACTTGATCTTAACATCATCTACATACATACTCCGCAAACCATCATAACGTGTGTCATGTCTCCTTCGTCGGGCAACAGTGAGCAAATGTGAAAACTATAAAGTTAAATGAATCTGCACGATAGTATGCAGAGCGTTAATGAAAGGTTTTCCGTCGGAAGGACGCATCACAAAAGTGATAGCACGACGTACTGGATTTACATCCAAACATATTAATTATCGCGTTAGGAAAAATTGGAAATTTGTGGTAAGGACTATGGGACAAAAATGCTGAGGTCATCGGTCCCTAGGCATTAACACTACTTAATCTAACTTAGACTAACGACCACATACACACACACACACACGCGCACACACACACACACACACACACACACACACACACACACACACACACACACACACACACACACACACACACACACACACACACACACACACACACACACACACACGCACGCGCGCGCGCGCGCGACTCGAACCTCCGACGGAAGTAGCCGCACGGACCGTGGCAAGGCGCCTCACACCGAACGGCTACCCCGCGCGGCTATCGCGTTAGTATCGATGAGAAGTCCTGTAAGAAACAATGAAATCGCTATCGCCTACTGACTGGTGAGTGTATCAGGCCGTGGGTGCTGATTAAAGTACTATTGTTCGATAAGCAGATTGACCGTGGAAAGTTTTAATTCCTACAGTAAGCAGCGGTAGCAAAATTGAATCGGACTTCGTGTTTAAAGATGGTTATATTCTGAATACAATGATCCAACAGCAAGACTCGATCTGCAATCGGCCTGATTGTTTTCGAACAATGTACGTTGTTCTTCCTGACAAACCACCTCTAAAACATAAAATACACAACATAACTTCTGTGAGGGACAGCATTGATAGAAACTCTTGATAAACTTGCCAAGTTGTTATTCAGAATAATATAAAGTACAAGATTTGCCAGTTATATCTGCGTATGCTTTGTTAGGATGGACAAACGAGAGTGGTTAACGGGAAGGAGCTGCCTCATTCGACAAACTTACAACAGCTGACATTTATTTATTTATATATTTTCCCTCTCTCCATACATCGATACTTTACCTTTTTACTGTCATTGAACCGTCTATTCTCGTCTTTCCTTTGGATGAATGTACATTTTATAGTAACAGTATGGATAAATAAAAAGTGTCACCGTATTTTATTTCAGATGCCTTGTGTGTGGTGATACTGTTGTACTCAATCACGTCATTTCTCTCCAAGGATATCCATTTGAGTTCACGAAGCATCTCCGTAATACTTCCGCGTTAATCAAACCTGCAGCTATCAAATCTGGTTGCATGCCTCTGAATTGTTCTAATGGTTTGCTTTAATCCGTCCTGACGGTAAACAGAAACACTCCATCAGCAGTAGCGCCTAGAACCGCACGGCCACTCCGGCCGGCAATGGCATTGCACTTCGCTTTGCACCGTTACGCCCAGATATTTAATCGACGTTACTGTGTCAAGTACGGAGGGCGGTTATCGCTGAAATAACCGGTTTATTCGGTTACACCGGTTCTGTTTCGTCTCCAGTTTAACCCGTCTGTTGATACCGCTCAAACTAACCGGTGTCTGGAATAACCAGTTTTCGGTTTTTTTGCTGTTACTTCCAGTAATAGATGTAGACTTCGAACATACATTGAAAAATTCTAATGAAGGTGAAGGAATAGGAGATAACGATCTGTATGTGGTTGGGACTGCGGCAGAAATCGGTCTCACTGCTTCCAGCGAAAGCGTAGGTGGAAGAGACAGGTGAGGCGACAGCGAGGGCGAAAAGCCGCAAATTGACGACTTCCCTGCATCGTCAGTACTGCATGGTATCACTTGTTACCAATTACAAAATTACTAGTTCAGTTATTATCCAGAGTTTATAGGATCTCAGTATAATTACAGTAATAGCAATCAAATTTACATTATCTTCCAAGGAGGCTTGTGGATATTGTTCTCCTTGCATGATGTCGCACATTTGTTGTGACTCCTCCCGTTTTTAATCTTGTAAAGCAAATGGAACACTGCACTACATCGCTACTGCACTTCGTGAAATACTTACAAACTGGGGATGGTACCTTTCTGCAATACAACTGATGTCGGAGGACACAGCGAGAATCTAGCGTATAAACCAGGTGCACCCTTACCGCCTAAGTAGGCCATGCCACAGGGCAACAAGTACATTATTGTCTCTGCAATGCTGTACCTATCCTTACGTCAAGTGTTGCTATTTTCTAGCTGTAGGCGCTGTTATTAAAATAGTGATGATCGCTTTTTCCAATTTCTGTAATAATCTAATATTTCAAAGCAGTGGAAATTTTACAAATAAATAGTACTCGTTTTTTTTAAAAAAATGTTTTATTTAAAAACTTAAAATTTTAGCGCTATGGCAAATTGGTACGTTTTTTACTGGAGTATTACTAAAAATATGAAAAAAAACTGTTATAACCGAGACCAAGCAAATGCCGAATAATACCGGCTATTCAGAACTAAAATAACGGTATCGGTATTAACTGGCCGGATTTTCCCATCCCTGGCGTCAAGCAGCACACCGCTAATAATGCATTCGAACATTACAGGAATGGTTTTTTCTGCTCATCCCATTAACTTGGGTTTTCCTACATTTAGAGCAAGCTGCCGTCAATTCCACAACTAGAAACCTCGTCTAATTCATCCACTATCCGCCTACAGCCACACAGCGGTAACAGGTTTCCATACACTACAGCATCATCAAGAAACCGTCGCAGATTGCTGCTTACCCTGCCCGTCAGAGTATTTACGTGTATAGAGAACAGTAGAGGTCCAGTCACCCTTTCCTGGGGCGCCCCTGACGCTGTCCGTTACCGTTATTTATTACTCGCCTGCCTGTGGTGTAGTAATACAGGTTTTACTGTATGAAGTGGCGCAGTGGGTAACACACTGGACTCGCATTCGGGATGCATACGGTTCAAATCCTCGTCCAGCCATCCTGATTTAGGTTTTCCGTGATTTCCCTAAAGCGCTTCAGGCAAATGAAGGGCACGGCAGACTTCCTTCCCTAATCCGATGGGAGCGATGACCTCACTGTTAGGTCCCCTTCCCCGAACCAACCAACCAACCAACCAATACAGGTTTACTGTTTGGGTAGGCAGTTCATTACTACTACTAGCATTGTGCGTCTCACAGGACGCAGGAAAAGAATCATATTTGAGCGCACGGCTGGGATGTGTGATCAGTGATATAACACAGTCCTTTACAACAAAAGCAATATACCAATTATCGTCCAGTTAAGCGTGGTCGATATTTACACAGGCATTGATTTAAAATATTGTCCAGAAGATAGATCTTAAATTAAAAATATTTAATATAAGTACTGCTAAATGTAGCATAGTACGCGGGGGTGGGGTGAGTGGAGGTGGGAGGTGTACAATAATAAAAGGTAGGTAACTTCATATATTAAGTGTACGACTTTGAAAAATAACGTTCAGCATGTACCCGGAGCGCAGAAATAGAAATATTCATCATCCAACCTGCTGTGTGTTAATGGTGAACACAGCACCAGTCTATTGTTTTGTCGCACGTATGGTGTGTATCGGAGGGGAGAAGATACCCTTACTTTTCCGGATGTTTACCTATAGCAGCGAAATGTATTTTGTTGTTGCACTGTATCCTTTGGTTCGATTCCCATTGGCTGTAAATTCAGATGTAAAAAAGCACTTGAAAGCAATTCACGTCTGAATGTACGCGGAGAACGGCAGCCGACTAACCTCCGCACGGCTTTCATAGCAGAAGCCGCTGGGATCTCTCGATGCCGCTCTGGTCATTTCGATCCCTCGCGGCTGCCGTTCCAGCTCGCCGCTTCGTCACACTTTTTGCTGCTCCGGTTACTCTCCACGACTTACAGACCGCGCCGTAAATACGAGCTGTGCCCACGGGAAACACGTGTCGACCAAGCGTGGCACTAAGGTTTTATTGAAAGATTAGTTGTCTGCAAATATTTCAGTGGGTGTTGCTCGCAGCTCTTGTTGATACTTATTGAAATTATGTCGTGCCAGTATCAGCTGCTTGGTAATTACACCAGGCACTGGCGTTTTTTGTGCGGTATCCTGTACAGAAGCGCTGCACTTCCCTAGAACCCTTCCAACAAGGTCTTCCAGTAATCCAACTTAATACTGCAGTATGTGTTTGTAGATTTTATCTAATATTCTGAAATATTATCGTTTTTGTGAGACGATTAATGCAGGAAAGATGGTGAAAAATAACTAATTTACGTAAAAAGTTTTAAGAAAATCGCCCTGGAGCTAGATTCAGATTGGTGAATACCCATAAGAAATACTTGGTATTTGGATTCTTGCCCCGTTCCTGTGTGCTTCCCTGACCACAATCAAAATTTCAGAAAACGAGCGGCAAAAGAATAAACTTACAGAAGAGGTTTTGTATCGAGGTTGCTTTATGTGGAACTCAGGTTTTTACATATGTAGACTATGCACTATAGCAGGAACTTAAAATGGTCGTGAGGAAAATTACTCGCCTAATAAGGCTTTCTAGGGTTAGCGTCTGTGTCGTTTGGTGGCGTCGCTGTTCGTAATGCCCGGTGCGCATCACAGTTGACAGGCGACCACGCCCACCTTCCCGGAAGGCAACTGAAACACTGAGAGCTAACAATGCGTGCCTCCACATGGCCTGCAACTTCGCGTACCTCGTAGTACTCCTTTCGTTATACAAAATCAGACTCATTATATATATCGCACGAGCAGCAGTATCCACAGTAGACGTAATGGCACACTGAAAGTATTAGTTTATTTACGCCGATTGCCGGTATTCTGTGCAAACTGACAACTTGATGCAGCACTTTTAAGACAGAAAACTTGTTAACACTTTCGGTGCGCGTCTCAAAAAGACACATAAAAGGAGATGGGAAGTAGAAATACGGTCTTCCCTCTCGTGGGAGAAATGTTCTTAATTTTTAACCACGTCCTTGAAATTCTCAGTGTCTAAGCAGTTTATGTGAAGAGGACAACAATTGGACGATTGTCTTCACGTACATAAAAGCAAATGTAATGTTTAATAGTTTGGAGCATGTGAGATAACTGTGTTGTATTGTTTAACTGTTTTCCCGCAGTCTTCTGACGGATATGGTTCTTCCAATGGCCAAGGCGAATGTTAGGATGGTTCCTTGGAATTGAAAACGGGCGACGTGTAATTAGACCCTAATCTTCCTTGGGTTGTTTCTTTTTTTCTTTTCTTTTTTTCTTTTCTTTTTTTCTTACAAGAACAACTCCCGAAAGTGCGGTTTAAGAGGCCAGACCTTTTAAATTAGGCCGTATTACCATTAAGTGTCAGATTCTTACAGTTCGTTCAGTGAAGCAGCCAAGAAAGCGTTAGGCAGCAGAACTCCTCTCAGGCAATTTAATCTTGTTGGTGGCACAGACGCTTGTACCACAACTAGCTGTATGTTCGTAGACTGTCGTCACCGTTCACCACTTCCGGCAGATGTCGCACTAGCTGACGAGGATGCGCCGCTTTCTGTCTCCTGGCTACGTTACTAAAACGTAGTGACGCCTGTAATAAAGTCCATGTGAGCTTTGCCCATAGTGTCACTGTTCGTGAAAGTGTCCTAATGCGACGTGACTTGCTAGTTTGCAGAAAGCCTCGTCCTCCACTGATGGAAAATCGTCAGCGGTAATGCATGTTTTGCTCTAGTTTATTTAATAGCTGACATTCAGGGGTCAAAGCAGTTGGGGAAGACAGTGATTTAGGTGCATGTTCGCTAAAGCACGCCAGACCTGTCTTGTGATGACAACGGCAACAGTGTAATAAGCATTTTAAACCTTTGTCTACCATGGGTAGGTGAGTCTCCCACGATAGGTTATCAGAGAACCAGTTGGAATTTCGTGCATGTTATTGCTATGTAACATCGTCCCACTGCTAAAAGGAAGACTACTAATGGTTAGCAGAATCCTTACAATTACTGATTGCACCTATATGTTGTGCTGTCCTCAAGTTTCATTTTCAACCCTCGTCTCCGTATTGTCACATCAAATTAGTTCGCACCTGCTGTTATGCAACCTAGTTACCAGACTAGCAGAGCGGGTTGCCTTCGCGCCTTCCCGGTTACGTCGTGTCAAAGACTTGCACTCTTGAATTAACGCGTGCCGTATCACAAACGAAGCTCACATTGAGCACTTGTAGTGAGAGTTGCAAAGTTGGAGAGATACTCTGCCCACTGATGTGCGTCTGTTTTCAGTATGTGTAGTCTTTGCGCGGTCGTGTTCTGAAATCCTCTAAGTACTTACGAATAATCGTGTATAGTCTGCCTACCCCCCACCCCCAACGGGGAGAAATACTCTTTTCATGTTGTTATTTCCAAGATATTAATGACAATAACCGTACAATAATGTTTTTGAAATAAAATTGGCATCAACAGCGAAAAAATTTAACTGTCAGGCATCCTACAGAAAGTGTTTGGGTGAAGTTGTTAATATGAGTGAATGGTTAGATCCTGTTTATGGTAAAGTAGTTAACCATTACAGGCAGAGTCTAACAAGGACGTTCTTCCGAACGATTGGTGACTTTTAACACATGCGAACCACATATTTGCGTCGACATGGCGAGACATTATGAAGAAATCTGCTTTTGCGTACCTTGGGAATCGACGCATCAGTTTCACTTGTGAGAACAATTTTGAAAAAAAAAAAAAAAGAGATGCGAATGTTACTTATATGCAGCAAATCCATCATTATCACTTGCGAGAGCCGTCCATCATCGTTAGGGTAACTGGCACCCAGGGCAAACTTCGACTATGCGGCCCTAATTTGAAATCTCACCGGTTTTAGTTTAATCGTCACCGCCTCTTAGCCATTGTATTTGTTTGAGATCAACACGACCTGACGACAGTGAAGTAAATGGTAGACATTTCAAAAATCACGTTTCGTGTGGTACGTGCGAAGCACGGAGCGCTCCATCGAAAGTCTGATTATTTGCGTCCATATCGCGATTCATAATTCATAGGAGAGCAGTGGAAAGTCGTAACAAACAAATCAACAAACGCGAAATGTACTCTCTACGCAGTGGTTTTGTTGTCCCACTCGGCATAACGAGAGTGGCTTCAACTAGTAGCCAAAGACGAGAAAGAAGCGTCTCTCGCGGCGTAGCCGCGTGGTCTGAGGCGCCTTGCATGGTTCGCGCAGCTCCCCCATCGGAGGTTCGAGTCTTCCCTCTGGCATGGGTGTGTGTTGTCCTTAGCTCAAGTTAGTTTGTGAGATTAAGTAGTGTGTAAGCGTAGGGACCGATCACCTCAGCAGTTTGGTCCCCATAGGAACTGCCGGCCGCCGTGGTGTAGCGGTTCTCAGCGCTTCAGTCCGAAACCGCGCGACCGCCACGGTCGCAGGTCGAATCCTGCCTCGAGCATGGATGTGTGTGATGTCCTTAGGTTTAAGTAGTTCTAAGTTCTAGGGGACTGATGACCTCAGATGTTAAGTCCCATAGTGCTCAGAGGCATTTGAACCATTTTGAACCGTAGGAACTTAGCACAAATTTCCAAGCGTCTCTGTAGCAGGGAGGTTTAGGTCTTACGGAACTGTTGTTCAACAAAGTCCAATTCGAAACCCATCAGTTTATTTCATACATATCACTTCCTTCCAATTTTAGTGTCCTCAGATTCATTCGCGTCTTTCTCGTCCTCCTCTCGCACCTCTCCTCTTACAAAACTGTGTGCCCACGGGAATAGTACCCAGTTGACATTCCGTGGCTGTCAGTCTACGCCACTGGCCATCATGATACAGCTTAGTTATGTTTCCCAGGATCACTCCTACCGAGTGGCGGATAAAATCACAACAGTTGCGGTCTGTCCCCCTCGTCCAAGGAAAGACCACCCTATCGTCCAGGAGGGCTCATGCCGGGAAGCGCGCGACGCGTTGAGGCTGACGGCCAGACTGCTGCTGGTCTGTCCACTGTGTCTTCGGCCGAGCGGAAGCATGCCGTGCGGCGACGAGGCGGGGCAGGGGAGGTGAACAGCGGTCGATAAGGGAGGTCGGCCGTGTGTCCCCGGAAGCGGCCGCTCCGCCGATTCTCACACGTCGCCGTGTCGGCTCCTGTCCGTGGGCAGCTCACGTGCCGACTGTACGCCCACGCTGTCCGATACTTCGGCAGGTGCCCCACCGCAACTAGCTGGAGCTTCCCACTCATTGCGCCAATACCGCTGCTCTCGCATTGAACCCGTCACAATCAAACGGTGTCCTTTGGTATGGTAGAAAACGCAGGTCACATCCGTCTATGGAAAGGATAGCAGAAGTGTACGTCAATATTATTGACTTCAGTCGTTGTAGACTCCCAATAACCAGCGCCGGATTTCAATGACCTTAAAAACAGCGAAATATGCAATCGTTTATGACCTTAAACTTACACGAATATACCTTTAAAAAAAACGATTGTGTATCAGTACCTTTCAAGACACTCCTGTTGATCTTTTTTATATATCATACTATACAAAATTCACTTCTAAAAAAAAATGTGAGTATAGTATTTACTTTTTGCAGTGTTTGAAACTATCATGTATTTTTGAAAATCTTGTGTATGTTCGAACATGAAATAAACCCACAAAACTACAAATCCACGTTTCTACTACTTTCTACCCTTGTTTAAAATATCGCGGATTAGTTAACACCTCCTGTCAATCTTCAGTTTCTTTTGAGCTGCACTGGATCACAAGGGGCATTTTCAGATTTTCAGTTTTCGGAGATCTAGGGGTGCCCCCTGAGCATAGTTTTGTACCCGGAAAAACTTCTCTGTAAATCGCAGGACGTCACAGGAGCTTATATGAAAGCGGCGAGGTCACTGCAGGCCGATTTTGGTTCATTTCCTTAAAATATTGTCGCACTCCCAGAAGTGCGGTCACTACTTTTGTGCATTGTAGAATATCCAAGAGTCTGCTGGAGAACACTGTACAGTGGCAAATTATCTGTAAAGACTGCTTTCACGGTTTCGATGGCACTTGATTCATTTCTATCAAGGTCATTAAAAAGGACTCTGTGCAGTATGGGACTTAACTTGAAATCATCACTCCCTAGAACTTAGAACTACGTAAACCTAACTAACCTAAGGACATCACACACATCCATGCCCGAGGCAGAATTCGAACCTGCAACCGTAACGGTCGCTCGGTTCTAGCCTGTAGCGCCTAGCCGGCCGGAGTGGCCTTGCGGTTCTAGGCGCTACAGTCCGGAGCCGAGCGACCGCTACGGTCGCAGGTTCGAATCCTGCCTCGGGCATGGATGTGTGTGATGTCCTTAGGTTAGTTAGGTTTAAGTAGTTCTAAGTTTTAGGGGCTGATGACCTCAGAAGTAAAGTCCCATAGTGCTCAGAGCCATTTTTTTGTAGCGCCTAGAACCGCTCGGCCTTCCCGGACGGCATCAAGGTCACAAAAGACTGTCTTTACTTTGGTGTAGTTGATGCAGTAATACTCAGCAACACCAAGCGAAGGGGCACCGAAGCTGCTTGTTCCTTGAATTTCTGCATCCGTAGCGGAACTTTAACATGGATTTTCCTGCCACAGGAAATTAATTTGTCCACACCATGCTACAGGAAATTAATTTGTCCACACCAGGGTAATTTGTTCACAACCGCTTCTGCAACTCTGTGTCACTCGTGTGCATGGCAAGTGACTGACACCGCACTAGGATAGATAATCGGAAACATCATGGCTGCTTTAGCCATGTGTGAAGCACCATCTGTTAGTAGCAACAGAAAGTTTTCCTGTTCACACCATCCGTCGCTCTACCGAAACTACTTTCTGGTCAAAATGGACTACTCGTTGTAAATCTTCCAAAAATTTAACCACGAATCACGTCTCGAGTGGAAATGACGTCAGTGATAAATTGAAATCAATTGAATGTGCTGCAGATTGCGCATGGACAGAAACGCCTGTGTGGCTTCGTCTACTAACGTCGGAAACTACCCTATTCCTAATCACCTCTTTCTTATCACTGCGATGTATTATGTGTTTATATGTCGTGTTAATCCCTCTATTGTTTGCTTTGTTCTCGTGACAGATTTTAAAGGTTGTAAGAGAGCGTGGTATTTTTCCTTTTAGTGTTCTACCCCAAGAGGGACGAAACATATGACACAAAAACTATGATTTACAGTACCTGGACAAAGAAGAAAGTTACTGTGTATAAATTAGAACGTAAACATATAAACATTTATTAATGAAAAACCTTCCAACAGAAAGTCAGATCGATTTAACGAGAAAAGCAACTTTCCATGTTATTTGGCTCTTAGAAATAAAACAAAATACGAAGGATAAAATAGAGACGCACTATCCGCTGCTTTCTAAATACTGTGTGAGGTGATCGTAAGTGTATATTTCCTCACGCACATGAGTGTAGATGTTTTGGTATGTGTGCAGGAAACGTTTCGTATTCTTTCTGTTCCCAAATGTGTGGAGAATTTACCGTAGACGACCTTTCTCAAGAAACTGAACGATGAATTTCATCTGTCATTAATAAACACTCTTATCAGTTCTTCCTAAACTCTATTACTGTATTTAGATTTTTTCGTAAAAGGGAGGGTCCATCATAACCTTCTGGAATCATTCTGAGGTGGTGTATTGACTGTTAATGGTTTATGTTCTCCAGACAAGTCACATTTGTGGTGAATAGTGTTAGTTCGCCAGAGACATTTCTTGGTGCGTTTGAAGCCCTGACAATTGTAGCCCTGTCTCGCGGATCATAACGTAGCTGGCGACTTTAATGAGACTTCACAACTTTGTTCAGCGCGCCAGTGCAGCAAATCGATCGTCGTCCGTCGATAAACGTTGCGTCATTTGCCTAGAGTTCCGGAAATCCAGAGAGCGCGTGTGTTCTTGCATAGGCTGCTGGTGAGACTTCGCGCAAGGCCACAGTATCCCCAAAGGCGAGACGGAAGAGCGATTCGGAGCAAATTTGTGTTGTGGGTTCTCCACGGAGCAGCGCCACTTGTCAAGCTGCTGGTGACTGCCCAGTAAACGCGACCCCGCCGCCGCTGGCGCGTTCGAATTACGGCCGGCAGCTGTCGCGGAGCCGCCACAAAGGCCCCCCTCGCCGCTTCCGTTGGAAACCCGTTCCCCGCAGCGCGCGGGCCGGAAGAGCGGAAGACGCAGCTGCCAGCCACTACCTGTGCCAGCTCCGTGCCAGTGCCCTGTCGAGCCGCTTCGAATTGCAACACACGAGCCGTGGAGACTAAGTCCTGGGCGCCCGTTTCTGCTGTTACGTCGGGAGAAGTCACTTCATCTTTCAAGACAAGAAAAATTTACTATTTGTTATAATTAGGTATCAGTTAATGACCTCGTTAAAAAGCCTTCAGATCATTAAGATAAACACTGATGTGACAAAAGTCACGGGGTCCCTTCTAACGTCGTGTCGGCCCCCCTCCTGCACGGCTTAGGGCACCCACTGAACGTGGCATGGACTCAACAAATCGTTGGAAGTTCCCTGCAGAAATATTGAGCCGTGCTACCTCTATAGGGGTCCACAATTGCGGAAGTGTTGGCGGTGCAGGATTTTGTGCACGAACTGACGTCTCGATTGTGTCCCAAAAACGATCGATGGGTTTCATATCGGACGAGCTGGATGGCCAAATCATTCGTTCGATGTGTCCAGAATGTTCTTCAAACCAGCCGCGAACAACTGTCGCCTGGTGACATGGTGCATCAGCATCCATAAAAATTCCGTCGTTGTTTGGGAACACGAAGTCCATGAATGGCTGCAAATGGTCTCCAAGTAGCCGAACATAACCATTTCCAGTCAATGATCGGTCCAATTCGGCCGGAGGACCCGGCCCATTCCATATAAACGCAGCCCATAACATTATAGAGCCACCACCAGCTAGCACCGTGCTTTGTTGACAACTTGACTCCATGGCTTCGTGTGGTCTGTGCCACACTCGAACCCTACCATCAGCTCTTACGTACTGAAACCGGGACTCTTCTGACTAGGCTATGATTTTCCAGTCGTCTAGAGTCCAATCGATATGGTCACGAAGCCAGGAGAGGCACTGCAGGCGATATGGTGCTGTTAGCAAAGGCACTCGCGTCGGCTGTCCGCTGCCATAACTCATTCATGCCAAATTTTGCAGCGCCATCCTAACGGATACGTTCGTCGTTCGTCCTCCTTTGAAATGAAATGTTGTGTGGCGATGGCCTCCTGTCGGGTTGACCGGTCTCCTGGTGCAAGTCTTTTTAGTCTACGCCTCTTCGGCGACTTGAGTGTAGATGATGATGATGATGATGATGAAGACAACACAAGACCCATTCCATGAGAGGAGAAAGTGTCCGATCCACCGGGGAATCGAACCCAGGCCCCTTGGCATGGCAGACTGCCACTCACCTATCGAGGCGGACATTGACAGTGTTGTTGTCTGTCAACACTGCTAACTCTACGCAAACGCCGTTCTTCTCGGTCGTTAAGAGAAGGCCGTCGGCCACTGCATTGTCCATGGATGAGAGGTAATGCCTGAAATGTGGTATCCTCGTCCCCACTCTTGACACTGTGGCTCTCGGAATATTGCATTCCGCCACGATTTTCGACATGGTATGTCCCAAGCGCTTAGCTCCAACTACCATTGCGCGTTCATAGTCTGTTAACTCCCGTGGTGCGGCCATAATCGCCTTCGTAAAAAGACACTGCTCTGCCAGTGCACTGATTATCCCCATTTTTGTTGGCCCTAGACGCCTATTACGCGAGCGACTTCCTCGTCTCTGGGGAAACACTACTATGCTATAGCAGCCTTGGCGCGTACGAGTAATTCCTAAGTAACCCCTCTCACCAGTGGTTGTTTCTGGTCACACGTTGGCGCCAAAATTGCGCCTCTTGAGAAACCTCCTGATGCTCTGTTTGGCACTTTCGAAACAGAGTAACAGAATTGAGGAAGCATCAATAACAACAGAGTTTAGTGATGATCTCGATAAAGGTGTGTTAAATTCTATATACTGGTAAGAACTGAAAGGCCAGGGAAAATGTCGTTAAGACATTTCAAAATATCATTTATTAGCTAGATAAAATGTGTAAACAATATTTAGAAGACAATAAACGCCTATTTTTTACTTTTTTATATCTTATTTTCTCTGTAACTGCCAGATAACATCGAAAATTATTTTTCGCATTCAGTGGAAACGACTTATTCGTTGTTCAAACATTTTTCGTGAAGTAAAATTGATCTAATCACTTTCTTATTTATCCACAATGTAGATTTACTTTATCCAGGTATTGTAAAATTGAAATACCTCTTTGCTTTAGGATAGTACTTCTGTCCTGTGGGGTTCGACGTGGGGAAAATGAGGGGCCGCTCAATAAGTAATGCAACATATTTGTTTTCTGAAAGCACTTCGGTTTTGCTTAAGATTCCAATACACGTTATTATTCCCCACCCTTTCGGCTATAAAAATCTATTTTTCAAGATGATCTCCGTTCAATGCGACAGCCTTACGCCACCTTACTGGGAGAGCTCGTATGTCCATACGGTAACGCACTACTTGCCGACGTCACAGCCAATGTCTTACTGTATAACTAACCTCCCCATTATCTACATACTGCGTCCTTCATTGGGCCAAACAAATGGGAATTGGAAGGAGTATGATCCAGGTTGGTGGGTGGAAAAATTCCAATGAAATTTTGTGAGAAGGAGAGTCTCAAATGCATTTTTGTGGCGATGAACACACTGTGAAGTACCTTGAATGAGAGTGTCGGCAAGTTTCAACATTGCAGAAGTCACAGCTGTGTGCGACCGGTCGGCACACGTGGAATCTGACAGGCTCGTGCATCGTGCTTTTGTTCACTGCTGTGTCTCGGTAGGCATTCTACAACCGCTTGTGAATATATGCGATGCTCTGGATTTCCACAAAAAAAAAAAAAAAAAAAAAAAAAAAAAAAATATATATATATATATATATAAAAATCGGTGACAGCTCTCAGCTTCGAACGCACCTCCGTTACAGACGCCGTTTCGGAGGCTACGTGGAGCGCCGACACCTGTCGAAATTCTGTGAAAATATCGGGGCTGAAGCGGGAATATTCCACGATGCTCTGTAACAAATTCCGCATTTTTCGACCAAAAATGGGCAGAGAGAGAGAATTTTTGTTGCATTACTTATTGAATGCCTCTGTGCCCTTTGTAATGCATCACTGTCCTTCGCAGTGCGTCACGAAAACAAAATGAAGGTTATGAACACAATCACAAGCATACAGATACATTACTGTAACACGACTGAGAACGGCTAGAATAGATTGGCTTTCAATGTTAGCAGACGATGACGCCGCTGTTCACTGCTTCTGCGCACGTGTAGCTTACTGCCTACTATGGGATTTATAACTCATTAGTCAGTTGATGAACTGAATCACTGCCCCACTCGCGGCGTAGTTGAAGGTTGAGTTGAGCGTACAGGTGACGTACATCGACGACGAGTAGTTGAATTTGACCAGAGAGTAGTTCGAGTAGAAAGAGTTTTACTTAATGTGTCAGGTCCACTATAGACTGATATAAATTATTTCATATTTGACAACTAACAAGCTGGGCTGCTGCCACTAGCAGTACACCAGAGTATAGCACTGTAGGCTCCCACGTCGGCCGGAGTGGCCGAGCGATTCTAGGTGCTACAGTCTGGAACTGCACGACTGCTACGGTCGCAGGTTCGAACCCTGCTTCGGGCATGGGTGTGTGTAGTGTCCTTAGGTTAGTTAGGTTTAAGTAGTTCTAAGTTCTAGGGGACTGATGACCTCAGAAGTTAAGTCCCTTAGTGCTCAGAGCCATTTGAACCATTTGTAGGATCCGATTGAAGTCCACTTCCACTTCTCATAATGTTGTGCCGACAGTTCTGTATGAAAGTTTTCCAGACCGAAAATTTCCTATATTAAAAACAAAACACAAAAAAAAACTAAACTCCAGCTGTAAGGGGGCGATCAAAAAATTTCCGTTTAAGGGCATTGCTGCAGCATATATTTTCTGATGTAGGTATATATAGACACTGATATATAGTTAGTGCTTCTCTCCGTTATGCTCTCTTGCTGACTAAAAGTTTATTCACACATGACCATGAATGAACAGGGCAGTGACAGGCCCGTACAGAGGGGAGCTAGATGTGGCCCAATTTCTCTGTCAATGTAAGTAGCACACACAGTTATGATTCATTATGACATGTTTTCGGTGGACGTTTTTATGAGGTGTCATCCTTCACTTTTGTGAAGGCTTCAGTTTTACGGGTACACTTTCAGTGAGGCATCTGATTGTCTGTGGAGGAATGGTCAGCCATTCTTCTTAGAGAGCCAAAATCAGAAAAGATACTGATGTTGGATGCAGAGGTATCCAGCAATTTGGTTAAAGTCTGAGCTCTTGACAGGGCAGTCCATTCCAGTATTTTATTGCCCACAAACCATTGCTTTATGATAGGATGCATTGTCATGATGACACAAATCTCTACTGTACGCAATGCTGTGGAATGTGTTCATATCCTTCCACATTTCGCATTTTCTGGAGCATCAGAAGGGGATAACACCTTAACTGTGAAATACATCCCCATACTCTTAACACCACGAACTTCTTACTTTGCATTGCACATGATGGCAGATAACATTCTCCAGATATTTACCATACCCAGACACTCCCGTTAGATTGCCACAGGGTACAGTGTGATTCATCTCTCGAAATTACTCGCTCCAGTTGTCCACTGTCTTGAACAGAAATTTGTGGGTTATTGAGGAGCTGCTTGACCCTTGTACCCCATTGTTTTGAACTTCCCAAACGTGGTCACCGGGCTGACAAAGAAGACTGGACTGCTGGGAACACTTATGAATGAACGAGTGATTCCTGCCACAGATTTTATGTTATTTTTTACAACCACTATCTGCAATACTAGACAGTCCCTGTCCATCAGTACATGAAATCTGTCTGGTCTTGGTTTAGCTCTGGTTGTTCCTTCAGATTTCCTTTTCACTATCACATTGCCAACAGTTGACTTGGACAGCTTTAGAAAGGTGAAGTGTCCCTGATAGATTTTTTACTCTGGTGACATACCAACCCACCTACACATTTGAAGTTACTGAGCTCTCCTAACTGATCAGTTTGCTAGTACTGTTCCTCTACTCATAACACAATACTCCCAGCCTCCTTTTATAGTGACGGGTCTGCCTCTTTTTATGTGTAGTATTCAGTTCTACAGTACATAGAGGTCTGCAGATACTTTTGATCATATAATATGTAGTCAGTTACATAACTGAGATATTGCAGTCTGAAGTGGGAAAAGCATTAGTACAGTGCCTTATCTCCCACTGTTTATATTTCACCAAATCAATCCATAAGTGTCCAGTCAGTGCATGCAACTGTTGTGAAACTGCTGAACTTGTGTACCTAAGCAGTTGCTCGGACACTGATGGTGAACTGTGTCTTTTGTAGGCATGGAGCTGTGCCTCGTTGATAGTGATTGACAGCACACCCTGTATGATATGTAGACACTTGAAGTTCTGCATCTCTTTTTCGTGGTACCATAATCATGTGATAAACTTATTGTATACCATTTGTCACTTTCAATTTTGGTGTCCCAAAGCTTTAGTCACATTGTTGGTACACTGTGTAATATTACATTTTTTCTTGGGCCTTGTTCACTAACGAAAAACAGGGCAATGAACAGACAAGAAATTGTAAATATTCTTCTCTTTCAACAACAAAATTTGCAAGCATGACCTAGGCCTTGCAATGGGATTTCCTCTTCGTGGCCTAACAGCTGAAATATTTCTCAACCATGTAATGAATAAGTCTTCAAACTAAAAGAGAGCATCACAAGCACAGATAAATTCTGTAAGAGATTTCTGGCTAACACCATATTATGTTTTATGTCACAAATGAAGAAATAACAAACCCTTTTAATAAATTCAGTAGTGTGCATAAAGATATCCAATTCAGCCTTGAGTATGAGGAGAATACGACCATACCTTTTCTTGACATGAAATTACGAAACGGGACCAACAGGCATCTTTTAGTGTTCACAGTAAATCTGCTGGTTAAGACATCGCTGTACCAGACTCTTCTACATGCCTCCACCTCCCACAAAAAAAAAACTGCATGAGGATCAGTGCCATACAAATTCTCCAGATTTCCACTTCAGCATACGGAACTCCGACAAGAAATAGAAACAATAAAATGTAGCACAATAAAAAATGGATTTGATCCTCCACTCACAAATACTGTGTCACAACAGATAAAAAATACACTGAACAAACAGCAAACTACATTCATAGCTGACAGTTCTCTAGCAGTTACATACAGAAAAATATCATATATTGCCATAATATCTGATAAATTAGCTAGTTTATTCGAAAACATAGAGGGAAAAATTAGCTTAAGCAGCACCAACAACCTAGTTAGAAAACTTAATTCATAATAAGACTTTGAGGCATTTATGAAATTAACTGCAGCCATTGCAATGAATATTATTTAGGCCAGACTAGCAGAAATTTCACAATTTGATTTAAAGAACATTCAGATTGCTTCAAACTTTAGAAATATAACAAATCAGATGTAGCAACACTCCTTGTAGTCAAAGGCCACCCTTCGAAAATCGTGGACAGCCTCAAAATTTTGCACAGAAACAAATGACGTAAAGAATAGCCATTATGGAAAAAGTGAAAATACTTATTTGCAGCACAAAAAGATACAGGCAATATTCTTAATGAGATGATTGAATCCAAAAACTCAGAATTCTTCAGTAACTTTAAGTCAGGTCTGATGCAACAGACTTAAGACACTTCAGTGTGAAATGAATGACTACCAGTCAGTCAGTATTGAGGATGCCACTGTAAAGAAATGATAGTCATATGCATCTGCACACTGCAAGGCCACCTTATTGAAATGTGTAATGTTTACAGTTATGTAGGAAATTTTTGTGCAGAGATATATGTCCAAGTCAGTTTCAGACTAAGTGGTGCGAAAGTGTAATGTCGGTTAACAGCTTTGCCAATGTACCAGTGATACAAATGAAGCTTTGAAACTCTAAAATTTTATGTGGACACTTGACACATTAAAAGTGTATCACAGGATTATTGCATATAACTGACGCAAAACCATCTGCATCCCACAAAGGCTGTGTCAGATTAGGCACAGCTCCACACCAGGAAAAGAAACCACAGGACACAAATTTCGAGCATCCTTCATCCCTTCCCCCAGATACCCCAATAGCCACTTTGGTAGCAGAACAGTCGGCAAATAAATATTCTATATTAAAATTTAGATTAAAACGTGTTTCAAAGTAATAATCGTCAGTAAACATAAACACCTGATTATGGGAAAAAAGTTGTTGAAACATGTTGTAACATCTTAAACTGAACATGAAATAATAATAATAATAATAATAATAATAATAATAATAATAATAATAATACAACAAATATACAGAAGATAACAGGAGAAAAAATTGAAAAATACATCCAACTGGCTGAAGAAGTCAAGGACATGTGGCATCAGGATAAAGTTGACATCATACCAATTACATTATCAACTACAGGAGTCATACCACACAATATCCACCAGTACTTCAACACAATACAGCGACATCCAAACGTGTATATATACAACTATAGAAATCTGTAAGTATTGATACATGTTCAATTACCCGAAAGTTCCCAAATGCAATATAACATATACCGTACAGTTAAAAGGAAGTCACGCTTGATCAAGGTCCGCGTCACTTTCCATTTTTAACCAGACATGACGTCTGAGAAAGGAAACAAGTAATAATAATAATAATAATAATAATAATAATAATAATAATAATAATAATAATAATAATAATAATAATAATAATTGTCTTTAGTTGCTCAATACACTATTTTCACACCGACTATATGCGAATTAAAGTTTTCAGCTTAAACATGTGTTTTTCTCCAAATTATTACTTGGGGACACGATGCACTCCGTATGATCACTGTGGTACTTGTGTGATCAATGTTAAACATGTTCTTGGTATTTGATTTTTTAAAAATACTTTGTGATTTGACATAATTATCAAACGTGCAGTTTTACTTACATAGGTATTTTTGTTTTGCACACACTAACTCTGCATGTCCCCATTGTACGTTTTCTTTTGGTCTCCAGAAATAAAATCATTAATGTTATATGAAGTAAAGGTAGCATATTATTTGTATTTCTTTTTGACTCCTAGTATAACTGATGACTAGAATTTAGGGGTATCACGTATTAAAATGTATCATACTGTGTTGTGACAGGTGTGGTGTGCCTCTGTCAATGCTGAGCCCACAAACGACACCACTGCTGCATTTGCAACCACCCCAGGCGACACCTGTACCTGCACCAGTGCCACCTATGTCGCCAGTAGTGGATGTTGAGACAGAGATGAGCACTGCTCCTGTGCTGCCACTGACTTCACCACCACCACCTCTGCCTCCACCCACCATCGCAACCAGTGGTGGCCATGGTGTTGTCTCTCCATCGTCTAGTGACCCTGATACACATTCATCTGCAAGCTCGAGCAGTTCTAGTAGTGGTGAAGATGACGACGACGATGATGATGAGCAGCCGTCTGCTTTGGGTAAGATTACATCTATTGTTAAATAGTAACATCACTACATTGGATTCATTGACATAAGCAGTTTTGTAATGATGGGATAAAGATCATTAGTGTAGTGTTTTTGAAGAAAGTGATTGAGATTTGCAGAAAATGGTGATTACAATGAAGTTTTAATTGCGCAGTAAGATAGTGCATCACAGTAAGATTTCTCTTAATCTGTGGTACAAGTTCTTTTTCTCTTCCACATACTGTTCTTCAGATTTTGAGGTAATATTGTTCGTGTGAACTGGATTATACTGTAAATTTGACAAATTATCTGCCTCAATCAATTTATTTCAGTTTTTGGAAATGGTAGGATTGGAAATGTATGCCTGTTTGAATATAAGCATTGCTAATTTCAACTAGGGATTAATGACAGAGATTACTCAACAGCACTTAAATTTAATGGAGAATACTTTTTTGCAATTTAAAATGAAATACTTCAATGTCATTACTATACAGGGAATTAGTATAACATTCTCACTATGCTGATAACCATTGCAATTTAAAAGCAGACCGTGACTAAATATAATCCACTATAATATCTTAACAGTCTTAACAGAAGTAAAAAGGAGAAATGAGTGTTGTAGTTTAGTTACATATTTACAAATATAAAGAGCCAGTGATTGCATATTCCAGGCCTGCAAAGACAAGGAACCGTGTGCAATATCAGGGATAATTCAATTGCAAACACTACCGTGCAATGTAGCAGATAAGCCACCTCCAAAAATTGTGTTCAGCAGCGTTCCAGATGCAGAACTTTCTGCTGCATAGTTTATTTCAGTATTAATAAGATAAAGTTTAACACACGTTATGCTGCTAAGAAGATTCCTAAAAGTGGGAATCCAAATCATGGTTGACGCATTTCTGCATACTGTTAATTTTCTGCACTGTGTGATGTTGATAGACTGTGTGCAGAAATAGCAAAAAATTTAATTCAGTTCATGAAACTGAAATATTTACTCAATCGTTGTGGAGACATTGCTAGTTCTCTCTACTAAATTTATATTTTGTTGTGCTGAAGGAGATAAAGGTTGTTTTAATGGTTAAATTTGTTCCCATAATTACAAACCTTGCTCTGTTCACAGATGATGTGCTGGTGTCACAACCGGAGCAAAGCCCGGGCCGGCCACCCTCCAGTGCTTCAGCCCCAGCAGCTACTGCTGCTGCTCTCTCTGATGCTGTCACAGCTGTGGCACCTAATGAGGAGACCAATAACAACCGCAGCTGGGGTCTGGCAAATTTCCTTCATGCTCAGCAAGATAGATCGCTGCAGGTAGGAGCTGGTTTGCTTTTGTCTCCTGTGGAGACAGTGGACTCCATAGATGTTTCCAGATTAAGTTTCTGTATTACAATCTGCCGTTACAAATAACTGTACTTAAAATCCTTCAAATACTTAATATAGGTTCTATTTTCTTTTTTTGAAGGAGTGCATGAGTCGCTGCAGTCCAAGTTCGAGGTTGGAACTACCATCTGCTCCTGCTGTACCGAGGGCTGCCCCTCATGTACCTGACTCTGATGACGATGACAATGAAGAGGATAATGACGACGACGATGACGAAGACGAAGAAGAGGAAGAAGAGGAGCAGCAGCAGCAGCAGCAGCGTCGGCAAGAGGATGAGGAAGAAGAGGACGAAGAGGGTGATTGTATGACCAAGATGACACGTGAGGTAGTTGTACATCCTGTACAGCCTGTATCGAGCATGTCATCAGACGAAGAACCTGCTCCACCGCCACAGCCGCCAGTCGTGGCTCCGGTGGTACGGCGCCCAACAGGTGCTGCAGAACGCCGCCACAGACCTCGTACATTGCGCAAACAAATTGTCAGTGCTACCCCGCCTGGTGACAATAGTGATTCAGACACGGCACCACAACCACCACCACCCAGGCCACGACCCCATGTCGCACGAATACGACAGTCGGTCAGTAGCAACAGCACGTGCAGCAGCACCTCGTCTGATGAGGCACCTGCACCTCCTCCAGCTACTAACACAACCCCAGCTCCCATCCTGCCTGCCACTTTGCCTTCTACTCTGCACAAGAAACCACCCCGTATCCAGTCCTCATCTTCCACATCATCGTCGTCGTCTGATGATGAAACCCCACGTGGACCGAGTGGTGCAGTTGCGGCAATACCACCTTTAGCACGTTCTTCGCCAGCAGCCCCCAATACCTTGGAACCCTCAGTTCCTGTTCCGAGTAGACCTGTAGCGCGTGATGTCTCGTCTAGTGATTCTGACAGTGATGTGCCTGTACCTTCTAAAAGAAAAACTGCTGCAGCTATTGCGTCAGTGCCAGCAGCGGGAAAGGTGAAACAGCGTGATCGGACTAAAGATACCGCAACTCGCAAGGAACGTGCAAAACCTTCACAGAGGCGGGCTCGTAGAGAAGAAGGTGTGCGCCCCAGTCGAGGTGCCGCCTCACGCCTCAAGATTATCACCCCGGAGGAGTGCCCCACTACAACCGATTCAGAGGCCGAAGACAACTGTCGCCCGACTGCAGCGCCGCATCCCCTCAGTGCACCTACACCAGCTGCTGCAGCACTTCCTTCCGTGTCCGCATTGTCAACTGCTTCCTCCTCCGGTGCCAAAATTCGTGCAGGAAGGGCTGGAGTGTCAGGTCGACGGCGGACATCTGGCAGCGACATTGACAGGTCACCTCCACGACCGGCTGCTGACGAGAGTCCACCTGAGTTGGACTCTGAGGACAAAGCAGTACAAGACAAGAAGAAAAATGACACTCTGCGAAAATTGTTCTCGACAAAAACTAGGGACCAGGAAGGTGGCTATGGTGGTAAAGGGAAAGGGGGTGGTAAAGGAAAAGGTGGCAAAGGTAAAGGTGGAGTCATTGTAGTAGAATGTGTTTCATCATCTGAACGTGCTGCCAATGAGGAGGCAGAGACGACAGCTCGTATGCCGAGTCCAGCGCCACCGTCGCCGTGTCCACCACCTCCGCCCCCTCTTCCTCCACCTCCACCAGCACAGGTAGTGCCTACTCCATCTGAAGAACGTAAGTCTCCTATGCTAACTCAATCTTCCCAAGATAGCAAGCGTAGGTTAAAACACGAGGATCCTCCGGTGAATGTTGCCGATAGGGACGCTCCTCCAGAGAAAACCCGCAAGAAAATAGCAAGGGACAGTGGTTCAGGCAAGCGCAACAAAACCTCACCGGAGGCAAGCAAGTCTCCTGCAACTGCTTCTGCTGCTCCGATAAAGAGTGAGCCAGTGGAAGCACAGGGAGTGCCACGGCTACTGTGCAGCATCAGCCTCTCGCGGCTCACTTACATACCGCCGAAACCAGGTGTCAAGGCTGAGCCTCAGAACAGCCCAGCATCTTCACCTGTTAAGGAGCAACATTGTGATGCAGAAGAAGAGTCAAAACAGCAGATTCGTGCCCGTCTCTTTGGTGACCCAGTGTCTAATAATTCCGAGCCACCGTGTAGTAAAAAACGGACTCGTTCGCCGAGCTGTGAGTCCCCTGAAGAAGGGGAGATAGTGATGCCAAAGTGTGAAAGTGTGGACGCTAATAAAGGTGCCACAAGTGCTACCACAAGTTCAGTGAGTAGCCGTGATGTTGAAGTATCAGAAAAACCACAGAAAAAGCCCAAGAAGCATCGAAGCCAAAGTAGGGATAGCAGCCACAAGCACTCAAATGGCCGAGGTGCTGTAAGTGTAGGGTAAGTAAAAATATCTGACCTTATTCTTCTTATGTCCAGTAAGACTAATTTTGTATCATTTGTCAAGGGAGAACATGACCATATGGATTACCAGAATCATCAATACTTCAAATATTGCCGTCTTTTTAGTCATTTCTTTGGTGTGAACTGATGTAATTCTTCATTACGTTTAAATCTGATAGGAACATTGTTGTTCCTCTGTTTAAAAGGGGAAAGAAAGCACATTAAAGAAAAAGGAGTCTATTTTAGTGTGTACTTTTCAAGACAACAGAATAAACTACTCACTCAAGTTCCGAATCTCTGGATAAAAATCTAAGATTTTGGACTTAGTTAGCATGCTAGTGACCATACCTTCCTATACACTTTCAAATGAATTATGAAGGACTCTGTCTTCACAACTCTCGGAATTGAGATATGTGATAAGGTCAGCCCACTGGCAACAGAAAAAGTAGCTGCTTCCAGATTCAGAGACAAAACAGCTTCAGTGACATGATAACCGTCCTTCAGTACGTAGTTACGCTCTTAACTGTACGGGTTGCAGGACGTGTGCACCCTTATGGTATATGGGCATCATATTGAAAACAGCTGATTAGGAAAGCGTCAAACAACTGAGCCGTGAATTGTCGTTTACTTTGTCAGTGTGCAGCTTTTGCTCGTTCGATGAACATACTTGTAAGATTGGCGTTAGTAACAGTTGCATGGGTTTGAGATTCATTGCATGATTGCTGTTTCATCAAGTGTGAGAAATGTAGTTGTTTGCACACAAAATTGTAAGTTCAGCTTAATACTTTGCAGAAAAAAATAAGCAAAATAATAAGCAAAATAAAATGAGAAATAGGCCCTGCCATTGTCTTAAAGGATTGCGTGTTTTGCTATTATGTGTACTCGAGTGGTTGGAGTGCAGGCAGCCTGTACACATAACAGCGAAACTTGCAGCATCTGGAGATGATGACTGGGTTGATCATCAAAATTTTGTGCTGAAAATAGAAATAACAAATCAGCTGAACACCCAGAGGCTCGCTATTAATTATTCATGCAGGGATAACCTGAGATGTGTAATGAAGTGTGCAGAACCTCACAGTCAAGTTGAAATAAACTTCGCTGATTTTAGCTGCATAATCTTTTGTTTAGTATACACAAAAAGTAATCTTGGTGCAGTAATTTCAGTTTATTATGTTGCATTTTCACCTACCAGGACTGCTAATGGTTTTCCACTATAGTGCCCTATTGGAATTACCCATTTAGATGTGTTGAGTTGTTGCTAACCTGAGGATTGTCTGTCTGACCCATTTAGTATGGAATGTCCTACAATTTGACATTTTCTCATACACACAATGTATTTCCATAGGTGAGTAACTTCAAAGAATTGAGAAATCCTAGGACCAACCAGGGATCAGACACTGATTCTTTGTATTGGTAACCTCATAGTCTTCTAATGACACTTATTTTCCAGCTGACTGACGCTTTTAAGGAATATTCTTATTTCTGCATAATGCACATGCTAAATGCATTTTTAATCTGTGTTGATTCCTGATTATTCAGGAAAAACTAAAATTGTTGTATATTTGTTTCCTGTTTGCAAAGATGAACTCTTGTTACAGAGAGAAACAGGAGACTGAGGTGAAAGGACATCACCGATCAAAGTCGAAGCAACGAGACAAAGACCGTGAGCGTGGTAGTGGTGGGAAGTCCCATCGGCACAGTCGTACACATGGTCATCATCGGCGCGAGCGACGGGTCAGTGCGAGCAGCTCTGCTTCGTCTCAGAATGTGCCAGAAGCTCCTCCCCCTTCTTCCATTCCCCAGCTGGAGCAAGCACCCGAACAGCATCAGCCTTCTCCAGCACAGCCCATAGCTTCCACATCGAGTGGTGTGACAGGAACGACGAACGTGTGCCGTCTCCCCTCTGACAGCGACAGTGAAGATGAGCCACACCGGCCCTCTAGTCAGGTAAATTTCTGAAAATTCTTACTTCTTGTATTTGTAACAATACTTCTGTGCAGTGGTTCCCAACCTCTCTGAAATCATTACCTCTGAGTACAATGAGATCTTAGCTAGTACACAACCCCCTCCCCCCTTGCCTACCAACATTAGTGTCTAATTAAACATCAGAATCAAAAAGAATTTTCTTTGAACACCTTTGTTTTTAAAATGACAGAAGATAAATAATACTTTGTTTCTTAGGTGTTTTATTAAACCATTAACGAATTAGTCAGAGACAATTGATACTGCTTATTTTGACTGGAAAAGAAATGTATTGTTATCTCAGTTCAAATGGGAAGTTCCTGGACATTTCCATGCTGCTCTGATTTGGTTCCAAGTGATTTCTACCTCTTCATGCAGGTGAAAAACCCCAATTTCTCTACTCTGAGAAGTGCTTAAAGATATTGCAGTAATGTGCAATTTCAAGTGGCAAAACTTGAGCTCTTCAAAAGGTGCCATAAATGCTTAAATCAGATTAGTGATTATGTAGGGAAGTAACATAAAGGTATAGTTTTAATATTTTTCCAGTGAATTTGCTTTAACTATTCTATTACTTACAAGGTAGCCTAATTAGGTCTACTTTCAGAGTAAACTTTGTATGCGCATAAGGTTCAAGAACCAGATAATATATTATCTCAGATTCTCAACTTTGGTCCTCTGCAGTGTTTCCTGAAACAAATTATTATTAAATATTGGCAGATGTGCAAGAAGGTAACTGCAAAAGTTTATTACTAAATCTATAGTAGAGATTGCCACTGTGCACTGTAATTCCCTTCTCTCATCTCTCTTTGTGACTTGAATTAACTGTGTAATTTGCAGGAGAGGAATATAATGTATCATACATGAAATTAGTGTTTTGTTCTTGCTTCATAAGAATGGGGCAGCAGATAAATACCAGAAAACATTGCTAATTTCCTGGAGAAATTAATTCATAATTTTTCTGTTGTAGGTCGACATGGCATTGTCAGACATCCAGCCGACGAACCATGAGAGGGAAGTAGCAGGAATCCTGGGGAGGCATTCTCCAGGTCCTAGCTCAGACTCTCACCTCGGGTGGCCTCCCCCTGCCACACCTGCCCAAAGGGTGTACTACTCGTACTTCGAGCGTGACGACGAAGGCTCGGGTGATGAGGGCCGGTAAGTTTAGCTTGCTTTAATGTTATGTTAATATTGTATTGTAACACAAGTTATCACACTGTTTAGATAGATAATTATTTCTCTTCTTAAAGTGTAAAAGTATATTTTTGTTGGTTTTGTATGACTGAAGTATATTTTGCTTTTCAAATTAAGTGACCAGAACCGGTTCCTGACTGAGGCTAAACGACTGAAGCATGGAGCAGACCGTGAAACTGACCATACTGCACAAGGAATGCAGTACCTTGAAGCTGTGTTGTTTTTCCTGCTGACTGGTAATGCCATGGAGCATGATAGCTGTACTGAGAAAGCTGCTTTCACTATGTACAAGGATACACTCAGCCTTATCAAGTAAGTAAAGACTTCCATATTTGTGAATAATTTGATCGCACTCCACTACATTTATTTGTAAATAGTAACACTCAGTATTGTTTTTCATGATAGAGAAAGTGTTAAATATTATTTTGTTATTTATTTCAGATACATTTCATCAAAGTTCCGTGGAACTCAAAGCTGTACACCCCAAGGCAGCATCCACAGCAAACTTGCTATATTAAGGTAGTGCAATCAAATTGTTAACTTTTGTACTTAATTTGGTCTGCTTAGTGATTTTGTTTTCCATACTGAAAATCATGTTTCTGTTGAATTCAGTTTGAGGTGCCAGTCCCTGCTATATTTCAAACTCTTCCAAATAAAGAAGTACGAAGTGAAGGAGTTTCAGAAAGTGATTGCCGAGTACCAGCAGAGGGTAAGGCATTCTTTGATTTCTTGAGAAATTATTTATGTTAGTGAGCTCTCTCTTAAATTATAGTTTGTGTACTTTTAAGACTTGTATTATACGATTACATACAGACGCTGCTTTAATTCTCCGTCTAGCTGCCTTTCGCTCCCTTCCTTTCATATTCGTTCTGCTCAACTTTTTCTTTTAATGCCTTGCTTTTTAATGTGTAGTTTTCAGTACTCTTGTAAGAAGTGTCACTTTTCCTGATTCTTCAAAACCCCAATCTTCACAAGTTTCAAGTCTGTAGAGCAGTGAATGTTTCAGTGATGGTCATGAATACCACTAAATTACCCAACATTCAAATGCTGACTTTTTCCAGAATTTGTCATGGTCATTGCTCAACTTGTTGATAGCTGTGAACACTGTTAGCATTACATGTTTTATAATTATGATGCAGGAGGTGGTTTAAATATGAAGGAACCTGCTTATTGACTGCATAACCATTCATGAATCATGGCATTATTCTTTGGGGACATCAGAGTTATGGGATAGTATTTTTAGAATACAGAAGTATGCTAAAATTATTATATATGGTGCTATTCTAGAACACCCTCAAAAGATCTCTTATAAAACTGGGTATATCGACAACTACTTTACAGTACAGTACACAGAATAATGAAGTGGTCATTTTTTTAAAACTTATTTCCCCCCATTGTTACACAAAAAACTGAAATTTTGCTACCTTTCTTTGTCATGGTACGGCACTCTGTGGCGTTGCTCCCGGTCTCAGAGTTGCTTAGAACAGGAAAGTGTTGGCACTTGCAATAAAAAACCTAGAGCTCAGAAGTGCATGGAGGTGTAAAATTAGTTAATGGTGTTACATTAACATCAAATTTCATCACAATTCTGCCCAGTGTCACTGTAGATGTGTCATATGGTAGGAAGGTCTTCACAATTCTCTTACCCACATGTCAACCCTTATCTTGATGCCTCTGCAATGGAAGGCAAAACTGTGACACCCAATGTTGAAATTGCGGGGCTGACATATATGTGATTGAGGTAAAAATTTCGGACACATCACTGCTCAGAATTAACACGAAAAGGCCTCAGGAGGTGGCATTTGGGGAATTAATTTGCACTCATTTCACTTTCCAAAATGACTCTTTATAGTATCATATTCCAAAAAGCCTTTGACACTGCTGACCCCTCCCACTCCCTCCCCCCTTCCACCCTTTATTAAACCCTTGTCTATGGACATGGTGGTGCTGCAACCCTATCAAACTTGATCTGATGCCTTGGGGTTGCAGTGCACTGCAATTTTTGCTGTGATATACAGGTGAAACCACTAGGGACCGTTCCAAATCATTCAACAAAATTTGAACATGATCTGAAGCAGCAAATGGTGTTCTCCTTTCCTGTTTTGCACCCTCCTGTGGAGAGATAATGGTTTGGTATGTCATAACCACATGCATGTATAAAACTGCGAAGGGTTCCTGTAAGACTGGCCATCTCAGAAACACCAACGCACATTTGTTGAACACTTTTAAAAGGCACCAGAACAGAGAGAAACCTTGACAGATTTATAGGCACCTGAAGGAGAGGCAACCCATTCAATACCCCCTCAGATTCTGTGTGCCCACAAGCAGGTGCTAGAGCAGCACCACTGAGCTGTAGGTATGAAAAGGGTTGCTTGACTGCAGGTGACTGGGAATCAGACAAGTGTTGTCTCTGTACATTCTTAAAATGCTCAATAAAGGGTTGTAGGTGGCACCTTGGGTGTTGCTGGGGGACCTTTGCTGTCCTACTCATGCACACGCCAACTTCATACCATCCTGTGATCTCATCACAGGGTAGCAGGAACCAGGAAGGCTGATAAAACGTACACACACTCTGCTTCTTCGAATCACTTTCAAGTTTTGTCAAACAGTTTTGAACAGTTCCTAGTGATTATGTGCTGATTACCAGTGGTCGTGCATCACTGAACCTGAGAGCGATGTCTCAGTGCGCCATGCTATTGTAGCATTACAGAGGAAGGCCGTAGTCACCTTTAAGTCAAACGTCACCCTTCTTTGTTTCAATAGGAGGAACTTTGTTTCAATAGGAGGAAACGTCATGGTTTCAAAAAAGTGATCAGTTCTTTTGTGCAGAGTATATTCATTAACGTCTTCTGGCACTGCCAATGCTTCTCTTTTCACAAAATTGATGAAAAGCATGAATATTACACTACTGGCAAAAAGTCTACATAGACTTCAAGGAGTTAAAATGGGTATGGAAAGGAGTAAAGGTACGTGGTAACACTTATATTCAGCAGCCTATCAGAACATATTAAATGTCATGAAGGTAATGCAGTAGCAGTAAAGAGTGAATCAAGCAACTTTTTGCCAAACAGCTTCTTCTAGTCTATAGATGAAGTGTCTTCACAGAAACTCCTTAAATGAACATGTAAGAGTAATCAGTAACTTCTAGTTTGATTGTAATGGAGTAATGTAAAGAAGTATCACTGCATTGCATTTAACTTACCCCCACTACCCTCCTCCCAATATCTCTCTCTCTCTCTCTCTCTCTCTCTCTCTCTCTCTCTCTCTCTCTCTCTCTCTCTCTCTCTCTCTCGCTCTCTCTCTCTCTCTCTCTCTCTCTCTCTCTCTCTCTCACACACACACACACACACACACACACACACACACGCACGGCAGATCTATCATGGTATTCTATTGGCCCCATCGTTACTCAGCAAGGTTGCATTACTGCCAAGGATTGAGAGACTGTTTTGGATGATGAGGGCCATCCCATGGTACAATGTTTGTTCCTCTGTGGTGATGCTGCGTTCAAAGCAACAGGATGAGTGTTACCGCAACTTGCATAATCCAGGATTTACTTTGTGAGCAAGAGGATTAGTTGATGCAACTCTGCCCACAACGGCCACCAGATCTCAGTATTGTTGAGTATTTATTGTTTACTTTGGAGAGAAGTGTGTGTGATCACTATCCGTCTCCATCATAGTTACCTGAACTTGCCATTATTTTGCAGGAAGAGTAGCATAAGATTCCCTTGAAAACCAAACAATACCTGTTGTATTTATTCATGTCGAGATGACTGGAATGTATTTTGAATGCCAATAGTTTTCCTACACTGTTTTAGGCATGGTAATGTATTTTTTTTTCTCTTCACATTTAAGCGTATGTCCTGTACAGGCATGAACTCGAAGAACCTGAGTAAAGCGCATTATAGTTGTAGTCTTTTTTGAGACCGTGCCTTTGAATGGATCATTTTGTGAAACATTGAAAGCTTCCATTTTGTAAGAAAATTACAACCATATATTGTAATAGGTAAAAATGCTCAAAATTTCTCCCTCAGCTAAATATTTAATGTGCAGGACTGTCTTCAAGCATTTTGGCAAACCCTCAAAAGCTGGGGTATCTATAAAAACATGTTTCGTTTTCTATATTAGCATATTTCCTTTCATTAACATTTTCCAATTTGAGATTCCTTTTTCCTCAATAGGAATTTTACTGTGCCACAAATTGGGAGAAATTTCGTAACTAGTACCAGTCACGTGAGAGAGAATAATTTTTGCAGGCAAAGCAATACAGCATGTTGGAAAGTTTAAGACATCTCTTGTACTGCACACAGAACGAATATTCCTCTTTCTGAAAAGTAGTTCATTTTTTTTCACTAAACTTGGCAACTATGATGTGTAAAAATGAGGCAGGTTATCTTTATCTTAATCAGGCATCTGCCTATTGGCTTAGTTTTGTACAAATAGCAATCTACATAACACTTAAGATGAAATAATTTTAGAAGACTGCAACAAAGTGTTGTACTGTCTATATCTTTTGTTGCCTTTTTCCAACAGCCCATCATTGTGTTGTAACATGTGTATTTGACATATTTATAATTACTGCTGTTATGATGTTGCAGGCACCAACTCTTCAACAGGAGCAAGTTGTAGGTGGTCAGGGAACTCCGTCTCCCTTGTCACCAACACCATCACCAGCTGGCTCTGTGGGTTCAGTCAGCTCCGTGGGTTCACTGGGGTCGTCCGGTTACAGCAGTGATGCTCGAGGAGTAGGACCCACACAGCCTGTGATTCCACAGCAGCATTCTGCTCCCCCTCCTTGTGTTGCAGTTCCTCTGTCGGTGCACAGTGCCATGCAGCGCCAGAATCAGTTCTTCACGTATCTGACATCCTGCTTTGATCTGTGGGAGCAGGCTGATGGCCTTGTTTATAAGGGCAAGCACAGGGGTAAGGAATGAAAACAGTAATATCAACTGCTGTTTTATTAATGTGCCACTGTGTATTACATTATATCCTTTGCTAGATAAGCAGAATTTTAAAGTACGCGGTAATTAGATTCAATGTAAGAGATTCAGAGAGCAGGCAGGTGCTTGGTGTCACTCATTTGCAGAGTTGACACATTATTCTTGCGTATGTCGTAATCATTGCTGACACAGTCTTCAGTTGCAAATTATGTATTTTATTTCTGTTTAATCTTTCCCGTTGGGCTTTATTTCATGCGTATGTCGTAATCATTGCTGACACAGTCTTCAGTTGCAAATTATGTATTTTATTTCTGTTTAATCTTTCCCGTTGGGCTTTATTTCATTGTATAACCATAACTGTTTCACCTACTTGCTTAAGACAATATTAATATTAACATTTGTATGGTATAGCTGTGGAGGAGGATGAGAGAAAATTGTGGAACCAGACAAAAGCGTTGTGATTGGTTGACAATAATCAGTCTTGCAATGACACAGGTTGTTGAGGAAATTTTGGAATCTGTGGTGGTAAATGTTGGATTAATGCACATACTCATAAAACTTTTTCCCACTCAATAAGCACCTATAATGAAAAATTACAAATTGAAGCTTAGTGTATATGCTGCAGTGATGTATATGTTAAAAGTACTATATATGGTGCTATTCTAGAACACCCTCAGAAGATCTCTTTAAAAAGCTGGATATATTGACAACTACTTTGCAATAAATACAGCGCACAGAATAATGAAGTGGTAATTTTTTTTAAACCCATTCCCCCCCATTGTTACTCAGAAGACTGAAATTTGGCTACCTTTCTCTGTCATGGTGCAGAAGTGTGGCACTCTGTGGTGTTGCCCCCAGTCTCAGAGATGCTTACAACAGTAAAGTGTTGGCACTTGCGATAAAAAAGGTAGAGCTCAGAAGTGCATGGCGGTGTAAGATTAGGTAAAGGTGTCACATTAACATTAAATTTCACCACAATTCTGCCCTGTGTCACTGTAGATGTGTCACATGATAGCAGACCATCACACTTCTCTTACATGTCAACCCTTATCTTGATGGCTCTGCGGTGTTTTGTGATGTTATGTGCTCATTTGTTCCTGTTAACAGAGTTAAGTTTTGATTATGGCAGCATACATTTCCATAAAATTTCCTTAAGTTCTGAGTGACAAGAAGAGTAATTGCGAGAAACAGATTATTGCATAATAGTTGCTTAAAAGCTGTTTGTTTGATACTTAATATTTAAAGAAGGAAAACTGCACCATGAACTGTATTTCTTGTCTGATTTTTAGTTGAAAGTATTTTTTTTTAATTTTTTAAAATTTTTTTTAAAATTTTGTTTCAGAATTCTTCATTGAGCTGGATCGGTACTGCGGACCGTTAACATTGCACAGTTCTTTGAATGACCTGGTTCGATATGTGAGGATTGGCATCCAGAGGCTCAAAGAGATCTCATCTGCACAACCGACATGACAGCCTTTCGTGAGAGTGGACTTCTAATCCTCCCACAACGTACACACATACAGTTTTTTTGTAACTGTTTGGGTGCCATTTCTTGGTAGATGTGGTCCATTGCTGTTCCAGTTGCTCTGCATAGAAGATATGCAGACATGGAGTTCTCATATGAGGAAGGCTTCATAAAAAAGCAGTGTTGTATATTTTTGTACATATTATAGAGTTGAGGTACTAATATTGTTACTAGAAATTATTTAAAATTGTGTAAAATAAAGAGTGTGTTAATTGACAAATGGTTGTCATGAGAGGCCGTGTGTTGGACTTTTGGGTGTTTCACCAAAAGAAGCTATAGAGAGAATATTTCTTTCTTCACTGATTGAACATTCTTGTTTATACATATGTACATATTTCTTCTGCTGGTCTTCATTTCCCTTATCTCCTTGTAGTTATTACTCATACAATACTTTCTTCTTGATTTGTGACTGGATAAATGCGCACATTTTTTTCCTGTGCGTCCATTTCTCTCTGTCATTACCTTTCAATTTTTCTGTTCTTGTTGGACGTACCATTTATGTTAAGAAATGAAAGGCATCCATGACAAGTGTGAAGTGCATGTGAACTGTTTAATATTAAAATATTTATAATTGCAAATTTTGTACAGTTTTCAAACAAAGAAATGTCATAAAATATCCACATGTAAAATAATAAGATACCTTCAGTTATGTCCCATGTATTTTCGGATATAAATTAATATCTGATGTGTAGTATTTTTTTGTGAGTAAAGATGTAATAGAAACAAATTTATATTGTTGTCTTACATTAGTAGCAGTATAGTGCAATCAGAATATTAAGTCCACATATTTCTTTATGGATATGAGATATATTATATACATAAACTTAACATATATGAAAGGTTTGTGAATAAACTTGTTACCTAATTTGTTGCTGTAACAGCGTTGTAGTTATGGTTGAATGCTCCCCCTCCCTCCTTTCTCATGGCAGCATATTTCTCTTGCATTTTAACTGTGTTGGATGCCTTTTGATTTTGCCATGATCTGCAGTGTCTGAGGTAGTTCTTGAAATTATCTGAGATAATGTGTCAGCAAGAAAAGAAATCCAAAACATATGAGAATAGGATTTTATGGAGGCTTAGTTACAGCAACGCTGTTTTCAACCAAGTTGCTTACTGAAAGGCTTTGTCTCAGATGAAGAAGTACCTTTGTCATATTGAACTTGCACTGATGTTTGTTACACATGTAATTAATGGCTTCTCTTTTGGCTTTTTAATTGTCTAAATTTGAGTACTTGATTATGATCTCTGTAATTGTGTTTTCATATAATGTCCTGATATTTGAATGCTGGAATATAGGTCTGGTTTCTTGTTGAGTTGGAAGATGTCAGCCCACCCTAATAATTTAGGGCTGTGGTTCATTGCAAAATATTTTCATTACCTGTATTATCTTCCCCCTTATTAAAACAAGTTTCTTCAAAATATAAAATTATCGGTTTTCAATAAATGCTATATTCTGAAATGGCCGATTTTGGAAGTAAAAATGTATGGTATACAGTGAAGTTATGTGTTGAAGCCCTTACATTCAAAGAATGTTAAATCTTTCCTTCTGCTGCAGGCAACTTATCCATCAAGGGAAGATCACCCATTTTCATTTGAACTACAGTGCATAACTTGTCTCAATTATCTCAGTCCAGGCAACATTAATTATGCCCAATTGATGTCTCGTGCTAGGAATTTACTACTTGTTTCTGCTGTTTGGTTGAAAACGATTTTACGTACAGACTTATAGCGATGAAATTTTAAGTATAGTGAAATAAGTGAGTAAAGTAACAAATTTTATTGAAACTAAGTTTATGGGATTTTTTAAAACCAGCAGTTTTGGAAAATATGAACTGAATATGTTTCTGCTGTCCATTGGTGTGCACAGTTGTCAGAAATCACCTTGTTTTAATTAAATCAACAATTTTGTTTAATACAGAGGTATTGTTGTGATAATATTTAAATATTCTTTGTTATGTTAATTGTGTACAGTGTAAAGTATATTTATTTATTTACATCTTTCCTTACCACAACACTGCTGCTTATATCATTGTCATATTTAAAACTGTATTGATGAACTGAAAATTATTTTGATAATACTTATTGGAAAAGTAATTAATGGACAATGCAGGGTCAGTGGAATATGAAATGTATTAAATACTGCCATATATTTTTTATTGTGCAGTGCCGAGATTGAATTTTGTTCAAGTCAATACTCATTTTGTTGGCATATTGATGTAACATACAAAGTAAAATCCTGATAACTGTATATAGCAGATATTATTATATTTTGTATATTGAATGTAATAATTTCAGTCATAAAATTTTTGGAGATTCATTTCTGATCTGTTCAGTAATTTCAGAATCTGTGCACTTGAATGCGCCTGTTTGTGTAAACCTCTACAGAAGTGCTGTCTGAGATATGTATGACGAGTCAGTGAAGGAGAAATATAATTGTTCCACTTATCAGCTGGTAAAACTAGGCCTGGCTTTGTTAAATAAGTTGGCATTGTTTGCATCCTCTGTTGCCTAATGACTGATATTGCTGTATTCAGGGTGTGCAGATAAATTTGTCAGCAATACATTTTTAACATGGAATAACTGCTATAGACTGCTTGAATGATTGTGTGCTGATAGATAAGCTTCATTAGAGAATATTTTTGTGAGTATATTTTTTGTGCAGCGTTTATTTTATATAAAGTAATTTAGAGGTCAAATAGAACACCAGCATTGGTCACCTTGTAACTGAGCCTCCTGAAAACGACATAGTTAATTTTAAAATTTAATAAAAGTATATATATTAAGAAAGAAACCAAAGTTTATTTAAGGAAATAGAAAACAAAGCAGACAAAAAGAAGCCTAAAAGTGACCTTCTGTAACACAACCAGCAGTACCTTTATAATAAAAATCAACTGAAGTGTAGTGTAAGAATAGTTGTGAGAAGAAACATTATATTTCATCCTTGAAGGACTCAATTGTTTTACAAATTTATTATCATTATTATTATTATATAATTGTAAATATATGGAACTTATTTGAGAATATGCTTTGTTTTTGTTTTTTCTTCTCTCAACCTGGAAAAACGTTTAGACATATTCAGTATGTGTGTAGGCGCATTATGGCTAACAGAATGGAATACACAAAACACAATTTTCACAATGAACTTGCAATAATGTATGTCCTGTTGGATATATGTAAAGAAGAGTGTGTGCACATACTATTTGGAGTCATTATTATGTCAGTATCTTGCATCAGTCACACATGAGTTATTGTTATCAATTTAATAGCACTCATCAAGTTGGTCTCAGGTGCCACATGAATTAAGTAAATGTTCTGTTGGAGGGATGGGAGGTATTCCCTGTTGTACTCATCACACATCCAAATACCTCACAATCTTTTAAAATTGTACTAAATGACAATTTTCACCATATTTAGTTTGGAGCGGAAGTGTTGCTGTGCAGTAATCTCATACACACATATTCTGCAACATATATAGATCAAATTCATAAAAAATTAGGGAGTAATCATACATTTTGAATGTGATTTGAGACAGCAGTATACACTCAGGGAACTTCCTTTGTGGTGCCAAAATGGGTTGATAGGTTTCTTTCATAAATGTAATTTGCTTGTTTACATAATTACATACATAATCTGATGTAGACATTTTGGTTGATGAGATGAACACTGTTTTTTTATACGTAGAATTTATGCAAGGAGCCCTCCCCTGGTCCCCAATGACAACCATCCTATCCTCTTTTATGTATTAAATCTCATATTCATAGTGGCTCTCTTCAGGAATTCATTGAACGCATATTATCTTACAAACACTGAAATGGAGGGCAAAGAATGTGGTACAGAGCTTGTGATAGTTTCAACCATGTAGCTATGGGAGGAAGGATATGAGATAGGAGAGCTAATATTTTTATTATACAAGAGCTATATTGCTTGTTGGAAGAAATCTGGACGAAGAAATAGTATTAAATGTATTAAACAGACCCTGTAACGTTATGGTACACACTGTATAGCAATGAATATATTAAAAATTATCTTTTGGGTGTAAAAGATTCTTTGATGTTCATTTAATTATATGAGTAGCATATATGTGTAGGATAAATGTGGTGTAGGATCCCTCACTTTATGAAGTAATAATGTGTTGTGATGTGCCTGTACCTCTTACAAATTTCTAGGAATACCTTTAATTTACAAATGATGCAGAGAGAGCTTCTACAGGGCTACTATAAACAATTCATTCAGTTTCAGGATTCTGTATTTTTCCAGAGTATTACATGTACAAATAAGATCGACACAAATAGATCCGTGAACTCAGAATTTGCATTGTGCCCTCCAGTTGTTATTAAGAAAGACAACAAAGCCAGAATGGCCACCGTGAAACTGTGACTAGAGACAGGTGGACCACCCAGTCACTGAGCATGCTTCCCAGCACAACATTCTTCCCTTCAGTGACTGTTCCACAGCCCATGCCATCAGGATTCTTCTTACCAGCACCAGCTATCCTGAATTGCACAGGTGGGAACTCTCTCTGCAGTATCCCTGCGTTCCTGTGACACCCCTGGTCTCGACCTTCGTTAGTCCCCTTCTTCCCCCACCTACCCTCTTCCCTGCTCCCACTCCTGCACTACACAGCTTTCTGTTCCACCCAACACACCCACAGTCGTTTCCTCTCTCTCTCTCTCTCTCTCTCTCTCTCTCTCTCTCTCTCTCTCTCTCTCTCTCTCTCTCTCTCTCTCCCCCCCCCCCCCCCTTAAAAGAAAAAATTGCCCTACCCTGTGCTCTCCATGTCCACTTTGCCATTCGAAAGATTGCATGGTAAACCATCGTTTTGTTGTGCCTGCCTGTAACTGACTATCTCCTCTGTACAGTGAGTATCGCCCTATCCTTTTTGTAATATTAACAAAGCAAGAGAAGAGTTTATGGGATGATGGAATATGCAAGATGAATATCTGTTACAAAAGTACAGCGTGCATTCGTAAGTAATTATGGCAAAAAGTATGGGGGCACTGAAAATCGTAATGAAATTGTGGCACGTGAAGGACATTCGCCAGTGGTTAATGTTTTCTGTGTGGTATACAGACAAAGTTGTATGGCTTGTTTTTCTTCTGTTCAAAGGCTAATGGGTAGCTCTTATCTTGATATGTTGCGCTTCAGATTGTTTCCCCAACTGACTGCCGATTTTGAGAATTTCATCTTCCAACAAGATCGGCACCCTGTCATTGGAGAAGTGATATCTGTTGCTACCTAAATGACAAACTTTCACATCCCTGGATTGGGCGTAGTGGTAGTGGTGATGTGGCTCTGTTTTCTTGGCCTCCCAGGTCACCAGACGCAACAGATTTAAGTTCAGTTAGCGTGAGCCATTTAAGTGGGTGCAAGGTACTGATGCACCTTAAAATTCCCGGCACTTACACACACTAAGGCTCCAGTGCACTACGCCTACTGGCGTCCAAAGTCGTGCAGATGCCCTCGGGATTTGTGTGTGAGGTACCAGTAATGTGACATTTCTACAGTATCATAAATGATGATGATTAGGTGCCCATAGGAAATGAAACATTAATTGTCTCAGACGCAATGATATATTCACAAACTTTTTATTTCCCTTTATAAGCAAACATACATTGATGAAATACATCTTAATAATAATAATAATCACAAGAATGCAATGATCTAAGACTGTATAATATTTTGTTCAAAGCATTCTGTGACCTGTTACATTAGTACGTTGGCAATTATATTTTCAAACGCTACGTCTTCACAGTGACATGTACTTGAATTTAATAGTCTTTGATAGTATGATATCGTTCGAAACAATCTTGCACATGTAATGCAACCCTGCACTTTTTGCATTCCCATGTTGTTTCGTTGCGTCGTTTATGATTTCTGCACCCTACACGGGATTTACATTTGATGGTATGAATCAATATGTTTGGGAAAATGTGCCCAATGTTGCGCGTGCAGTCTTTGTGGTATATCGCCGGATGCTGATCGTCCCTTCCGATTATATTCTGGTAAAGGTGTAGTTTTCAATAATGATTCTATTCTGCAATGTGAATCCTACATTCTGCGTAGCTCTGTCGTTTGCCTCAGTGTATTTTCTAATACAAAGTGTATGTGTTAAATAAAGCAACATCAGATAGGTAAAAGAATATCTTCTGGTATCCTTTCCTACTTTTCCTATCACAGGGAAGCATGCGAGCATCTGATCTTGGCGATAAATTCCACTCATGCCTCTATTGTATTCGACGACACATTTCAGTTTCCACGAAGCATTGCGGAGAGGTGTGTCTGTGGCAATCATTTCTGCTGTTGAATGTTTTGTGGATAGCATGTAAAGGTCTCGTTCATCTTTCCATTTTAGTGCCAATATTCCATTACAGCTCCTCACTGTATATTCTTCCTTCTTTAATTTTGCCTTCAGGAAGTCTGTGGGCATATTTTTTCTATTTGAGCACACTGTTCCGATCACATTAGTTTTATTGGTGAGGAGAGTTTTGGAAAGTTTTGGTGAAGAAAACCAGTTATCTAAATATAGAGTATGCCCTTTGTGTAATACCGACTGTGATAGTTCTACAACTACACTTTCAGAGGCACTACCACTAACATCTTGTTTGTCACTACCCGTGTATATCTTAAAATCATAGCAGTATCCTGAACTTGTGTGAGTCAATTTATAAATTTTAATACCGAACCTCGCTCTTTTTGATGGGTTAAATTGTTTGTAGGATAAGCGCCCTTTAAATTTCATTAACCATTCATCAATGGCAGTATTATCTTGCATTGTGTACAGTTCCTTAAATTTTTGATTGAACATATCTATGACTGGCCTTAGTTTGTACAGCTTATCTATAACGGCCCTCCTAGACCAACACATCTGAGTCGACGGTTTCTTTACTTCAGCCATGATTATACATAACACAGTGTATATTTTTATTTCATTACAGCCAGTAGGAAATCACTTTTGGTCTACTTTTTGTCTTTTCTGTTCATTGTTGAGTATGTCTTTTGCATATCTATTCTTCTCAGTTACGATGTTTTCCCAAAGTGTACTGTTAAATATCACAAAGAAAACGTCTAATTCTCTTATGCTTGTACTCACGTGCTGTAAAGCTGCTTTCTTTATTCCGGGAATTTCTGTATACATCCAGATTGTTGGTTCATTGTCTTCCTTTTGCTACATCCACAATTCTGATTGTTACTGGTAGGTTTGCTCTTCTTTGTCACTATCATCTTCCATCACCAGACGCTTACACCGTTTTCGTACAGGAGGTAAAATGTTGCTACCACTGTCACGTCCGCTGTCAAAATATCCAGCAAAATCGTGTTGGCTATGCCACCACATCTCCCTTTCCTCAGGAACACGTTTGCTACTCATCGAGAACATTGTAAAAGTATTTTTGTAATGTTGGCAGGTCCGAATGCGGCGAAGAACAGTTCGTGTATGCCGCATGTACTCGATCAGCTCCGCAACGTGTCAGAGACGGTTTGGTTACATTTGACGCGGCTGACTGACTACATTTCTCACACAACATGCACTTGTTTGGCACGGTAAACATACCACGTCTCTGATACGTCTAGGTGATGTTTGGCCAGGTCGGCACACTACGTCTCTCACATGACATTGTACGCTAAGGGGTCAAGAATCGTGCTTACACACTCCCACTGCCAATAACACTGGAATAGCCCGGAGAATGAATAACTGCTGCTATGATGGCTATTGGCAGGATGCCGTTACACAATATGGAATAATTTAACTACCGCTTTGACATGTGACCAGAGCGGCACTCTCAGAACATTTGTAGAGTGAACAATGCAACCTTTGTCAGTTTACGGTGCTGTTAATGCAACAGTCATATTTGTACATGCAAGACTTTGGAAAATATAGTGCTTTGGAAATGAATTAATCATTTACAGTAGTCCTGTATGTTGACACATGACGTGCTGATAGCAGTCACTGACACTCAATTATGAAGAGGGGAAATGTTTACAAAATCATAATTGTTCTCACTTGCAGTATCTGTTGTCCCTTTGGACAGACAGTTTTCTCAATAGCGCAAGGGACTTTAGATCCCTGCATCTGGTGACTGACTGATGGAAATTGCTTACGATAACAGATACAAGCATTTGTGACACATGCTGAGCTATTACGTATTTGATTCTGAGGAACTCTTCTGTAACACTTTGGATACCAGCCACATAGAAGAATATCAAGCCTAGTACACCAGCCATTTATGCTATTATTTTAAGTGTTACTGGCACACGTGTATTTCAGGTAACTTAAAGAGTAATCATACTAAAAAAAGGCCCAAGTGTCAAGATTTATTTTTTATATTTACTTTAGTTCTTTGATAGATTACAAATTTTAAAATAATGACAGAAAGTACAGTTCTCCACCCAAGAAAAAAAAAGTGAGAGGTGAGCAGAGCAATTTCTTCCTCTTCAGCTTCCAAAATTTATTGCTTACTCAACAAACATGATGTATTTGTAGCAGGACTACAACAAACTGTGACACTTAACCAATACATATATGACATTCCATCAATGTGATCATATTAGCTCAGCCATTTGTGACAGCAGCTAATACATTCAGTAATTTTTCCGTAAAATAATTGTAGAAGTTGACAACAAAAGACAGTACCAGTCCTGGGACAGGTAGCGAGACATCCATACACTGTTCTCATATGAAACAAGTCCAGTTTTTGACCAATGGGTGGCTCGCACGGAGAAAATCACCACCCGGTCCATACTCAAGTGTGGTTTTGTAACCTGAGCTGTGCGCTTGGGCTTGTTCTCCAAAGTGTTAGCTTGCAGTGTTATTCCATGACTCAAAAGCAGATGTACAACCAGTTGAGTAGTACTCCTCAACATGGACTAATGATTCCCTCCCCCCCCCCCCCCCCCCCTCCCACTTGCTCCATGTAAATTTAGTGTCTGTATACTGTTTCTGAAGAAGAGATGCATGATTTGCGTAGATGAGCTAGGGAAATTGCCTTCAAATGTATTGTGCTGATTGAAAATACAAAATTAGAAGTTCTTAACCTTGTGGTTTTGCTTCCACTTCCTTGCTCAGAATCAAGTGCTGTACACTTCTATGTACAATGACACTACTGCTGCTGCCAGCACCACTCTTGACGAGCTGTGTGTAGGAGCATAGCAGCTTTGTGTGCTTGTTGTTGGAGACAAAGAGGAATTAAACAATGTGTTCAATACAGCTTCACCACTTCACAACAAAATTCACCTTTTGACCTAACTAAGACCTCAGGCTACATGACACTAGAATATGACACCATATCTAAGTTTTTATATTGACATTCATTGACCATGCCAACTTGCAACCAAACTGTTACCTTGCAACCAGATCTAGACCTCGGACTGGGCTACAGATCAGTCTGTCATCTCACCGATGTAGATGCAAATAAATATTGCTAATAGAGCTCTCTCTTTCTGTTGGCATGTGTATGAAATAACAGGTGTCGTCATTATGTTAAGGCACAAAGCCGATATCTGGTATTGGTTTGTGTTATTGACCTGCCGATACCACTGTTCATCTCAAATGCCAAATGTGTGATGATTTCCCAGGTGTAATGAGTTGTGTGTGGGCCACATGACAATGTGAAGAGTGTCTTCAAGTTGTGATTTTCAATGTTTTCTCTTTACTGACAGGAGTATTTACTCTCCTACTCTTGGCTGGTCTTGATGCCATCACCAAATCAATAAGTGGCAGGATGTATACTCATTAGGGAAAAAAACACACAACTGCTGAATTTGAGGAACTGTAAAAACCATGTGGTGTGCACAAAGAGCCACTGCACTTTCCATATGTGACAGTATAGTGTGGCTTCACAGGCACCTTTATTCTCTGTCCGTGCTTCTTTGAAGAGAATATACACAGAGGGCCCCATAATGTGTACCATAATGAGTGCATGTTATTGAAGCCACCTTGTACAGCATGCTTTGGAAGAAGACAACTGTATGGAAACCACTGTTTTCATGCAAGATGGGGTAACACCTCCTGCCGCTTGCCCAATGAAAGATCTGCTTAATGCAACCTTCCATAAACTTATTGCCCCCAGTGGTTTTCCAGAGGCATGGCCTCCAGGATCACATGATCTGAATCCATTTGACTTTTGGCTCTGGGCCTACCTGAAAGAACGCTGTTACTGGGGATGTGTTGTTATGGATGCAGCATCATGTTGACGTCTCCTGTGCACATATTGGACAAATTGTGTAAGCGGTGGTTTATAATAAAATCAATGTTATGCCTGTCTCAGTTGTATGACTTTCCGTACCCGTGTTCCATTCCTACTCCATTACACATGAAAATATTTCTGTATGTCTTTCTTGCATTCACAGTGCCAGATTTGCACCCGGTGTCCAAAATTTGAACTAATTTTTTTTTTTTTCAGTGTGAAATGGTTCCATATTAGCACATTAGAATATCTACCAAGTTTTGCTACCATATGATAATTGCAGCCCACACTCGATATCAGTGAGTAGCTGCACTTCAATTATAAGCACCCGGTATTAGTTGGAAAACACAGTTATTTCTTCAATATGTGTGTAGCCCCTCTGACCCATGGCTTTTTTTTCTGAATGCTTGAATTGGTGGTTAAGTATGTTTTGAAAGTTCTGTTTAATGCCACTTGGCAAGAGTTGGCCTGTAGGTAATGGTCCATTTCTCCTCCCTGTCCTTTTAGGACACCATAAATGAAAACAGCAGTGGGAAAGTACTTTGCTTTCAGCTGCAAAAGTATGAATGTTTGTTTCCCAATGGTGATGCTATGTTCCAAGACAACAGGCCCCTTGTCTGCACAGGTCACACCATCCAGGACTAGCTTTTTGAGTGCTAGGGTGTATAGACGTATCTCCCCTGACCACCACAGTCATCAGGTCTCAATATTATTGAACCTTTGTGGTTTACTTTGGAGAGGAGGACGTGTGAGTGCTAATCCTCCTCCGTCATAATTACGTGAACTCACCACTGTCTAAATACTAAGCAAAAAGTGGCAACCAGGAACAATATCATCAGAAAGCTAACAGGCACAACATGGGGAGCACACGCCAACACTGTGAGAACCTCTTCCCTTGCATTGTGTTACTGTGCCAGAGAATACACAAGCCCAGTGTCGTTCAATTCTTGCCATGCCAAAAGAGTAGATGTCACTATTAATGATACTTGTCGTATCATCGCCAGGTGCCTGAAGCCTAATCCTCTGGATAAACTGTACAGCCTCGCAGGAATTGCACCCCTGAACATCCGCCGAGATGTAGCAGCAAAAAGTGAGAAGACAAAATCAGAAACTTTTGAAGCTCACCCTCAATATGGCTATCAACCAGCAAACCCATGACTAAACTCCAGAAAGAGCTTCCTCAGATCTACCAAGGCTCTAGTTGTGGCACCACAGCAATGCCGAATCAAACTATGGCATGCAAGGCTTACCAGTACTGTGGAATGGCTTACACCAAGTGAAAGACTACCACCTGAGTACACAGAGAATTGGAGTACATGGAGATCCCTCAACAGACTACGCTCGGGTGTCACGAAATGTAAGAGCAATTTGACTAAATGGAGTTTCCTAGAGGAGCCGCCACTCTGTGAATATGGAGCAACCCAGACAACCTTCCACCTGCTCCAGTGTACCCAAGGTCCAGCAACATGCACAACAAAAGACCTGCTACATGCAACGCCAAAAGCAATAGAGGTCACTAACTTCAGGGTGGCAAAAGTGTAAATAATTGTCTTGTAAATATATATACACACGACAAGTAAATATTGTACATTATTTTATACATCGTAAATGCTTCTGACATGAATAAATAAATAACCAATATGTTAGGTCGAGTTGTGTAGAGCTTTACTGTTAGATTTCGAGCCAGGTATTTGACTGAGTAATTTCAACATGTAATGGTACTTAATCTGTTCTATCAGCTACATAATGTGATAGAAAGTGTTTCACATTTAGCTTTTTAATTTCATAAAAGTAATTTTACTCAGTGTTACGGCACGTAACAGAATCAACAGAAGGCAGTTTGGCATTCTTTTATCACATATCAATAGCTGAAGCCAATATGGGTGGTGCAAGGTTAGATATGCTGGCACATTTTCCAGTAGTAGGCTTGGATGCCCAGTATCAGTGTTGTGTTGTATACCCTTACCAGGTGAAATGCAGTGCAGCAGGGAAGTACGTGTGGGTACGAACCAACGAGGTGCTAGAAGTCTCAGAAAACGGGGAAACCTATGCACTGACGTCCTTGGAAGAGCTACAAGGCTGCCAGCAAGAGAGTAACATGGTCTGTCCAGTCAGGGTAGCCTGGAATGATACACAGCCATGTGAGGTGCAGTTGTTCCTGGGGAAATCTGAGGCAATAGTATGTCAGTGGGAAGTGATAACCTATAACCGCATTTTCAGAGAATGGGCGCACATTGGATTTATTTAGCCTTCACTCTAGAGTTTATAACTCTGAATTGATGCAAGAAGGGGAAGCGACAGGGTATGACTTAAATGGAACTAAGGGCCACTGGCATCCTAATAAGTGGTATGGTTAGAGCATAGCTGGAATAACCTTCCACCTTCCAGGCACAATTATGGGTATGACAGAGTCTGAAATCACACACCCTTTGGTGTTTTGGCCAGAAAAGCTGTTGGAGGTACTACCAGTTCAGAACATCACCTTTTTGAACAATATGTTTAACTCAGATATCATTCACTCATTAAATTAATTTATAACATCACAGAAGGGGCAGATTTTGTCAGAACAGATGTTGCAATACATCCAGCAGTAGCAAGAGAAGCAGTGTAACTATATAAGCATTTCAGCCACCACCAATGTTGCAGTTCTGGTGATCATTGATCATTTGTATACGCACACACACACACACACACACACACACACACACACACACACACATATTATCTTTTTCAAGTGGGTTTGCTGCGGTCGGTGCAACCAAATGCATCCATGTATTTTGGAACTCGGTCCATTGTTAGACCACCATGTGGTAAAATGGTCAGATTAAATTAACTCCAAATTGGCTGCTAATAAGTATAAAGACTAAGCACATTCACAGTCTATCTTGATTATTTTGAAACCCTGTTTCCTTTGCATATTTCACAAAAGTTGTGATGTTTTCCCTGTTTGAACTTGGTCTCGGTGGCTATTGTAGTACTCCTCATAAATGAGAAATTGTCTGTGGAAAGGGTACATGTATGGGTGTAGAATCCTCTTTCATTTTGAATGTATGGATTTTTATGCACTTTTGCCATCATTGTTCTTGGTCTGAAACCTACATGTGTCCTCTCTGCTTAAGGTCCGATGGGCTCACCTGTTGTGGTTTACAGGATTTTACATAACCTGTAGCATCGTAGCATGCTTGGCTACATGATTATGTGCGAGTAATTTATATTCTTTTTGTTCTATGCTGTCGAGTCGACATCTGTCTTGAACACAATGCTAACGATGCATGTGATAGTATCGTTGAGTCCATTAATATTTGGCCAGTCATATATATTAAGGGTGACTCTGTTTAATTAAATAACAGGAATAATAATCAAGGGAAATTACTGTCCTTGTGAAAACTTCGAATATTTTAGAAACTTTATGTTCTCGCCCTGGAAATGTTGATGGCACACCCATAGTTTTCTTTCTTAAATAAATTGCCATTTTTGGTGATAATGAACCCCCTCTTTTCTTGAAACAACACAAGATTCTAATCCAGATCCATTTCCACATGTCAAGTCCATCCTTCCCCCTCCCCGCTTTAGCATAATGTGAATGCAAATATTCTTGAAAAGGGAAAGCTACTGATCTGAGCATTGTTATTTAGTGCAGAGGTGTGAGACTTAATGCTAGTGGCTTCTGGTAGTGATGGCTGATGTGTAATTTTGTAGTAGAGAGTGTGGAAACTTAAAAGAAATTGATTTTATTAACAGACGGCAACCTTATCTTGTAAACAGCTAAGGGTCAGAGGCTTCTTAAAAAGAAAATGTATTGTTTCTGTGAGAACTGATGTGTTTAACTTTTTTGTGATTGTTGAATTTTCTTGTTTTGAGTATTTGACCTGTGAATTTTTCTTTGTTGAGATTTTGTGGAGCATGGTAGCAATGTATGTTTCTGGCTCAGTGACGGGAATATAAAACTTAATGGAATGTAATCAGTGTGCTACATAGCTGGTGGTAGAATATAGGTGGTGAGGTTTTTTTTAATCTTCGTCTTGTGACTCAAGACAACGTTGATGTCCCTTGTGTGAACTATTTTTTTAATACCTAATTGTTGGGAGTTGATCGGGGTATGCTGATAAATTTTTCCCATGGTGGCATAATTGCTTTATGTAGCGAGGCTGCACACTTTATTGAATCAGGACTGCATTGAAGCTTCCCATACTGACCAAGCTCTGTGAAAGTAAGAAAACATCTATGACATTTGTTAGGGGATTGTTCATTATTTACGGGCCAAAATACATAAAAAACTGCCAGGTGCAATGAACTATTTCCTCTGTTTCATTATCATACCACCTAAAACCATTTGCTTAAGTGTGTTTTGACTTTTTAATGAATTCCAACTATATCTGGATGTCTGTCTGTCATTCCCTTACATTTATGTGATCTCCAGTTTTACAGTTAAGCATACGTTGATGAGAAATAATATCAGGAGACAGGTTGAAGTTACCAGGACCTACCTTGAAGATATTTTTCGATCTTTAGGACTTGACAAACACTTTACATGATCAGTTAAATGAAATACTTAAATGTGACCTATCTACTGGAAACCTGTACTATGTGCACTTAGTACATAAAGAACAACATATAAATATATAACAGGTGGGCAGAAATATGGAGACACCAAAAACACAACATGTTACTCTTCCTAATACATTGTAGGAAACTTTTTGGCATTCAATAGAGCAAGTCATCTCAGAATGGATAAATACAGGCTCTGTATGATTTTCAAGAGAATCTTACATGATTCATTCTGCAAAACATTCACAAGTTCAGGTAAGGGTGATGGACGTGCGTAGTGATGTTCACCGTTCTCTCCAAAGCAGACCACAAAGACTCAGTAATATTGAGATCTGGTGACTATGATGGCCAGGGGAGATATGATAATTTATCCTGGTGCTCACAAAGCCAGACCTGGATGATACAAGCTGTGTGAACAAGGGCCCTGTCGTCTTTACACACAGTATCACTCTTAGGGAACAAACACTGTACCATGGAATGGAGCTGATCAGCCAAAATAGTAACATAATATTCGGTAGTAATACAAAGTCCCCATGGGGCCAGTGGAATACCGTAATATGGCTGCCCATATCATTACCGAATCCTCACTACATCTAACTCTAGTGTTATGAAGTCATCCAGCATTTGGAAACAGAGTAAAAAAGACTCATCTGACCAAATGACTTTCTTCCGTAGCTCCGTAGTCAAGCCTTTATGGCTGCAGCACCATGTTTTCCAATTATGGGCATTTGTACCACTTATGAGTGGTTTCCGAATTCCAGCTTGTCCTGAAATTCCCTGTTCCTTGAGCTGCTTTCGTCTTGGTATGACACTCAATTCTGCAGTGACTTTTGCCTGCTGTTGCCCTCTTATTTTTCGTCACAGTGATTTTAAACGGCCATCAGCCTTAACCCTAGGACGCCCAAGCCTTTTTTTTTCTAACTTGGATTCCTAAGGGGGTGGAGGTGTGGGGGGGGGGGGGGTTCGGCGAACCCACAGATATTAAATAAGTTTACTGATGAAAAACTACAACTTTCAAAATGGTTTATGTATTTTAACTAAAATATAAATGTTATAAATGTTAATTGTTATAAACATTGGATTGAGTGAATAAAAAATTGACATATTACAATACAAAATACAGATGTGTTCATATACAATAGACTACTCTGAGTCCTCAACTTCATGGCAAGAGACATACTTCACACTTTTTTCTGAATGTGTGTTACACACATGTTTATGACACTGTCCACAATACTGTTTTGGTTTACTTAGATTGTTGTACTTCTGCTTCTTTATTTTAGCTTCTCTTACACAAATACGGCACCGACCTTTTCCTGCAGGAGGCTGACGTACTTCTGTCGTCACTTCTTTGATTTTCTTTTGTAGAATAGTCTCCATTGATTCAACAATTTGGTTAGATAACCCTCTTGCATTGGCACTTCTTTCTTCTACCTGCAGTTTCACTAGTTCCATCCCAGCTTGCAGAATATAACGTTTCCATTTGTTGTGTTTCTTTTCATTCCATCTTGGATGTTGCTGGATGAATATGGTGGTTGCATTGATAGCACAAATGTTGATGAGAGAGTAAAATACAGATAGAGGCCATCTCTTTGTTCCCCTCTTGTAGGTGTACATATGCGCCATTTGATCAATGCTATCAATTCCACCTTTACGGGAATTATAATATGCATTTATCTCAGTTTTATTCTTCTCTCCTCCAACAGAGTCTTTATCTTGGTGCCTTGTTGACAACATCAGTAAATTCTTACTTGGTTTCGTTTTTGCTGTGTAGGACACCAAAGTTACTGGAGGCCTACGTATTGGGAACTGCACTAACTCACTGCAAGTTTACAAGATAAATAACAGCTGACTGACATCAACAATCACTTCCTCTGAAAGTGAATCGATTGTTGTGAATATCAAGAATACCAACCAACAAGAAACTAACTTGCATTGTTGTGGAGATAAGAAGTACGAAATCCTACTAAGGGAAATTTTCTATAGCATGGAAGCCTAAGGGGGGGGGGGGGGGGGGGGAGGTTTGTTGGACTCACGATAAGTTTATTTATTTTTTCTTTCAAAGCAGGAATTTTCTATAAAATATATTGACACTAACGTTTCATAAAATAGCTCACAAACAATTACTCAAAGGGAATATGTAGTATGAAAGTTACTTGGGCAAAGCAGGGGACATAAAAAATTGTGGGTTCAACGAACCCCCCCCCCCCCCCCCTCCCCCTCCTTAGGCGTCCTAGGGTTAATCACTCAACACACACTTCTGTCCGCGTTGTGACTTAGCGGATGATGTTTTTCTGTAATCTTCGACAAGATGCCTTTAAAGCACAAACACTTCATCTACTTTGTTTACTGAGGCACCCACGACGTGATCACCAACAATTTGCCTACGTTAAAATTCACTTAGGTTTGACGTATTTCACTCGCAACCATGTATTTGTAAATACATAATTTTAATGAGCTGCCAGGAAACACTACTGATCACCTACAAAAATGTTTATAATAGTTGCCTTTATAATAGACACTGAGGTAACAAAAGTCATAGGACAGCTGTATACACTTATACAGGGCGGTCCGTTGATAGTGACCGGGCCAAATATCTCACGAAATAAGCAGAAAATGAAAAAACTACAAAGAGCGAAACTTGTCTAGCTTGAAGGCGGAAACCAGATGGCGCGCTATGGTTGGCCGACTAGATGGCGCTGCCATAGGTCAAACGGATATCAACTGCGTTTTTAAAAAATAGGAACCCCCATTTTTATTACATATTCGTGAAGTAGGTAAGGAAATATGAATGTTTTAGATGGACCACTTTTTTCGCTTTGTGATAGATGGCGCTGTAATCGTCACAAACGTATAAGTACGTGGTATCAGGTAACATTCCGCCAGTGCAGACTATTTTCTTCGTGTTAAAATGGACCGTTTACCAATTGCGGAAAAGGATGATATCGTGTTGATGTATGGCTATTGTGATGAAAATGCCTAACGGGCGTGTGCTATGTATGCTGCTCGGTATCCTGGACGACATCATCCAAGTGTCCGGACCGTTCGCCGGATAGTTACGTTATTTAAGGAAACAGGAATTATTCAGCCACATGTGAAACGTCAACCACGACCTGCAACAAATGATGATACCCAAGTAGGTGTTTTAGCAGCCGTCGCGGCTAATCCGCACATCAGTAGCAGACAAATGGCGCGAGAATGATTAAATATCAAAAACGTCGGCGTTGAAAATGCTACATCAATGTCGATTGCTCCCGTACCATATTTCTATGCACCAGGAATGGCATGGCGACGACTTTGAACGTCGTGTACAGGTCTGCCACTGGCCACAAGAGAAATTACGGGACGCTGACATATTTTTTTGCACGCGTTCTATGTAGGGATGAAGCGTCACTCAACCAACAGCGGTAACGTAAACCGGCATAATATGCGCTATTGGGCAACGGAAAATCCACGATGGCTGTGACAAGTGGAACATCAGCGACCTTGGCGGGTTAATGTATGTTGCGACATTATGGGAGGAAGGATAATTGGCCCCCATTTTATCGATGGCAATCTAAATGGTGCAATGTATCCTGATTTCCTACGTAATGTTCTACCGGTGGTACTACAAGATGTTTCACTGCATGACAGAATGTACTTCCAACATGATAGATGTCCGGCACATAGTTCGCGTGCGGTTGAAGCTGTATTGAATAACATATTTCATGACAGTTGGATTGGTCGTCGAAGCACCGTACCACGTTCACCGGGTCTGACGTCCCCGGAATTCTTTCTGTGGGCAAAGTTGAAGGGTATTTGCTATCATGATCCACCGGCAAAGCCTGAAAACACCGTCAGTGCATTGTCAATGCATGTGTGAACATTACGGGAGGCCAACTGCTCGCTGTTGAGAGGAATGTTGTTACACATATTGCCAAATGCACTCAGTTTGGTGGACATCATTTTGAGCATTTGTTGCATTAATGTGGTATTTACTGGTAATCAAGCTGTAACATCATGCGTTCTCAGAAGTGGTAAGTTCACAAAGGTACATGTGTCACTTTGTAACAACCGAAATAAAATGTTCAAACGTACCCCTGTTCTGTATTTTAATTTAAAAAAACCTACCTATTACCAACTGTTCGTCTAAAATTGAGAGCCATATGTTTTTGATTGTTGCAGCGCCATCTATCGCAAAGCGAAAAAAGTGGTCCAACTAAAACATACATATTTATTTACGTACTACACGAATATGTAATAAAAATGGGGTTCCTGTTTAAAAAAAACGCAGTTGATATCCGTTTGACCTACGGCAACGCCATCTAGCGGGGCAACCATAGCGCCATATGGTTCCCACCTTCAAGCTAGACGAGTTTCGTTGTTTGTAGTTTTTTCGTTTGACGCTTATTTCGTGAGATATTTGGCCCGGTCACGAGCAGTGGTCTACCCTGTATACAGAAAGCGGTAGTATTGCGACACGAGGTATAAGAGGGCAGTGCATTTGCGGAGGTGTCATTTATACTGTACATGTGAAGGGGTTTCCGACGCGATTATGGTCGCACGACAGGAATGAAAGAAGCATTGGACAATCCATTTGGGAAATTGTTAGGGAATTCAACATTCCGAGATCCACAGCGTCAAGAGTGTGACGAGAATACCACATTTAAGGTAGCACCTTTCATCTCGCACAACGCAGTGGCCGACGGCCTTCACGTTTGCATAGTTGTCAGTGCTAACAGACAAGCAACACTGCGTGAAATAACCGCAGAATTCAATGTGAGACGTGCGACGAACGTATCCGTAGGGCAATGAGGCGAAATTTGGCGTAAATGTGTTATGGCAGCAGACGATCGCCGCGAGTGCCTTTGCTAACAGCACGATACCGCCTGCAGAGCCTCTCCTGGGGTTTTGACCATATCGGTTGAACCCTGGACGATTGGGAAATCGTGGCCTGGTCAGATGAGTTGCGATTTCAGTTAGTAAGAGCTGATGGTAGGGTTCGAGTGTGGCGCAGACGCCACGCAACTATGGATCCAAGTAGTTAACAAGGCATCGTGCAAACTGGTGGTGGCTCCATAATGGTGTGGGATGTGTTTACATGGAATGCACTGGGTCCTCTGTTCCAGCTGAACTGATCAGTAACTTGAAATCGTTATGTTCGGTTACTCAGAGACCCATCTGCAGACATTCATTGACTTCATGTTCCCAAACCATGATGCCGTGTCACTGGACCACAACTGTTCGTGATTGGGTTGAAGAACTCTGTGGACCATTCGAGCAAATGATTTGGCCTGCCACTGTGGCCGAGCGATTCTAGGCGCTTCAGTCTGGAACCACGCGACCGCTACGGTCGCAGATTCGAATCCTGCCTCGGGCATGGATGTGTGTGATGTCCTTAGGTTGGTTAGGTTTAAGTAGTTCGAAGTTGATGACATGACCTCATGTGTTAAGTCCCATAATGCTCAAAACCATTTGAACAATTTTGATTTGGCCACCCACCGAAGATTTATGGGACATAATCGAGAGATCCTGCTCCAAAGACACTCCTGCAATTACGGATGGCGATAGAGACATCATGGCGTAATATTTCTGCAGAGGACTACCAACGATTTATTGAGTCCATTACCACGTCGAACTGCTGTACTACGCCATGCAAAAGGCTGTTCGACACGATGTTAGGAGGTATCCCATGATTTTTGTCACCTCAGTGTAAATCCCTGATGATTATTAGCATGACTAGGCAACATATGTTTTGTAGACAGAAATACAACATTTAACTGTAAAAGATGGAATTTTTTCTTTTCTGTATAATAAAGCAAAATCAAAAGATTTCGTTGATCTGCCGTGGGAAATTCAGCTACATCTCTCCATCAGAGGGTTTAACTGAAACAGAGAACAATTTTGAAATAACACAATACTAGATTACCTCTAGGAACATAATTTATGCTCCATCCAAACACGAGGTGTTCAGAGTGGGTTGATATCCTGAATCTACAAAGGAGTGCAGAAAAATAATGTCTCCGAATTTTTTGTGTGAAAACTATTAATGCTTTTTAAATAAAACAAACATTTTTAACATTCTACTCTTTATTCATCATATATACCCATTTATTTCTCAACATAGTCATCCTGGCGATGACCACATTTCACCCAACGAGTGACTGAGTCGTTAATACCGTCACTGTAGAAAAGTGGTCGTCAAATTGCGGCCCCTATCAAGTGCTCGGCCGTTTTTTATAACAATATGCATCTAAAACTTCCTGGTAGATTAAAACTGTGTGCCGGACCGAGACTCGGACTCGGGACCTTTGCCTTTCGCGGGCAAGTGCTCTACCAACTGAGCCACCCAAGCACGACTCAGGTCCCGTCCTTACAGCTTTAATTCCGCCAGTATCTCGTCTCCTACCTTCCAAGTGCGAGTCTCGGCCCGGCGCACAGTTTTAATCTGCCAGGAAGTTTCATATCAGCGCACACTCCGCTGTAGAGTGAAAATTTCATTCTAATATGCATCTAGCAAGTAACAGCGAAATCCAAATACTTCAACTAATGTCACGATTCTCGTAAGAGTGTAATTTTCCAGCTCGATGACAAACAAAGCTACTCATACAGAAAATAATATGTTAAGATATGCTTAGTTTTATTTGAAGTTGGCGAATTCGTCCGTGAGTTGAGTAAAGTTGGCTGCTTAATATTTGTTGCACGAAATACGAATTTACATCAAGGCAGTTGTAGTACACGTTACGACGTAATGAGTAGAACAAAAATGACTTTCATACATTTAGTTAACATTTGTGATCGTGTATTATATTGTATAAGGCACTTAAATACACTGAAGAGTCAAAGAAACTGGTACACCTGCCTTAATATCGTGTAGGGGAGCCGCGAGCACTCAGAAGTGCCGCAACACTACATGGCATGTGCTCAACTAATATCTGAAGTAGTGCTGGAGGGAAATGACACCATGAGCCCTGCAGGATTGTCCATAAATCCGTAAGAGTACGAGGGGGTGGAGATCTGTTCTGAACAGCACGTTGTAAGGCATCCCAGATACGCTCAATGATGTTTATGTCTAGGGCGTTTGGTACCCAGCGAAAGTGTTTAAACTCAGTAGAGTGTTCCCGGAGCCACTCTGTAGCAATTCTGGGCGTGTGGGGTGTCGCATTGTCCTGCTGAAATTGTCCAAGTCCGTCGGAATGCTCAATGGATATGAATGGATGCAGATGATCAGACATGATGCTTACGTACATGTCACCTGACAGAGTCGTATCAAGAAGTATCAGAGGTCCCATATCACTCCAACTGCACACGCCTCACACCATTACAGAGCCTCCAGCAGCTTGAAGAGTCCCCTGCTGACATGCAGGGTCCATGGATTCATGAGGTTGTCTCCATAACCGTACACATCCATCCGCCTGATACAATTAGAAACTAGACTCGTCCGACCAGCCAACATGTTTCCAGTCATCCAAAGTCCAGTGTCGCCGTTGATGGGCCTAGGCGAGGCGTAAAGCTTTGTTTGGTGCACTCATCAAGAATACACAGGTTGGTCTTGGGCTCCGAAAGCCCATATCGATGACATTTTGGTGAATGGTTCGCACGCTGACACTTGTTGATGGGACAGCATTGACATCTGCATCAATTTGCAGAAGGATTTGCACTTCTGTCACGTTGAACGATTCTCTTCAGTCGTCATTGGTCTAGTTCTTTCAAGATATTTTTCCGGCCGCAGCGATTTCGAAGATTTGATGTTTTACCGGACAGCTGATATTCACGTTATACTCGTGAAATAGTCGTCCTGGAAAATCCCCTTTTCCATTCCTACCTCAGAGATGCTGTGTCCCATCGTTCGTGCGCTGACTATAACACCACTTTCAAACTTACTTAAACCTTGATAACCTGAGATTGTAGCAGCAGTAACCGATCCAAGAACCGCTCCGCTGGCGCTGAAAAAGACGAGCATGTCTCTGGCTCGAGATGGTGCAGTTTAGACACAGATAGTCATTCCTGCGATTCATAAGGGGGAGAGAACAGATATTACCTTTCTTCTTGATTCGTTCTTGCCTGTTGGTACCTGTAAAAAGGAAGTAAACACACTCTGCTGGGGAATTATTAAGGCTTAATCCCTCAGCAGGTGAGGCCAACGCGTGGTTGGCTAAGAACTGCTCCAGACACTTGTCTTATACAGGCGTTGCCGACAGCAGCGCCGCATACCGAATGTTTACACATCTCTGTATTTGAATACACATGCATGTACCAGTTTCTTTGGCGCTTCAGTGTACAAGTACAGTAGTAGCAGTATTGGTAGTAGTAAGTTATTCTGCCTTACAGCAGATCTTGTCATGGGTTAAGCATCTTCCACTTTTGTCTGTCCATAGCCAGTCTTTTCATTTCTGAATATTTGTCTTCTTTGATATTGTCCAACATTTGATATCTTCTTTTTCCTCTTCCCTTTTTTCCCCTTCACCAATCCTTCTATTCCTTCCTTCAATAAACAGGCCCTCCACAAATAATGTTCAGTCCAGTTCATTTTCTCTTTCTGATGACTTTCTTCTCCAACTCTTCTTAATACTTCTTCATTCCTTACTCGGTCTTCCCATATAACTTTCCATTTTTCTCCACATCCACATCTCTACCGCCTCCAATCTTCTTTCATCTTCCTTCCTCAATGTCCAGGTCTTCGCACTATACAGTGCAGCGCTCCAAATGTAACATTTTCTTTTCCTCAGATCTTTGTTTAGTGGACCGCAAAGTAATTTCTGTTTCCTCTTGAATTCTTCTTTTGCCATTGAAATTCTTTTCCTAATTTCTGTTGAGCAATATATATCATCCATTATTACACTTCCCAAGTAATTGAAGTTATTCACTTGCTCTGTTTCCTCTCCCCATATTTTCATACTGCATTTTCTCCCCTTTCCTCCAATTAGGATACTTTTCATTTTATTTTTGTTAATCTTTATTCCATATTTTTCTAATTTTGTGTTTAGATCATCTAACATTTTTTCCATCTCTCTTGCACTCTCTGCCATCGCACCCACTTCGTCTGCAAATCTTATACACTACACTCTCTGATCTCCTATACAAACTCCTCTCCTTCCATCAAAACTTTCATTAGTAATTTCCTCCTGATAGAAATTGAACAGTGTTGGCGAGAAACAACAACCTTGTCTTACATCTCTTCCCAGTTTAATTTCTTCACTAATCACACTTCCTATTTTTACTCTTGCTCTCTGGTTCGAATATAAATTTCTATTTAGCCATCTGTCCCTCCAGTCAACTCCATGTTTCCTTAGGATTTCCATCAGTTTGACCCACCTGACACAGTCAAAAGCCTTCTCAAGATCAGCGAACACAGCATACACCTTCCTTTTCTTCTCCATGTACCTCTCCCCTATCACTATCAGTAGCTCAGTGGCATATCTAGTTCCCACTCCTCGCCTGAAACCAAATGGTTCATCTCCTATTATGCAATTCAGCTTTCCATTCAGCCTTCTGTTGAGCGTTCTCAGCAAGACTTCGGCTGCATGCGATATCAGGCTCACTGTTCTGTGTTGCTCACCCTTTTTGCTGTTCTCTTTCTTTTCTGTATGTATTGAGATACTTTCTGTAAAGTCCTTTGTCCATTTTCCTGGCATTTATATTTGATTATACAATTCCCATTTTCTTTCTCCCTTCTTCCTTTTTCCTTCTTTCTCCAATGACTTTAACAGTTCTGCAAGAATCTCGTCAATTCCCAATGCCTTTCCATTTTTCATCTCCTTCATACATGCTTCAATCTCACTAGTTAATATTGCATTTTCTTTGTCATCATCTGCAACTCTGTCTTATTCTTCTATCCCAAGTTCTTCTTCGCTTGGTCGACTGTCTGCAGTGTACAGCCATTCTGTATGTTCTTCCCATCTTCTCATTATTTCTTGGGGTTCACTCACCATTTTACCATCTGCTGCCTCTACTTCCCATAGTCCAATGTTGTTTCTCCTTCCCCTGAGTGTCAAATCCATTGCTTCTTTGCACATCAAATCATATTTTCCTTTTTTTTCTCTAATTTCTCTACCTTGTCACACTTTTCTGCCAGCCATTTCTTCTTTGCTTTTTCTGTCTCCATTTTTACTTCATTATTCAACCTCCTGCAGTTGTTCTTCTCTTCTTCTGTGTTTACAGTTTTCCATCTTGGTTATCATATCTGGTGTTACCCATTCTTTCTTTACTTTTTTCCTCTCCTACACTCCAACCGTTTCCTTAGCTGCCTTTTTGATACCATTTTTAAAACGATCCCATCTTCCTTCTGTGCATTCCGTTTCCTGTCCTTGCATCATGATTTCACAATATGCATTATCCAATTTTTCACAATTTCCTTAGTCTTGCAGTTCCTCAAAGTTAATGTGCTCTCTTTCTGCCCTTTCCAGGTTCTTTTCAATTTTACTAGAACCTCAGCTACTACTAATTATGATCTGAATAAATACCTGCCTCTGGATAACTTTTGTCACTCTTTAGGCAATTTCGGTATCTTTGTTGTATCATTATGTTATCAATATGATACCTTTTGCTGTCAAACAGAGATATCCAAGTATACTGTCATCTTTTGTGGTTATCAAATAGAGTATTTCCAACTACCATGAAATTTTCATTGCAGTATTCCAATAAACTTTGCCCTCTCTCATTTCTTTCTTCCAGTCCATATTTTCCTAGAGCTTTTCCTTCTGGTCCTTCACCAACTACTGCATTCCAGTCACCAGTTATAACAATACATGCATTTCTTTTCTCAGTCTCTGCAAAGTTTTCTGTCTTCTCATAACATTCTTCTACCTCTTCATCTGAATGATTACGTGTTGGCATACAGACCTGGATGATAACTAAGTCTTTCTTTCTCCCTTTCAGCCTCATCATCATTATTCTTCCACTAACATATTCAACCATGATAACCTTGTCTTTCAGTCTTTTACCTATGAAAATTCCAACCCCATATTTCCATTTTTATCTTCGCCTGAATAGTTCTCCGCAACCACCCCACCTCACTTCACACATTTCAGGTACATCTAATTTGTTTCTTGTTATTTCACTTTGGCATTTTCTAATTTCTCTTCCTGGAGAAGGATTAAAACATTCCAAGTCCCAATCCTCAATAAGTCTTTCTTTTTCTTCTTCTTCTTCTCCTTCCTTCCTTCCTTTCTCATTTCCCTAATCTCTGGAGACCTCGTTGTATTCCCCTCCCGGAGATCCGGCTGAGGGAATACTGTACAAAGAGGTCCATCCCATGAATGTCTAGGTAAGTAATTCCAGTTGTGGTCTCCCCTTCCACTGTCCTCCACATCCTGTTATAACAATTACTGTTATTAACACAGACTGCTGATCCCGTCAAATGACGGGATACAAATTTTCCCGCTTTTAAATACGAAGTCACGTACAGTACATTGACGGGCTCGATCATTCTTCAGTGTGTTACGAGGGACATTTAGTTTCTAAAACAGCCGTTTGTTGCGTGAAGTGAAGTCGCCGGATGGCGGCAGTTATAGTTCAGTACTAAAGTACCTAAAGACGTGGCTTCATGTTGTCTTGCATTGGAGCAAGACTTCGTTCACAATGACAGTGAGTTTGAGATTGTGGACGATTCAGATGATTAGACTGGCTTCGTGCAAGAAGAATTGTGTAAACTTCAAGTATTTGTCGTGTCCATTTCGTAAAACGTTGCGTTGTTTTCTGATGTCTTCCATTTTCTGAATCGTGAAACACTTCTACTTATTACAGGCAAACAGGATAGGCTGCAAGCAAAGACACTAGATATCAGTGCAACGAGTGCAAAGTGCTTTTGCAAGAAGCCTTATTTCAAGGTGTAACATGCAAAAAATTGTACTGTGTTAAAGAAATCTGTAAGAATTTACATATGTAATCCAGAAATAATACTCTCAGGCTTTCATAAAAGGTTAATATCATAGTTAAATGTTGTCCAGTGTTGTTTATAGAACGCGAAGATTATTGTGGCCAGCAGTCAAAGTGTTAATGAATTGATCATACGCTTACACAGAGAACACAGCACCCCGTCAGGCAATTACAACTGCACGAATTTGTGATCGCAGAGGGTGGCAGCAACCTGAAACACGAAGCGTTCTGAGTGGCGCCCACACGATAGCTACGAGGGGAGTTTGAAAAGTTCTCGGAATCACTACGAGAGGTCAGCGCCTGCGCAACATGTTGTTCACGTGATATTCATTGGACTGTTGCCCGTAAATACGTGCCACGTCGGTGGGATGGCTATGCTGTTTCCTCCAGCGTAGTGATTTACGAAAATGGAAAAAATCGAGAGCTTCGTAGTTGCCGATGGATGGCCAGTTTATCGCGCCCGTACTATAGCTAGCCTACGGGGGGATTATTACACACTATGTAGGTTACCAATAAATAATGAGATCGGTACAATGTCAGCATTTTCTCTTGAGCGAAATAATTGGAGGACCACTACTGTAGACCGTCTGACTTTGTTGTAGTGATGGGGAGTTCGTCAATGAGTCGTTCAAATGAACGCTTCACTCCAGTGAAGTGTGAACTAACCACTCAATTTCAGTGAACTGGTACTTTAGACTCTTCACAGATAGCACACTTCTCACTTTTTTCTAGTTCACTCACTCTCTTCCCCTCTCCCACTTCATCGGCGCTACGTCACTTCACTTGTCGACCTGTCGACGAATCGAAACGGTGTTTGTTGGGAACGATAGGTTTACGAGGGGTTGTGGAGGTGAGGGGCGAGGGGAAAGCAGCGTCAGTTGCTTCCTGCAGTGGTGACATCATGACCTGTGACTATTTGTGCAGATAAACTTCACGTCTACGGGTAGCCTACCGTTGGCAGCGCTTGCAGACAAACGAATGTTAAAGATACAAACGAACAGGCTGGCTGTTAACACGCACAGCCGACATGAAAAGAAATGTTTGTTAATTACACTGAAAGAGGGATTTTACCTGAAATCGTACCAATGACTACAGGTGACAGTTAACGTTTTGAATCTGGAGGGTTATTATTCTCAACAATAATAAAATATACAGGAAAACTTCTGAATAATTACTTAATGTAGGTATATAGACTTTGTGACAGTGGTAAACATCCTCATTCTATTTTGGATTAAATTTTAAAGGGAACATAAAATTGGGGTGCATTTCGTTGGCAGCCCTAGTTTTCAGTCCATGAATACAAATAATAATGTTTCATTTGGCAGATAAAGACTTTTTTGGGCGCTCCATGAGAAAATGTCGAGCAAGACTAAATGTAATACCTTCTTTATATGTGACAGGCTTCTCTGTTTATCTTTCCTTTGTCCCCTTCAACCATGCTCTATTTAACTCATACGCTATAAGTGAGCAAAACGTTGCGTGCACGTTACTGGATAGTTCGGCTATCTGTTGCTAAAATTATGAAGTATTACGAAGCTTTATTGTACGAGCGAGGCGAAGCGAGCGTAGCCGCAGCTGAGCGGCGAACTGGGCAACTTCGCCAGGCTTCCGTACTTCATGAATGAACTACTTCATTTGAACGCTTCACGGCAAAGAGTGAAATGAATGAAGTAGTTCACGGGAATGAACGAGTTCGACCCATCCCTACTTTGTTGACGCTGTCACAGCCTCACCTATGCTTGCACCGCTTCGTCACTATTAAAGTGAAGGGTTCGAAGGCATTCTATAAGTTTTGGGAACAGGTGAGGATCAGATGGTGCGAAGTCGGGACTGTGTGGAGGATGATAGATGAAAGCGAACCCAAGGCGTCGGGTTATTGCAATACGTCGTAGCGCTCCTGTGTGACCTGGTGCTCTCATGCTGAGGGAGAAAAGTGCGCCATATGTGGAAAAACTATTAGAATTCAAAACTTGAATGCAGTATGCTGCGTCTCACGCTCCGAAAAAAATAGTTACGTTACGCACCTCAACGTTGTTGGTGTTGCGTTCCTCAGTCCTGAGACTGATTTGATGCAGCTCTCCATGCTACTCTATCCTGTGCAAGCTGCTTCATTTCCCAGTACGTACTGCAGCCATACATCCTTCTGAATCTGCTTAGTGAATATATCTCTTGGTCTCCCTCTACGATTTTCACCCTCCTCGCTGCCCTCCAATACTAAATTGGTGATCCCTTGATGTCTCAGAACGTTTCCTACCAACCGGTCCCTTCTTCTTGTCAATTTATGCCACAAACTCCTCTTCTCCCCAATTCTATTCTATTTGTGCTCCAACAATTTTTGTTTAATTTTTTGTGAATACATAATTTGAATAATTGCTGAGTGGCATGAATAATTTGTTAAATAAAAGGACAACTTTATTTCTCTGTCGCAGACAGAGACATCATTTTGGATGCAATAAACAATACAAAGGACGTACTGACAAGTAACGCCCCTGATTTTTTTTGTGAAAACTCTTAAAGATGTTCATATAAAACAAACGTCGTTAACATTCTACATCTGCTTCTTTGAAGCCCCTCTGCCGCTAGTGGGGTTCCTAATTGTAGTGTGTAACGTTGAGGTTGGAGACAGCAAAGGACTTGGAAGAGCACTTGAACGGAATGGACAGTGTCTTGAAAAGAGGATATAACATGAACATCAACAAAAGCAAAACGAGGATAATGGAATGTAGTCGAATTAAGTCAGGGGATGCTGAGGGAGTTAGATTAGGAAATGAGACACTTAAAGTAGTAAAGGAGTTTTGCTATTTGGGGAGCAAAATAACTGATGATGGTCGAAGTAGAGAGGATATAAAATGTAGACTGGCAATGGCAAGGAAAGCGTTTCTGAAGAAGAGAAATTTGTTAACATCGTGTATAGATTTAAGTGCCAGGAAGTCATTTCTGAAAGTATTTGCAAGGAGTGTAACCATGTGTGGAAATGAAACATGGACGATAAATAGTTTGGACAAGAAGAGAATAGAAGCTTTCGAAGTGTAGTGCTACAAAGAAGGCTGAAGATTAGATGGGTAGACCGCATAACTAATGAGGAAGTATTGAATAGGATTGGGGAGAAGAGAAGTTTGTGGCACAACTTGACCAGAAGAAGGGATCGGTTGGTAGGACATGTTCTGAGGCATCAAGGGATCACCAATTTAGTATTGGAGGGCAGCGTGGAGGGTAAAAATCGTAGAGGGAGACCAAGAGATGAATACACTAAGCAGATTCAGAAGGATGTAGGTTGCAGTACTTACTGGGAGAGGAAGAAGCTTGCACAGGGTAGAGTTCCATGGAGAGCTGCATCAAACCAGTCTCAGGACTGAGGACAACAACAACAACAACAACAACAACAATCCCCGTTCCTCCAACCGCCACCCCACACCCACAAACCTCGTAAATTTCGATCCAGGATGGAATCTAATGCTCTCTTATCTGAATATAGTTCTCCATTGTAACTAAACCTTTTAGTGAAAAGTTATTGCAAAAAGGCTTACCACTGATTGGTAGATAAACAAAACTGGTGAAGTGTCTGACTGTCTCAATACAGTCAAAAAGCTTGCATATCGCTCTTGGACGCTTCACGTTTCTACAGCTATTATTGCACGCCAGCTCTTGTTTAAATGAAATATGGAGTTGCACAAATAGAGCAAAACCAGAAACACAAATAAACATGGAGACTGGCAGTCTCCGAGTTAGCACCACTGGAAAACTCGATAGCTCATTAAGAAATCAAAAAATAGCGGAGCAAATGGGAGAGTATCAAATTAAATATTGTGATCTTTCAGGTTTTCTCAGTGTGATTCATTAATAGAGAGGCTCCGCGTTATTCTGCCGAGTTGTTGTATCCGTTTTATGCACAATATTTCAGCGACCGACCCAGCCATCTTCTTCAGCTCATGAAGAAGACACCTGGAATGGTCACCGAAATATTTTGCATAAATTGGAAAGAACAACTTGGCCGAATATCCGGAAGCATACTATTAAATTAAATATTTATACACCAAAACAAAAGACATTGCTTCCACAAATTTTCGTGTGTTGATTTACAACTAGATGATGAACTGGAGATTAATATGTGTCACTATTGTACACTTCAAGACTTACTGTAACAGCTTGGGATCTCTGTCATGATCACGATACTGAGCGACAGAGCAGTTCCAAGGCAATACCACGTATGGCGACTGTACAAAAAGACAGTTGGTGCTGGAGTGCGCGGAGACCGAATGCTGCTCATTTGTGATGATGAACTGTCACAGTTTTTAATAATGGTGCATACTGATAGATAGTAACTGCAGTTTCGCTTGAAATAAGTAATGTCTGTAAATTATTCATAACAGCCTTTCTATTGCGTATTTACACTATTTTTTCAATGTTGACGCTGAAAGAATGGAAGTATATTGTCCACACTCAGCATCGGCATTTTACCTTAGCTGTTCATTTAATCATCAGGAGCCGGCCGCGGTGGTCTAGCGGTTCAGGCGCTCAGTCCGAAACTGCGTGACTGCTACGGTCGCAGGTTCGAATCCTGCCTCGGGCATGGTTGTGTGTGATGTCCTTAGGTTAGTTAGGTTTAAGTAGTTCTAAGTTCTAGGGGACTGATGACCACAGATGTTAAGTCCCATAGCACTCAGAGCCATTTGAACCATTTTTTTTAATCATCAGGGCAAAAGAACTCTCTGTCAACAATTCATACCGGAAGCTCGTCATGTAGGTATAAATCTATATTCCAGATAATTTATCACTATGACAAAAAATTTCGCCTTGGGGAATGTCACCCAACTATTGAATAAGTACCAGAGTACCAGAAAGCGGTGAATGCGCCATCTTGTATCGTCTAGAATGGTTTACTGTTGTACCAGCTGCTGACTCCAATGAATTAAATGAAAATGGTAGACACAGTTTTATGACTCTCGGAACCTGGTGTCTAGCTTACAAGGTATTAAAATATTGAAATACAAGGTCCAGTGTTGCACACTGCGTGTGTCTCCTGTGACATATGAGTCTGGCAACTATTCGTAAGTCCCCTGACGAAGTATATACAGGGTTTTGTGGGAGTGGTCATGGTTGGATGCCTGCTTTACAAAATTTAATTGGCAGGCCTATATGAATGGAACGGCAGAGGAGTAATTTGCCCCAATCAGTTTCAAAAATGGTTCAAATGGCTCTGAGCACTATGGGACTTAACTTCTAAGGTCATCAGTCCCCTAGAACTTAGAACTACTTAAACCTAACTAACCTAAGGACATCACACACAAGCATGCCCGAGGCAGGATTCGAACCTGCGACCGTAGCGGTCGCGCGGTTCCAGACTGTAGCGCCTAGAACCGCTCGGCCACCCCGGCTGGCTCCAATCAGTTTCTCTTAACAATGGGAAGAACTGTGGGAACTTGAGACGACAAAATGAGCTAGAGGCTGAAATTTGTCACAAGTTGAATGCCTTCATTCGTAACCATTAACGATGGTGTCCCACTTTCGTCGGATATCCTGGACTTCAAAGAACTTGCCAAAGAAGCTACAATAACACTGAGATATTGTTTACTGTTGTGTGTTGTGTTGTGATCGATGTTTTTCCGTTGTAAAATGAGTAAAGAGGCCGGTCCTGGACGTCACGGGGTTTTTCTAGTTCACCATCGACTTCAAAAAGGAAAAGAAAACCAGTAATTAGCAACGGAAAACGAAAATTAATGGAGAATGTATTAGAAGAGCTGCTATGTACGCAGAGCTGCTATGTACGCAGGAAGAGCGTCTCCAGTTGTACACGAATGAGCAGATGTTCACAACTATCATCCAGGGGAACCACCTGCAAATTTTCACAACTATCATCCAGGGGAATCCCCTGGTACCTTCAAAGCTAAGTTATTGTATTGTACTGTGCTGTGTGGAACTGTGGACCAGAAACGATGGAGAAACTTCGTTCGCGCCGTAGCCCCCAGTGGTTCACTACCACAGAACAGGCTACAGCAGTCCACTCACCCCACCGCCGCCCCACACCAAACTTAAAGAGTTATTGTGCGGTTCGGCCCCCAGTGGACTCCCCGGGAACGTCTCACACCAGACAAGTGTAACCCCAATGTTTTTGCATGCTAGAGTAATTATGGTGCACGCGTACGTAGAGAGTGTTCGTGCAGCAATCGCCAGCATAGTGTAACTGAGGCGGAATAAGGGGAACCAGCCCACATACGCCGAGGCAGATGGAAACCATCCACAGACTGGCGGGCACACCGGACCTCGACACTAATCCGCTGTCGGCATGCCTTCCCGCCCAGAAAGATAAGTTAGGTTCTTGTTATATTGTTGGTATTTCAAATTTCCATTATTTTTCCATATTTGTCAGTAATGAGTACTTAATAGATCGTAGTTACTTATAAATGCGCTTTCCATTTTTCAATAATATCAGCTATATTACTCCTAAACCTAAGTTCTCGTTATATTGTTATAATATCGGGTTTCCAGTATTTTGCTGTATTCATCTGTTATTCGTAACAATAAGTGCTTATTAGGTCGCAATTACTTACAAAGTAAGTCCATACCACGTCGTGTTGCTGCACTTCTGCGTGCTCGCGGGGGCCCTAAACGATATTAGGAAGGTGTACCAATTTCTTTGGCTCTTCAGTGTATGATGTCAAAGAGCTTCTGTCCAGCTTGCGGAAGCTTCCGCCAGCTTTGCAAGAGAAGAGTGGATGACATTGGTGACGTGCTTCCCTCCCAAAAATACTGAGATCAATGGTTTTTTTTTTCTCCTGACTTGTGTCATGAGGTCCAGGCTTGGGGCCAGTATAGCGGTCATCCATGATATTTTATTATTTATTCTTGCCTAAGCTGCTGCCTGCTCCATCAACTGTCGGCACCTACTCCTCTTTACTCAAGTCACAAGTCAGTGCCTCAATACCCTCTACTTGATTACAGTTTTTCTTGCAGTGTACTGAGCGAGGGGGCGCAGTGGCTAGCACTCTGAACTCAATCAAATTCGTAAGGACAACAGTTCAAACCGCTTCCGGCCATCCAGATTTATATTTTCCGCGATTTTCCTGAATCGCTCCAGACAAATGCTGGGATGGTTCCTTTGAAATAGCACGGCCGATTTCTTTCCCTATCCTTGACACAAACTGAGCTTGTGCTCCATCTCTAATTATTTCGATGTCGACGGGACGTTAAACCTAATCTTCCTTCCTTCCTTATTTTCTTCTCCCTGGCTGTCACCTAGCAGTAAGATTTCTCTTCGTTTTGCACAACTCATTGTGTAGTCCCTTTCTTAAATTCACATTAATGATCTGCTGTGTGTTACTTCGTCGGCAGCTGACTGAGACGCCTCTATTAGTTCTAGATCTCACTGTGAAAGGACTATCCAAGCTACTTCCTTTCCTGTTACCTTTTTTCACACCCCAAAATCCCTCCTCTCCCTTGAACTGCTCTCGTGTAATTTTTGCAGGCTCATCCATTCTTCTGTCCCAATGCAGTTATCCCAGTGAAACTGACATTTACAGTCCCACATACTACTCTGCAAACAACAATATACAGTACTTGGTTGGAGTTCTTTAAACATCCTCTTTGTTGCTTTTCTTGATACACTTCTTCGTAAATTGAGAGCAACGGGACTGACTTTAACCCTCCATATAGGCCACCGTATATAAACTATAAGAATTTTGAGTTGAGTGTTTTTTTTACAACAGTCAGACTTATGGTTTTGCGTCATACTGACAACTTACTTTTGTTTTGTTCAGTAAATGCATTTTTTGCCCTTTACAGTTTCAGTTATAAGCAAAAAACGTATCACAAAGCATCTGATGTAAAGTGATAACTTGCTAGAACTTCTCTTCTTTGACACTGTATTATGCATAAAAGTGTCAACTTGACAGAAAGCGTTAAGTGGGCGACATTTCTGTTTGTTTTTGTGTACGTCAGTCGTTAATTATGTGGGTACTACCCTGTTAAACGTTCTGTCTGTACAGTAGGGAAGGGAGATTAGAGCTATGGTCTACATCTGAATCTGCAACTAAACTCCGCAAGCCACAATATGGTGTGTCGTGGAGGATAATTTGTGCACTTCTGTCACATCCCTCCTTTCCCATTCCAGTTGTGAGTGGTTAACAGGAACAATGATTTTTGGTGAGCCTCTACATCAGGTCTAATCTCTCTAATTTTACCTTTATGGTCTTTCCCATCATACTTGATTCGGTTTGCGACAAGAACCAGTATGGTACTGAATTAAATTGCTATTTGAAAATCTAGAAAAATGTTGAACTGACCTTGTTGTCTGTACACATGGCGTGGTGCATAGCGTGTGTGAAGATTGCATGCTGAATTCTGCGTGACCATTTTTTTGTAGTCAGTGATGATGGTGCATAAGTCAAATGGCACTGTGTCATTTGAAGTATAGCAAAATAAGTAAATGTTTAGGGAGTCCACTGTCTGACGGAGACAGTGAGACGGTCAATTCGAACTTGCTTAAATTTGTCCATGTAGTATAGTAAAGTATAGAGGGTCTATACAAGGGCGATGTACTTGAGGACAATATTATGGAAATGGAATAGGATGTAGACGGAGATGAAATGGGAGATATTATACCGCGTGAAGAGTTTGACAGAGCACTGAAAGACCTGAGTCGAAACAAGGCCCCGGGAATAGACAACATTCCTCTGGAACAACTGACAGCCTTGGGAGAGCCAGTCCTGACAAAACTCTACTATCTGGTGAGCAAGATGTATGAGACAGGCGAAATACCCTCAGACTTCAAGAAGAATATAATAATTCCAATCCCAAAGAAAGCAGGTGTTGACAGATGTGAAAATTACCGAACAATCAGTTTAATAAGCCACAGCTGCATAATACTAACACGAATTCTTTACAGACGAATGGAAAAACTAGTAGAAGCTGACGTTGTGGAAGACCAGTTTGGATTCCGTAGAAATACTGGAAAACGTGAGGCAATACTGACCTTACGACTTATCTTAGAAGAAAGATTAAGGTGGTGGATAGTGTTTAACGTCCCGTCGACAACGATGTCATTAGAGACGGAGGACAAGTTCGGGTTAGGGAAGGATTGGGAAGGAAATCGGCCGTGCCCTTTCAGAGGAACCATCCCGGCATTTGCCTGAAACGATTTAGGGAAGTCACAAAGATTAAGGAAAAGCAAACCTACGTTCCTAGCATTTGTAGACTTAGAGAAAGCTTTTGACAATGTTGATTGGAATACTCTCTTTCAAATTCTAAAGGTGGAAGGCGTAAAACACAGGGAGCGAAAGGCTATTTGCAATTTGTACAGAAACCAGATGGCAGTTATTAGAGTCGAGGGACATGAAAGGGAAGCAGTGGTTGGGAAGGGAGTGAGACAGGGTTGTAGCCTCTCACCGATGTTATTCAATCTGTATATTGAGCAAGCAGTAAAGGAAACAAAAGAAAAATTCGGAGTAGGTATTAAAATCCATGGAGAAGAAATAAAAACTTTGAGTTTCGCCGATGACATTGTAATTCTGTCAGAGACAGCAAAGGACTTGGAAGAGCAGTTGAATGGAATGGGCAGTGTCTTGAGAGGAGTATATAAGATGAACATCAACAAAAGCAAAACGAGGATAATGGAATGTAGTCGAATTAAGTCGGGTGATGCTGAGGGAATTAGATTAGGAAATGAGGCACTTAAAGTAGTAAAGGAGTTTTCCTATTTGGGGAGCAAAATAACTGATGATGGTCGAAGTAGAGAGGATATAAAATGTAGACTGGCAATGGCAAGGAAGGCGTTTCTTAAGAAGAGAAATTTTTTAATATCGAGTATAGATGTAAGTGTCAGGACGTCGTTTCTGAAGGTATTCGTATGGAGTGTAGCCATGTATGGAAGTGAAACGTGGACGATAAATAGTTTGGACAAGAAGAGAATAGAAGCTTTCGAAATGTGGTGCTACAGAAGAATGCTGAAGATTAGATGGGTAGATCACGTAACTAATGAGGAGGTGTTGAATAGAATATGGGAGAAGATGAGTTTGTGGCACAACTTGACAAGAAGAAGGGACCGGTTAGTAGGACATATTCTGAGGCATCAAGGGATCGCCAATTTAGTATTGGATGGCAGCGTGGAGGGTAGAAATCGTATAGGGAGACGAAGAGATGAATACACTAAGCAGATTCCGAAGGATGTAGGTTCCAGTAAGTACCGGGAGATGAAGAAGCTTGTACAGGATAGAGTAGCATGGAGAACTGCATTAAACCAGTCTCAGGACTGAAGACAACAACAACAACAACAACTGATCTCATACAGAAATGGTTTTTTGTATGTAGACTGAAGCAGTTAGTGGAATTTTGTACAAAGGTTGGGAATTGAATGGAGGTCTGATGCTTACTACGCGGGTATATTAACCAATAAGCCACATTGACACAGCAGTTCACACTACTGCACAAATTAACCCTGGGATGCCTCCCTCCTCAATTAAAATTCTCACTGCCACCCCAATCTACTTTAATTTCCTCCTTATACGTGAACAGAATTGCCGAGGTTCTCCATGTTCTGGAATAGCACCTCAGCATCGTATGTAAACAGGCAATCCAGACTGCAACCCAGGTGCAGGTTTCTTATACAAATGAGACGACACAATTTCGGAGACCTTTCTGGTCTCATACAGATATGATTTACCTGCCTAGGAAGCATGAGATCTGGGTTTGACATCTGGTATAAATTTTCACTCACCATCTCAGTCTTAAACATACTAGGGTAGTCTGTGCATCTCTGGTAGCCGGAGTGCCAGTGTGACACAATGAGTAGTAAATGTAAATGTGTGCCTAGGGCCTCCCGTCGGGTAGACCGTTCGCCTGGTGCAAGCCTTTCGATTTGAGGCCACTTCGGCGACTTGCGCGTCGATGGGGATGAAATGATGATGATTAGGGCAATACAACAACCAGTCCCTGAGCGGAGAAAATCTCCAACCCAGCTGGGAATCGAACCTGGGCCGTTGAGATTGACATTCTGCTACGCTGACCACTCAGCTACCGGGGGCAGAGACAATGGGTAGTGGATCTGCCTAGTAGCAGGGCACATGGGTTCAAATCCTGGTGCTGGTACAAATTTTAATTCATTGCTTGAGCCTAAAACATTGTCATGTCACTAAATCATTATTTGCTTAGCTGTTTCTTCCAAGTGTCTGAAGGTTGAGTTACATTGCTACCACATTGTGAATGCTAGGTCACCACCTTTCAGAAAACGAATGCTGCCTCGGGTGGGAACCTGAGGAAGGGTCAAAAAATAGCCATGACTGACTGAGAACCAGGTAGCCTTGGTGAGGCTTATGAAGGAACATTGGTGATATTCTAGCAGCTGAAATAGCAAGCATAGAAATCCAAAATGGTATTGTACAGAAACACTAATATGGATAAACTTTTGAACCCATATCGATTACAGGAGCGATAGCGTTCATACTATTCATCTTTTAGAGCTCCATACTGACTAATATTCTGCCTAAACTAAACAGGAGATCTTATTGGAAAGAGTGATGTAGTCTTGGCTGAATAAGAGTAAAGTCAATTATCTGAAGTTCGATCAGCAGTGATCAAGCAGCCAGGACCATCCCTTACAATTTGTGTCCATAGTCACCCCAGTTAGTATTACAATGTAACTTACATATTGTGTGAATAAATTTTAGAAGAAATTTGTGATTAAGATTGTCTGGGAAATAGGTCGTACACCACGTGCATTTAAACAAAGATCTTGTGATGCAAGTAAGACCGATGCATTCACTGACCTTACATAAATTATTGTGATGAAAGGGTCCTCAATTAAAGCAGAGCATTTACGATACACGCCTTGTACAATACGACCAAAGTCTTAGCAGAATTCCTGCAGACATCCCTACAACAATTTTTTAAGTGTCACTGTCATCTATGATTATAATTTTTCTTATTTATTGCCTTTAAGAATTAGGTTAAGTTTCACAGTTCATCATCAGTGAAATTAATTAAAGTGAATAAAAATAAATTTCTGTATTGTTCAGCTACAATAACACAGGCTTCTTTCCAAATCATTGGTATTATGTTTTTTATTTGTATTTAACATGGAAATAATCAGACAAGTCTCATACAACATTAGGTACTGGCAGGTAGTGTCAATGAAATGCAGTTAAACAGTTCCACTTCTCTGTCTTTCGCACAAAAACTGATGAAAGCTGTAGACAACCACCAACAGGTATACGTCCAAAACTGAAACAGAAAGAAGAAATCATTAGAAAAATATTACAATTGATTGAAGCATATGTTACAGTCAATTTTCCCTATTTTCTTATTACTTATCTTCTATTGTGTAAGTGGATGTTAACAGTTATAAGAGTATAATGGATTATAAGACACTATTAAGTGAAAAATATTGTGTATGACATACAAAATGATTTGCTTGCTTATTTAAGTCCCATAATCTACTAATTTTTATAGTATAAAATAATTCAATAGACATGAAATGTGGATAATATGCACTACTATTTGTGAACATTACACCAGCGTAGAAAATTAATAAAATGTTATCTGTATATGACTAACAGTGACAGAAAGAAATAATAAATATGCATTGCAATAAGGCTACATTACATGCGAAACAATACTTTAGGGAGTCTCCACAACGTAAAATAAGTACTTTTACTCGATGTGCATTTCAAGTAAACTGGCTTTCATTGTGAACCAGAAGAATGATATACCAGAGGCTTACAGTCAGTGTAAAGTTACTTTGTGTCAGCCATTGGACAAGGCTCATAAATGTCACCAAATGATAAAATACTTGGCATGTTCCAGTGGATCTCCTTTTCAACCCAATAACTTCGTTGAGCTACAGCCTTTGGCACTAATGAAACAAAATGATATCTTATTCATGTACCACTCGCAAGTGATATAAAAATGGCCAATACTCTCTTACAGGTACTTATATACCCGTATATGCCTCACAAGGCTATGTAGAAGATGTTGTTCACTTAATAAAATTTGGTTCAAAGAGATTGAGAACTAATAAAGTGCAGCTTTCAGTTCTCAAAATACTGAAGACTTTATTTGGGAGCTTTTGACAGAATTCCTCATTTAACTACAGATGTATACAGATTGGTAACATTTCACAAAATTGTCAATTAAACTGCAGCCTATTAGTACTTACAGTAGTATCAAATGTAAAATTCAGTTGAGAAAACAGATAAAATTTCAAAGAGACAACATAGCTAACCATTCCTGTCTTCAGGAGAAAAAAAGTAACTGAAGTGTCAATAGGACACACTTAGAAGTAAGAAATACTTTCAGGACGTGACTGTTTCTTCTTCAGGGAAGAAAGAAGCGCTGGTTAGGGAATGATGGAAGGGAGAATATTAAATTTTTTGGATTGGTTGGCAACTTCTCTCTTTCATATGCCTTTTGATCTTTGGAAATAAAAGAAGGTCTGCTGGTGCCACATTGCTCAAAAAAGGTACAACATGAGAGCATTTTTTAAAATATAAACTGACACATAATGACTGTCTCATATACACTGTGTGATCAAAAGTATCCGGTCACCCACTAAAACATACGTTTTTCATATTAGGTGCATTGTGGTGCCACCTAATGCCAGGTACTTCATATCAGCGACCTCAGTAGTCATTAGACATCGTGAGAGAGCAGAATGGGGCGCTCCGCGGAACTCACGGACTTCGAACGTGGTCAGGTGATTGGGTGTCGCTTGTGACATACGTCTGTACGCGAGATTTCCACACTCCTAAACATCCCTAGTTCCACTGCTCCAGATGTTATAGTGAAGTGGAAACGTGAAGGGACACGTACAACGCAAAAGCGTACAGCCGACCTCGTCTGTTAATTGACAGGGACCGCCGACAGTTGAAGAGGGTTGTAATGTGTAATAGGCAGACACCTATCCAGACCGTCGGCACAGGAATTGCAAACTGCATCAGGATCCACTGCAGGTACTGTGACAGTTAGGAAGGAGGTGAGAAAACTTGAATTTTATGGTCGAGCGGCTGCTCATAAGCCACACATCACGCCGGTAAATGCCAAACGTCGCCTTGCTTGGTGTAAGAAGCGTGAACATTCTACGATTGAACAGTGGAAAAACGTTGTGTGGAGTGACGAATCACGGTACACACTGTGTCGATCCGATGGCACAGAGTGGGTATGGCGAATGCCTGGTGAACGTCAACAGTCAGCATGTGTAGTGCCAACAGTAGAATTCGGAGGCAGTGGTGTAATTGTGTGGTCGTGTTTTTCATGGAGGGGCTTGCATCCCTTGCTGTTTTGCGTAGCACTATCACAGCACAGGCCTACATTGATGTTTTAAGCATCTTCTTGCTTCCCACAGTTGAAGACCAATTCAGGGATAGCGTCTGCATCTTTCAACAAGATTGAGCACGTGTTCATAATGCACGGCCTGTGGCGGAGTGGTTACACGACAATAGCATCCCTGTAATGGACTGGCCTGCAAAGAATCCTGACCTGAATCCTGTAGAACACCTTTGGGATGTTTTGGAACTCCAACTTCGTGCCAGGCCTCACCGACTGACATCGAAACCTCTCCTCAGTACACCACTCCGTGAAGAATGGGCTGCCATTCCCCAAGAAACCTTCCAGCACCTGATTGAACGTATGCCTGCGAGAGTGGAAGCTGTAATCAAGGCTGAGTGGGCCAACACCATATTAAATTCCATGGAGGGCGCCACGAACTTGTAAGTCATTTTCAGCCAGGTGTCTGGATACTTTTGATCACATAGTGTAAATATGTGTTGTAATGAAGGGAAAGCAAGAGTTGTTTTCAAAGAATTTTCATATACAACTGCACAAATTTTTATTTCAGTTGGTTGAAAGTAAACAACAACTGACTAGAAACTTCAAATTTCATTGAGTACTCTGAGTGGTGGTGAAACTTCAAGATCCAGACATAAATCTAGTTATGGGGAATGAAAATAGATTGAGATTCCTTGGAAGAGTATTATGGATGTGTAGTTCATCCATGATGTACACTCGTTAAAGACTATTTATCAATAAATTCTTCGGCACAGTTCAACAGTGTTGATCTCTTACCGAGTTGAACAAATGGAAGAGATCTTCAATAATTCATTGTAAGTGCTGGATTCAGTATCTTACATGTAGGAAGCAATAAAAGCTGGCAAGACACACAGAAGTTTGAGAAGCAGAACACCCAGCTAACTGGAGCTCTCTTCTCATTGCAACAACTCTCTTCATGTTAAAACTTAAATTTAAGCAATGGTATTTCTCACTCACGCACATAATACACACACAACGGTTTCGAAATCATTTTTCTTGACAAAATATTGTCCTCTGTAAGAGACCTATCACGTCATTTTTCACAAATGTCTTAGTGAAAATCCTGAGTAACCAGTTGTTCTAAATATTGATTTTTATTTTTTAGACCACATATGAAAATAATTTTTATCTACAGGCTTTTATGTAACTTTGCAATATAATTTCAATTTTTTGCAATCTTTTTCGTCACTCTGTATGTCTGAAAACTGCTTTGCAGTAGAAGTTCTTTATGGTTTCCCATAGACACTGACGCGCCATTTTTGGGCTGTCCTCCAGCAGCCTTTAGTGTTGGCCTCACTGCTGTTCTTTCAGTGAATCCAAAAGATTGGAGAGACCAAGTCGAGGCGATAGGGAGCATGGGGAAGACTTTCCCACAGTGAAACAAGGAAAAGGAAACTACATGTTTTCTTGCTCCATGATGATCTTCTTCCCAGCGCATTGATTATGAAGTGTGCAGCACAGCTTGAAAAGTGTCTGGATGCCATTGAAAGCAATTATGAACTGCCCAGGTTCAAGAAAAATTATAAGAATGGAACCCACTGCATTCCAGAATACTCTGCATGTAACTTTCTCAGTAGATTACATGATCATTCATTAGTTTGTTAATGATAAATCGTAATAGTACCACTCCATAATCTGACATTTTGTTTCAGGTTCATAATGATGAAACCAGCTTTCACTGATTGTCATAGTATTCATCTGAAAGTCGTATTTATTGTTTCTAACTCTCTGAAGAAGACTTTCAGTTATAGTCCTTTCCTGCAGGTTGTGGGTATGAGTCAATATGTGTTGAACTCAGTGGGCATAGGATTTTTGAAAACCCAAGTTTTGAATGATTTCCTGCACTATATAAAGATGTACGTCTAGGGAGCTTATATAAATACTTTTTCCTTTATTGTTTTGTTTCATGCATTGTGTTTAGCAATAAAAGTAAAAACATTAAGTGATACAGTGTCTGAACATAAATGTTTCAGAGTATTTGTATATATCTTTGCTATAATATTTGTAGAGCCTATTTCAACCATCGAAATTGATCAATCGAGTGATGGGTTGTTGATGAGAACACTGATTGTTCATGTGATGGCATAGATGGTATGTTGATTTACATGTGTGTAGGCACAGGTAATTAATTCAAATGAATATGAGCACCATATTTTGTGAGCTGCAGAAAGACAGTTATGAAGATGGAGTAAACTGTGAACTGTGGGCTCTGCTTTTATGCACGGATGAATTACGACAGTTTTCACATATGCAACGGAAATATCATTACCCTCAACAGATATACAGGGTGAGAATTTCACTCTGCAGCGGAGTGTGGGCTGATATGAAACTTCCTGGCAGATTAAAACTGTGTGCCCGACCGAGACTCGAGCTCGGGACCTTTGCCTTTCGCGGGCAAGTGCTCTACCATCTGAGCTAACGAAGCACGACTCACGCCCGGTCCTCAGAGCTTTACTTCTGCCAGTATCTCGTCTCCTACCTTCCAAACCTCCAAACTTGAGATATACAGGGTGTCTCCACCATTTTGGATGAAACTGAAACAGCTGATAGTGGGTCCACAACCTGTTACATTGAGAAAGGGAACAAATGGTCGGAAATGCATATCTGTTGTGTTATGAACATACACAGCATACACCACATAACAGCAATATAGCTGATAGTTCTTGTTCAAAGTGACAATCACCACTCTTAGTGCATGTACTGCAATAGCGCATGGAGTTCTGGTACACTCTCGCAAAGATCCCAGGTGTCTGTTGCACACTGGAACATGCAGTGGGTGATAAAAACCACACAGATGTACTGTACACAACTTAGCTGATAGCACATGTGTCATATGACGATTGCATGCGTCTCACTGGCGCATTAGCCTGTGCCAACACACACCACTATCCCTGGTTTCAGTTGTCCACTGCATCAGGTAGCTTGTAATGTCTCATTGCTGAGGTGTGTTACTATGTACCCAAAAGGTTTGAGACATCCTGTCTAATGGATCTGGAGACATTATTTTCAACGCTGATTTGTCAAATATCAGCATCATCGTTGCTGTACAGTTACGCCACAGAAGGTGTCACGGTACATTGAATTCCTGAAACAATTCTGGTTAACTCGATACGTCACATGACACAGTTACGTGAAAATGAACGAATTTTATTAATATGCAGACGTAATAAATAAGGCAGCATTTCGTGAATATAAACCACTCAAACTCTCACTAGTAATTGCACACAAGTAATTTCCCCGGCCTGAGCTACGAGATGCAGTTCTGAGGAAAAGGAGAGTTTTACGACGGCACGTCGTCCCATGCGGCTAAAAAACTCTCACCATGGGATGCTAAGCGAACACAATGACATGCTGCCGCCACTGTGTAGGACACTGGCAAAAGCAGCCCTTGCCCCTGCTATTAACAACGATCTATCGGGAAGGTTTGGTACACGGCAGGAGACCCAGATAAAACGTCCGGACAAACACAACTTGAAACATTAGTGACTCATTGTAGCCACCTGTCTTAAAACTTGCATGAAAGAAAAAGCTGTTTATCTCAGTATTACGTAGCAGAAGTTAAACTCTGCCCTATGAAAGAAAAGACGCCTGTGATAGGCTACAAAAATTCTAGTGGGTGGAGTTATAACAAGTACGAATGCCCTGATTGCCCAGAACGAAAACCCATGGCCACCAGCTTTGGTATAGGCAAATTGCAGACAGAGTAATTGGCTCTTCTAGTGCAAAAAATCGTCGAGAATTTGACGACAGTGACTCGTGCTGTGCTGAGATAATTGTGGTAGACGTTATGTGAACACTTGTTCATAGGCTCGTCTTAAGTCGTAAGGAGTTAAACTGCGAAGTCTCCTAGTACAGAGAACCACACTGAGCACTGACAGTTACGCCTGCGAGTGATTTGAGGACAACGACGTGTATACTATTCCAGCCAAAAAGCGTGTACCTTGTCAAGTAACATAGCTAGGCAATAGCTAAGAGTCTCGACTCACGGCATACAGTACCTGTGGCTATCTGTATAAGAAGCACATTTTATGCAAACATATCAAGTATCAGCCAAGATTTGTATTGCGGGAATGCACACGATCACAAACAGTATACACTCAAGTTACATTCAGTTCAGGTAGGTTAGAGCTATCCGTATCACGAGAGAGCAAAATTCGTTTTTCTCGAAACGACGTTGAGTTCCTGGTAGAATTATAAGTTTCCTCGGGATGCAGATGAAACTGCAGGGCCAAATACGCTAACATACTCTTGAGATATCTATACAAATATATATGAAATTTGTTAAATGTATGTAAACGTGGAGGAAGTTGCAGCCAAAAAGCTAGAACTCAGTTGCTCTCTCGGCTCCACAAACCGCAGTTGGTGTCTGGCCTCGTCAATTAGCCTACACAGCATTCTGTCCTTGGCATCTTCTTTCCATGCTCCAGATATCTGAAAATCCTTGGCCACCTGGCTGTGCACCATATTTTCGGTCTTCTAGATCTTCGTTCTTCGGGTTTATTCTTCCACACTTCTCTCATTGTCAGTCTTGATCCCTCCTCCTTCCTATGGACATGGCCAGCTCGTCTCAGTCTTGACTTCTACAACAACATATGGTTCATTATATATCAGCCTGAGCTCGCTGGCCTCTGCCTTTCCCAATTCTGCTCCCTCACAAATTGGTACCAGAATATTTTCCACAAGAATTTATTTTCAAAAACCTTTATTTTTCTCCATGTATGGTTACCTATTCTACATATTTATGGCCCATATAGTAACAATATGTTGACGATGTTGACTGGAATACTCTCTCTCAAATTCTGAAGATGGCAGGGGTAAAATATAGGGAGCGACAGGCTATTTACAATTTGTACAGAAACCAGATGGCAGTTATAAGAGTCGAGGGGCATAAAAGGAAAGCAGTGATTGGGAAGGGAGTGTCACAGGGTTGTAGCCTATCCCCGATGTTATTCAATCTGTATATTGAGCAAGCAGTAAAGGAAACAAACGAAAAAAATTCCGAGTAGAAATTAAAATCCATGGAGAAGAAATACAAACTTTGAGGTTCGCCGATGACATCGTATTTCTGTCAGAGACAGCAAAGGGCCTGGAAGAGCAGTTGAACGGAAGGAACAGTGTCTTGAAAGGAGGATATAAGATGAACATCAACAAAAGCAAAACGAGGATAATGCAATGTAGTCGAATTAAATTGGTTGATGCAGAGTATTAGATTAGGAAACGAGACACTTAAAGTAGTAAATGACTTGCACTATTTGGGGAGCAAAATAAATGATGATGGTCGAAGTAGAGAGGATATAAAATGTAGACTGGCAGTGGCAACGAAGGCGTTTCTGAAGAAGAGAAATTTGTTAACATCGAGTATAGATTTAAGTGTCAAGAAGTCTTTTGTGAAAATATTTGTATGCAGTGTAGCCATGTATGGGAATGAAACGTGGCCGATGAATAGTTTAGGCAAAAAGAGAATAGAAGCTTTCGAAATGTGGCGCTACAGAAGAATGCTGAAGATCATATGGGTAGATCACATAACTAATGAGGAGGTATTGAGTAGAATTGGGGAGAAGAGAAATTTGTGACACCAAGGGATCACCAATTTAGTACTGGAGGGTAGCGTGGAGGGTAAAAATCGTAGAGGGAGACCAAGAGATGAATATACTAAGCAGATTCAGAAGGATGTAGGTTACAGCAGGTACTGGGACATGAAGAAGCTTGCAGAGGATTCGTTAGCGTGGAGAGCTGCAACAAACCAGTCTCTGGAAGACCACAACAACAACAACAACAACAACATAGTAACAATGGTCTGATTATACACTGAAGTGACGAAACTCATGGGGTACCCCATAATATCATGTCGGACCTCCTTTTTGCCCGGCGTGGTACAGCAATTCAACGTGGCATGGACTCGACAACTCATTGGAGGACCCCTGCAGAAATATTCAGCCACACTGCCTCTACAGCCGTCCATAATTGCGAAAGTGTTACCGGTGCAGGATTTTGTGACGAACAGACCACTCGATAATGTCCCATAAATGTTCGATGGAATTAATGTCGGGTGATTCTGGTGCCTAAATCATTCGGCCGAATCGTCTAGAATGTTCTTCAGACCAAATGGCTCTGAGCACTATGGGACTCAACTGCTGTGGTCATTAGTCCCCTAGAACTTAGAACTACTTAAACCTAACTAACCTAAGGACATCACACACATCCATGCCCGAGGCAGGATTCGAACCTGCGACCGTAGCAGTCGCACGGTTCCGGACTGCGCGTCTAGAACCGCGAGACCACCGCGGCCGGCTCTTCAGACCAATCACGAACAGTTGTGGTCTGGTGATTTGGTGCATTGTCATCCATAAATATTCCATCCATGAACGGCTGCAAGTGGTTTCCAACTAGAACATGAGCATTCCGGTCAATGATCGGTTCAAATGGAGCAGAGCACTCAGTCCATTCCATGTAAACAAAGCCCACATCGTTATGGAGCCACCACCAGCTTGCACAGAGCCTTGTTGACAACCTGCGTTCGTGGATTCGTAGAGTCAATGCAACACTCGAACCCATCAGCTCTTACCAACTGAAATCGGGACTCATCTGACCACACCACGGTTTTCCATGCATCTAGAGTCCAACCGAAATGGTCACCAGCCAGGAGAGGCGCTGCAGGCGATTTCATTCCGGTCGTCTGTTGCCAAAGCCCATTAACGCCAATTTCCGCCGCACTGCCCTAAGGGATACATTCGTCGTACGTCTCACATTGATTTCTGCGGTTATTTCATGCAGTGTTGCTTGTCTGTTAGTGCTGATAGCTCTACGCATACACCGCTGCTCTCTGTCATTAAGTGAAGGCCGTTGTTCATTGCGTTGTCCGTGGTGATAGGAAATGCCTCAATTTGATATTGTCGGCACACTCTTGACACAGTGGATCTCGGAAAACTGAACTCCCTAACGGTTTTCGAAATGGAGTGTCCCGTGCATCTACACTACTGGCCATTAAAATTGCAACATCACGAAGATGACGTGCTACGGACGGGAAATTTAACCGACAGGAAGAAGATGATCTGATATGCAAATAATTAGCTTTTCAGAGCATTCACACAAGGTTGGCGCAGGTGGCAACACCTACAACGTGCTGACATGAAGAAAGTTTCCAACCGATTTCTCATACACAAACAGCAGTTGACCGGCGTTGCCTGGTGAAACGTTGTTGTGATGCCTCGTGTAAGGAGGAGAAATGCGTACCATCACGTTTCCGACTTTGATAAAGGTCGGATTGTAGCCTATTGCGGTTGCGGTTTATCGTATCGTGACATTGCTGCTCTCGTTGATCGAGATCCAATGACTGTTAGCAGAATACGGAATCGGTGGGTTCAGGAGGGTAATACGGAACGCCGTGCTGGGTCCCAACGGCCTCGTATCACTATCAATCGAGATGCCAGGCATCTTATCCGCATGGCTGTAACGGATCTTGCAGCCACGTCTTGATCCCTGAGTCAACAGAAGGGGACGTTTGCAAGACAACAACCATCTGCACAAACAGTTCTACGACGTTTGCAGCAGCATGGACTATCAGCTCGGAGACCATGGCTGCGGTTACCCTTGACGCTGCATCACAGACAGGAGCGCCTGCGATAATGTACTCAACCACGAACGTGGGTGCACGAATGGCAAAACGCCATTTTTTGGATGAATCCTGATTCTGTTTACAGCATCATGATGCTCGCATCCGTGTTTGGCGACATCGCGGTGAAAGCACATTGGAAGCGTGTATTCGTCATCGCCATACTGGCGTATCACCCAACGTGATGGTATGGGGTGCCATTGGTTACACGTCTCGGTCCCCTCTTGTTCAGATTGACGGCACTCTGAACAGTGGACGTTACACTTCAGATGTGTTACAACCCGTGGGTCTACCCTTCATTCGATCCCTGCGGAACCCTACATTTCAGCAGCATAATGCACGACCGCATGTTGCAAGTCCTGTACGGGCCTTTCTGGATATAGAAAATGTTCGACTGTTGCCCTGGCCAGCACATTCTCCAGATCTCTCACCAACTATAACGTCTGGCTAATGGTGGCCGAGCAACTGGCTCGTCACAATTCGCTAGTCACTACTCTCGATGAACTGTTGTATCGTGTTAAAGCTGCATGGGCAGCTGTACCTGTACACGCTATCCAAACTCTGTTTGACTCAGTGTCCAGGCGTATGAAGGCCGCTATTACGGCCAGAGGTGCTTGTTCTGGGTACTGATTTCTCAGGATCTGTACACCCAAATTGCGTGAAAATGTAATCACATGTCAGTTCTAGTATAATATACTTGTCCAATGAATACCGGTTTATCCTCTGCATATCTTCTTGGTGTAGCAATTTTAATGGCCAGTAGTTTAGCTCTACCATTCTGTTTTGAAAGTCCGTTAATTCCCGTCGTGCGGTCATAATCACGTCGGAAGACTTTTCACGTGAATCACCTGAATACAATCGACGCCTCCGCCAATGCACTACCCGTTCATAACGTACAACGACCACCTGTGTATGTGTTATCGCTATCCTCTGAGTTTTGTCATTCCAGTGTAGTTTTTACATATCCTTATTTTGGTTCCTCTTGAAAAAAATTGTATGACAGTAATTTGTTGAGAGAATATGACGCTTTGGATGTCGCTTTGACCATTGCTTCTATTTATTGTTTCTCGTCATTTCTGTTGTTAACAACCACCTCTTGATATTTAAGCTAATCAGTTTCCTCAAATATATGGTTCTCAACCTGCAAGATTTTCAACCTTTATGTCTTGTAATTTCTCTCTACCCCCAAAATAATGTTTTCTATGATTTTACCTGTAATCCAACTTTCCTTACTTTTTTAAATAGCTTTCTTACCACTATTTACAGGTGATCTAGATTGTCGGCGTTGGAACCTAAGTCATATATAAAGGCAAGTACATTTATTTATTCATTTTTACTCCTGTTCTGATTTCACTTCTGCTTTGCTTGCTACATCTAATGCTGTTAAGTTGAACAAGAGTGGTGATATTCATCTCCTTGCCTGACTTTTGTTTTATGTCAAAAGCTGTGGAACATTCTCCTTCCATTTGCACTATCCACTCCGAGCCTTCCAGAGTCACGTTTAGAAGATTTGTAATCTTCTTTGGTATTCCAGACTTATGCATTTTCCCCGACCAATTTTCTCTCTTTATTCTATAGTTAAAATCAACAAACAATACTGTCGTTTTTGTTGTATTACTCATACTTTGATTGTTCCTCTTCTATTACCTCTTTTAAATATGATTCCAATATTTTATGTAGAGTCTGAGAGAACATTTTGTAGGCTGTACCACTTAATGAGATGCCTCTACATTTCTGTATTCTTGTTTCGCGCCCTTTTAATGGAGTGGTACGATGATCTCTTCTTTCCATTCAGCTGGCATTCTTTCGTCGTTCCAAATGTTAGTCAGTAGTTTGTGTGTTTTTTAGCAAGTGTATCTCCTCCATTTCTAGTTTTTAAGAAGTTCAGCTGTCATTCTATATCCACCCATAGCGTTTTGTTGTTTTTGGTATCTCGATTACGTCTAAATCTGTTTCATTGTCGACTATGCAACTAGGGGATCTACGTTCAGGTATTTATGTTGTAACTAAATCTCTGTTCTTCCATCTTTAACATATAAAAGCTCCTCAAAATATTTCTTCCGAATTTCCTTATGTTTTGTTCTTTTCAAAAGTGTATTTACATTTTTATCTCGAATGCCATACATCCATGGTATATATCCTTTTCTGAAAAACTTAATTGACCCGTGAAAATTTCTTGCACTTGCTGTAGTTTTACTCTCTTCTGATGTTATAATTAGACTTTCCACGTTTTCTACCTTTTTTCTTGTGAGAAAATCTCTGCTTCCTCTATTAGCATTTCCATATGCATCTTTTTCGCTGGAATCTTCCTGTAGATGTTTTCCCTTTGCTACTCCTCTTTCTGTCACTTTTTGCTCACATTCAACCGAGAACCATGGACATTTCTTTCTTCTTTTTCTTTTTCCGCACAGTTCTTCTGCTGCTATTTTTACGTTTGTTTTTATTAGTTCTCCTGGCCTTCAGTGTCGTGTTTCTTACCCAATGTCAGAAATTTAAACCTATTTTGAAGCTTGACGTGAAACATGTAAGCGAGAAAACGTTTAGAAAAGCTTAGAAATTACGTGTAAAGTTTGCTGGAAGTCACTAAGTGGTCGCATTATGAAACACTTGATGAATATAGTGTGCCTAATTTGCAGAAGCAAGTTTTCTACGCATCTCAGTTTCAATGGCGTCATATCTCCTGAATTATGTGTCTTACAACGACATAACTTCGCAAGTATCTTCCAAACGTATTAGCGTAGAAGTAATAAAATTAAAACATCATGTCTTGGTGACCACCGAAAATGTAGTAAGCGATAAATTGTTTTACTTTCATTGTTTTGTGAGAGGCAGCAGGAAAAAATTTTTTGTAAAGGCTTGAAATTATTTGTAAAGTTTATTGGAAGTCGCTGAAAGTTCCCATTCTCATGAACAAAGTCAGGGTATTAGCGCTTAGTCAGTTACACTGCCTCATGACTAGAGACCGGATTATATGCATTTGCATGCTGCATATACATTTGCATATTTGGCTCCTTTTCACCGATTATTTCACATTTTCAATTAAAAACTAGTGATGATGCATATTTTAGCTCTATGTTTAAAAGATTTTAAAAATTTAGGCGGGCGGCCTCTAGCTCGATGTAGTTTTGATGTCTCACAGATTGACCGCGACCTAGAGCTACGTGAAATCGTCATCCGAGACGCCACTGCTAGCGAAATCATAACAGAAGAGGAACAGGAATAGGCAGACAGAGTCAATGCCCCTGCCCCGGTTAGTCCCCTACGCTCTTACGCGTCGGCAACAATTAAATTAAACTACGCAAGCTTTTAGTCGCACCTCCATTGTTTCAGTTTAGCCTTCTATTGACTTGTACACAGTTACGTGTTTTACGACGTGTAGTGTGTAACGTGTTGTGCGCCATGCCGCCCGAAAAAAGAAACGTCTTTTAGTGGATAGCTGACCATCATGGAACATTTACAAATGGTTCAAATGGCTCTGAGCACTATGGGACATAACTGCTGTGGTCATCAGTCCCCTAGAACTTAGAACTACTCAAACCTAACTAACCTAAGGACATCACACACATCCATGCCCGAGGCAGGATTCGAACCTGCGACCGTAGCGGTCGCGCGGTTCCAGACTGTAGCGCCTAGAACCGCTCGGCCACTACGCCCGGCAATATTTACATATGACGGAATAATTGTTTTATGTTGTCGAGTCTGCGAGAAAAACGTTTCGTTCAAAAAAAGTTTCAAATAGACCAGTATGTCAAGACAAGTTTTCATATCGCAGGAATGCAGAAGAAAGAACCACGACAACAGCCTCTGACAATAGCAAGTTGCAGTAGCAGCGATTTATCCAAAGGAACCAAAAAGTCGGTTTAACACGTATCTCTTTGAAGCATTCATTGCAAGCAATATTCCTGTTCACAAACTCACAAACCCTATCCTCAAAGGCTTCCTGCGAAATATTGCTTGAATCAAAATGTACCAGATGAATCAACACTGCGTAAAAATTACTTGCCGACAATTTACGTATATGTTTTGGAAGAAATATGCAATGAACTCAAGGATAGCATTATCTGCATTTCAGTTGACGAAACTACAGGCACCTGTGGCCGTTATATTACAAATTGAATTGTTGGTGCTTTAAAAGAAGAACCTTCTCCTTCCTATGTAGCAGCCTACAAAGAACAAGAAAAAGTCAGTCATTCTTCCATCGCCAGATTTGTGAATGAGGGTATTAGAAAAATATTTCCAGAATGAAAGGGTGTTTTTATTCATTTCAGATGCTGCTCCCAATATGATCTAAGCAAGAAAAGCCGTCTGAGTATTTTACCCCAATTTGATGCATGTGACATGCTATGCTCATGGAGTACATCGCCTTGCTGAAGAAGTATGTTCCACGTTTGTGAATGTAAATAAACTTATTTCATCCACAATTAAATTGTTTCTAAAGGCTCCTCCTCGCATCAATACCTACGAATAAAAACTCCCAAATGTGCACTTTACCTCCCGAAACAGTGGTAACTCGTTGGGGTACTTGGGTCGAAGCTGTGTTGTTTTATAATGAGCATTTCGAGGCCATTAGAGGGGCAGTAAACGACTTCTATAGGGCAGAGGCTTTGGCAGTTTGCCAGTGCAAGAAAGTTTTTAATGATTCCGGTATTAGAAAAGACATTGCTGTGATTAGCACGCATTTTTCCCATATACAGGATGTTTCAAAAATGACGGATATATTTGAAACTGCAATAAAAACTAAACGAGCAGCGATAGAAATACACCGTTTGTTGCAATATGCTTGGGACAACAGTACATTTTCAGGCGGACAAACGCTCGAAATTACAGTAGTTACAATTTTCAACAACAGTTGGCGCTGCAAGTGATGTGAAAGCTATAGAAGACAACGCAGTCTGTGGGTGCGCCATTCTGTACGTCGTCTTTCTGCTGTAAGCGTGTGCTGTTCACAACATGCAAGTGTGCTGTGGACAACATGGTTTATTCCTTAGAACAGAGGATTTTTCTGGTGTTGGAATTCCACCGCCTAGAACACAGTGTTGTTGCAACAAGACGAAGTTTTCAACGGAGGTTTAATGTAACCAAAGGACCGAAAAGCGATACAATAAAGGATCTGTTTGAAAAATTACGACGGACTGGGAACGTGACGGATGAACGTGCTGGAAAGGTAGGGGACCGCGTAAGGCAACCACAGAGGGCAACGCACAGCTAGTGCAGCAGGTGATCCAACAGCGGTCTCGGGTTTCCGTTCGCCGTGTTGCAGCTGCGGTCCAAATGACGCCAGCATCCACGAATCGTCTCATGCGCCAGAGTTTACACCTCTATCCACACAAAATTCAAACGCGGCAACCCCTCAGCACCGCTACCATTGCTGCACGAGAGACATTCGCTAACGATATAGTGCACAGGATTGATGACGGCGATATGCATGTGGGCAGAATTTGGTTTACTGACGAAACTTATTTTTACCTGGACGGCTTCGTCAATAAACAGAACTGGCGCATATGGGGAACCGAAAAGCCCAATGTTGCAGTCCCATCGTCCCTGCATCCTCAAATAGTACTGGTCTGGGCCGCCATTTCTTCCAAAGGAATCATTGGCCCATTTTTCAGATCCGAAACGATTACTGCATCACGCTATCTGGACACTGTTCGTGAATTTGTGGCAGTACAAACTGCCTTAGACGACACTGCGAACACCTCGTGGTTTATGCAAGATGGTGCCCGGCCACATCGCACGGCCGACGTCTTTATTTTCCTGAATGAATATTTCGATGATCGTGTGATTGCTTTGGGCTATCCGAAACATACAGGAGGCGGCGTGGATTGGCCTCCCTATTCGCCAGACATTAATCCATGTGTCTTCTTTCTGTGGGGACACTTGAAAGACCAGGTGTACCGCCAGAATCCAGAAACAATTGAACAGCTGAAGCAGTACATCTCATCTGCATGTGAAGCCATTCCGCCAGACACGTTGTCAAAGGTTTCGGGTAATTTCATTCAGAGACTACGCCATATTATTGCTACGCATGGTGGATATGTGGAAAATATCGTACTATAGAGTTTCCCAGACCGCAGCGCCATCTGTTGTTGACAATTGTAACTACTGTAATTTCGAAAGTTTTTCTGCCTGAAAATGTACTGTTGTGCCAAGCATGTTGCAACAAAAGGTGTATTTCTATCGCTGCTCGTTTAGTTTGTATTGCCGTTTCAAATATACCGGTCATTTTTGAAACACCCTGTACCTGCAAGTATTAAAAAGCTTGAAACTCAAGGTTTGGCGTTGGATGAATCTATTCAGTTAATGAATAAAATTATTCTAGTAAACTCCTCATTGCCGGAAGTATTCTCAAGAAAATTTAAAACAATAAGTGCCAACATAGCACCCAAATTCAAATCTGCCCTGTCACCTCAGCTGATTTAGAACGGTCCTTTTGCATTCACAAAAATGTTTTGAGTGATCGAAGACATAATCTTACTACCGGACATTTGCAACAATACTTGGTCGCTAATGTTTACAATAGCAGAAAAATGTAAAGTAAATTTTAAATGATGTTTTGGTTCAATAGTATTAATTACAAATTAATGCTGTTCAAAACATTCATGATTGTATGTTGTTTTTGAAATAAAATATTACGGAGTTTTTTAGCGTGTCCCTCTGCATGCGATGTGTCGTAAACTTGGTACGTTGGTCCTGTACATATCGATTGATACACATGAACCATGAACCATGAACCATGGACCTTGCCGTTGGTGGGGAGGCTTGCGTGCCTCAGCGATACAGATAGCCATACCGTAGGTGCAACCACAACGGAGGGGTATCTGTTGAGAGGCCAGACAAACGTGTGGTTCCTGAAGAGGGGCAGCAGCCTTTTCAGTAGTTGCAAGGGCAACAGTCTGGATGATTGACTAATCTGGCCTTGTAACAATAACCAAAACGGCTTTGCTGTGCTGGTACTGCGAACGGCTGAAAGCAAGGGGAAACTACGGCCGTAATTTTTCCTGAGGGCATGCAGCTTTACTGTATGATTAAATGATGATGGCGTCCTCTTGGGTAAAATATTCCGGAGGTAATATAGTCCCCCATTCGGATCTCCTGGCGGGGTCTACTCAAGAGGATGTCGTTATCAGGAGAAAGAAAACGGGCGTTCTACGGATCGGAGCGTGGATTCTCAGATCCCTTAATGGGGCAGGTAGGTTAGAAAATTTAAAAAGGGAAATGGATAGGTTGAAGTTAGATATAGTGGGAATTAGTGAAGTTCGGTGGCAGGAGGAACAAGACTTCTGGTCAGGTGAATACAGGGTTACAAACACAAAATCAAATAGGGGTAATGCAGGAGTCGGTTTAATAATGAATAGGAAAATAGGAATGCGGGTAAGCTAGTACAAACAGCATAGTGAACGCATTATTGTGGCCAAGATAGATACGAAGCCCACACCTACTACAGTAGTACAAGTTTATATGCCAACTAGCTCTGCAGATGACGAAGAAATTGAAGAAATGTACGATGAAATAAAAGAAATTATTCAGATAGTGAAGGGAGACGAAAATTTAATAGTAATGGGTGACTGGAATTCGAGTGTAGGAAAAGGGAGAGAAGGAAACATAGTAGGTGAATACGGATTGGGGCTAAGAAATGAAAGAGGAAGCCGCCTAGTAGAATTTTGCACAGAGCACAACTTAATCATAGCTAACACTTGGTTTAAGAATCATGAAAGAAGGTTGTATACATGGAAGAACCCTGGATATACTAAAAGGTATCAGATAGATTATATAATGGTAAGACAGAGATTTAGGAACCAGGTTTTAAATTGTAAGATATTTCCAGGGGAAGATGTGGACTCTGGCCACAATCTATTGGTTATGACCTGTACATTAAAACTAAAGAAACTGCAAAAATGTGAGAAATTAAGGAGATGGGACTGGATAAACTGAAAGAACCAGAGGTTGTACAGAGTTTCAGTGAGAGCATAAGGGAACAATTGACAGGAATGGGGGAAAGAAATACAGTAGAAGAAGAATGGGTAGCTTTGAGGGATGAAGTAGTGAAGGCAGCAGAAGATCAAGTAGGTAAAAAGACGAGGGCTAGTAGACATCCTTGGGTAACAGAAGAAATATTGAATTTAATTGATGCAAGGAGAAAATATAAAAATGCAGTAAATGAAGCAGGCAAAAAGGAATACAAACGTCTCAAAAATGAGATCGACAGGAAATGCAAAAAGGGCTAAGCCGGAATGGCTAGATGACAAATGTAAGGATTTAGAGGCTTATCTCACTAGGGGTAAGATAGATACTGCCTACAGGAAAATTAAAGAGACCTTTGGAGATAAGAGAACCACTTGTATGAACATCAAGAGCTCAGATGGAAACCCAGTTCTAGGCAAAGAAGGGAACGCAGAAAGGTGGAAGGAGTATATAGAGGGTCTATACAAGGGCGATGCACTTGATTACAATATTATGGAAATGGAAGAGGATGTAGATGAAGATGTAATGGGAGATACGATATTGCGTGAAGAGTTTGACAGAGCACTGAAAGACCTAAATCGAAACAAGGCCCCCGGAGTAGACAACATTCCATTGGAACTACTGAAGGCCTTGGGAGAGCCAGTCCTGACAAAACTCTACCATCTGGTGAGCAAGATGTTTGAAACAGGCGAAATACCCTCAGACTTCAAGAAGAATATAATAATTCCAATCCCAAAGAAAGCAGGTGTTGACAGATGTAAAAATTACCGAACAATCAGTTTAATAAGCCACAGCTACAAAATACTAACACGAATTCTTTACAGACGAATGGAAAAACTAGTAGAAGCCGACCTCGGGGAAGATCAGTTTGGAATCCGTAGAAACAGTGGAACACGTGAGGTAATACTGACCCTACGACTTATCTTAGAAGAAAGATTAAGGAAAGGCAAACCTACATTTCTAGCATTTGTAGACTTAGAGAGAGCTTTTGACAATGTTGACTGGAATACTCTCTTTCAAATTCTAAAGGTGGCAGGGGTAAAATACAGGGAGCGAAAGGCAATTTACAATTTGTACAGAAACCAGATGGCAGTTATAAGAGTCGAGGGACATGAAAGGGAAGCAGTGGTCGGGAAGGGAGTAAGACAGGGTTGTAGCCTATCCCCAATGTTATTCAATCTGTATATTGAGCAAGCAGTAAAGGAAACAAAAGAAAAATTCGAAGTAGGTATTAAAATCTACGGAGAAGAAATAAAAACTTTGAGGTTCGCCGATGACATTGTAATTCTGTCAGAGACAGCAAAGGACTTGGAAGAGCAGTTGAATGGAATGGACAGTGTCTGGAAAGGAGGATATAAGGTGAACATCAACAAAAGCAAAACGAGGATAATGGAATGTAGTCGAATTAAGTCGGGTGATGCTGAGGGAATTAGATTAGGAAATGAGACACTTAGAGTAGTAAAGGAGTTTTGTTATTTGGGGAACAAAATAACTGATGATGGTCGAAGTAGAGAGGATATAAAATGTAGACTGGCAATGGCAAGGAAAGCGTTTCTGAAGAAGAGAAATTTGTTAACATCGAGTATAGATTTAAGTGTCAGGAAGTCATTTCTGCAAGTATTTGTATGGAGTGTAGCCATGTATGGAAGTGAAACATGGACGATAAATAGTTTGGACAAGAAAAGAATAGAAGCTTTCGAAATGTGGTGCTACAGAAGAACGCTGAAGATTAGATGGGTAGATGACATAACTAATGAGGAAGTATTGAATAGGATTGGGGAGAAGAGAAGTTTGTGGCACAACTTGACCAGAAGAAGGGATCGGTTGGTAGGACATGTTCTGAGGCATCAAGGGATCACCAATTTGGTATTGGAGGGCAGCGTGGAGGGTAAAAATCGTATAGGGAGACGAAGAGATGAATACACTAAGCAGATTCAGAAGGATGTAGGTTGTAGTTGGTACTGGGAGATGAAGGAGCTTGCACAGGATAGAGTAGCATGGAGAGCTGCATCAAACCAGTCTCAGGACTGAAGACCACAACAACAGCAACACACTGTGACTCACTCGCGTCGCATCAACTTGTTAGCGTCAACAATAGCAAAGAAGTAACAATTCTTGAAACACGGTGTGCGTCCCCGTTTCGCAAATTTTTAGAAAATAATGCGTGAAAGACCTCTTCCTAATCTCTACCAGAAAGTCATCAGAAAATGTCAGTGTCCTAAATGTACCGATTTTTCGCGTGGCCGGCGCTCTTCCTCGTAATTGATATGCAGTGGTTCTACTTTGCGATATAATACACGCAGTAACTACCACGTTTTTTTTATCGTTTGATCGTGTATACTTCGACAATTTTCATGTATTTTAAGCATTTTTTCGTGCATATTTGCATGCATATTTTAAGGTTTTTATGACGCATATAATCCGGTCTCTACAATCACGACAACACCCATTTCCTAACTGTACTAGTTGTCTCATCTTGTTAAACTATTAATAAGATTGCACCACTTAATGAGTTGATAATGACAGCATTTTTTTTTTTGAATTCGATCAAGTATAACGCGAAATATCGGAAATCCATTTTTTTTCTGGAAAGCGTTAGGTAGGCAACCTGCAACTGATCGATACCAGGGCAGTCGCTTAGTACAATCGTTCTCACAATGAGGGGGGAGGGGGGGGGGGGCAGGTGGCGCTGAGAGTAATAGTCGGGTGCACCTGTCTTCGTTGACATGGATATATTTCGTATTGTATCAGAAAAAAAAATCTCCGGTAAACAAAGACTGCTTAAGGCAGATTTTCATTTCCGTCAACGAAGTTAACTTGCTGTCATATTTCACAAGAACTGCTAACAGATCCTGTCAGCACGAATGCTGAGAAAAGATGCGAGTTTTCCATCACACACACACTGTCAGCTATCACCCACATGGGTTAGCTACTTATCAAACTTTTAAAGACCACTTTTGAAAATGTGACCACCTCGCCCTTGGAACACAAGAATATATTCCTAATGGTAGCGATTGAAACTGTCCACACGATTTCAGCGAGGCTTCCGGGGCCAGTTGAAAGGTTGCGAGTTAGGTAAAAGTTGAATTCCAGTACGCGTCAGTGGAAGTAGTTAACCACATTTAAAATAAAGTGATACAAGTTCTGCAATGTGCATGGATAAGTGGCTATTTCGCAGTAATAACCAGAGATCCAACGGAAGTGATTCACTGAGTGTCTCTCCTCCTTCAAAAGTATGCAGCTGTAATAAAGGTTAAGGTTTGAATTTAATCAAAGTACGTTCTTCTTTCGCGCCTTCCTCTGTTCCTGTCAGCAATGTCAGTTGTAAACGCAAAACCAAAGTGCGCAAAGATCAAGTTGATTAACTAACATTAGGCTTTACCATGATTATTTTTAATAATGAGGGATACCGTCAATGTGTTTCTTGTTTGGATATTTAGTCCAACGATAGCATGAAGCCTATAAAAGTAAAGACACTTGCAAACAAAACAGCTAGATCATGTTCCTGAACCTATTAACTATTTTAAGCCACATAAACAACAACTATGTTAGATTCGTAAAAAAAAGGTAATGGAAAGGAGCGTTTGGCGTCATTGGCCGGAAGGCCCCTTACGGAGCAGGTCCGGCCGCCTTCGTGCAGGTCTTACTACATTCGACGCCCGATGGGGATGAAAGGATGATGAATCACAACACAACCCCCAGTCCCTGAGCGGAGAAAACCCTCGATCCAGCCGAGAATCGAACCCGGGCCCCTCAGGACGGCAGACCATCACGCTGACCACTCAGCTATCAGGGCAGAAAAAAAAACAGGTGTTAATTCCTAAGGAGGTCCTAAGAGCATGCCTAGAGGTGTAGTACTAAATTGCAAATAAAATTACTTCTTCCCGCAACCGTCAAAATGTACGAAGTTACGGTCGGAGAAAAGTTTAGCGAACTCCTGAAGTCGATACCATTCTCAGATGATATAGTGGTGCATCACCTTCACAACAGCCCAAAGTTCGTCCTGCAGCCTAATGACATAACTGTTATCGGAAATATTAAGCTGCGTCTTGTTCTTGTACGCTACTGTTATGAAAATGAAATGCAAAAGGACTTTCTATTTTGTAAATGTCTTTCTCGTGAATTCCTCTGTTGCTGGAACCAATCTTTCATGGGCAAACTGTGTTGGTATATGTACCGATGGCGCGGCAGTAGTTATAGGAACTAAAAAGGGGATTCATTGCAAGCGTGTGTGCTATTTCTCCTTCTGCAAAATTCGCTCATTGCATGATACGGTTGAATACACTGATCAGGCTGAACATTATGACCGCATACCTAATAGCCGATACGTCCACCTTTGTCACGGATAACAGCAACGACACGTCGTGGAAAGCAAGCAATGAGGCCTTGGAAGGTTGCTGGAGGGAGTTTGCACCACATCTCGACAAACAAATCACCTAAATGCCGAGAACTGCGGGGAGGTGGTGATGAGCTCTGACGCCACGTTCAATCACTTCCCACAAGTGCTCGATCGGGTGCAGATCTGGCGAGTTGGAGGCCAGCATATTAGCTGGAACTCGCCACTGTGTCCCTCGAACCACTCTATCACACACCTGGTCTTGTGAGATGGCGGATTATCTTCCTGAAAATTTCCGCTGCCATCGGGAAACATGATCGCCATGAAGGGGCGTACGTGGCCTTCAGCCAGGGTGCGATGCCCTTCGGCCGTCTTAGCGCCTTGCACGAACTCCACTAGACCCAGGGGTGACCATGTTAGTGCTCCCCGGAGGACAACGGAGCAGCCGCCTGCTTTTCCCCGTCCCCAGTATAGATGTAAACGAGCTGATCCCTTGGAAGGCGACGGATTCGCGCAATCCCGTCGGCAATATGAAGAAGGTATTCATCAGACCATGCACCGCTCTGCCACTGCGCCAACGCCCAGAGGCGATGGTCACGAGCCCATTTCAGTCGTGGTTATCGATATCGCGGTGTTAACATTGGCACATGCATTGCTTGTTGATAGAGGTGTCCATCGTTAGTAGTGTTTGGTGCAGTGTGTGTTCAGTCACACTTGTTCTCTACCTAGAATTAAAGTCTGATGTTAGTTCCGCTACAGTTCCCCCGCCTGTCCCGTTTTATGTCTCCTCAGTCTACGACGTCCGACACCAGTAATGTGGGGTGGCCGCCTAACCACATGACGTCTGGACGAACGCTACTGGGCATTAAAATTGCTACACCAAGAAGAAATGCAGATGGTAAACGGGTATTCATTGGACAAATATATTTTACTAGAACTGACATGTGATTACATTTTCACGCAATTTCGGTGCTTAGATCCTGAGAAATCAGTACCCAAAACAACCACTTCTGGCCGTAATAACGCCTTGATACGCCCGGACATTGCGTCAAACAGAGCTTGGATGGCGTGCACAGGTACAGTTGCCCATGCAGCTTCAACACGATACCACAGTTCATCAAGAGTAGTGACTGGCGTATCGTGACGAGCCAGTTGCTCGGCCACCATTGACCAGACGTTTTCAATTGGTGAGAGATCTGGAGAATGTGCTGGCCAGGGCGGCAGTCGAACATTTTCTGTATCCAGAAAGGCCCGTACAGGACCTGAGACTTGCAATTGTGCATTATTGTGCTGAAATGTAGGGTTTCGCAGGGATCGAATGAAGGGTAGAGCCACGGGTCGTAACACATCTGAAGTGTAACGTCAACTGTTCAAAGTGCCGTCAATGCGAACAAGAGATGACCGAGACGTGTAACCAATGGCACCCCATACCATCACGCCGAGTGATACGCCATTATGGCGAAGACGAATACACGCTTTCAATGTGCATTCACCGTTTTGTCGCCAAACACGGATGCGACCATCATGATGATGTTGTAAGTAGGCTGTTTAGTTTTCTTATTGGTAACGCCACGTAGCGCCCTGTATGAAAATCACTGGCTGTGCTGTGTGCAGTCTGTGGCTGCTTTGCATTGTTGTGTGCCATTGTAGTGTTGGGCAGTTGGCTGGTAACAGCGAGTAGCGTTGCGCAGTTGGAGGTGAGCCGCCAGCAGTGGTGGATGTGGGGAGAGAAATGGCGGAGTTTTGAAATTTGTAGGACTGGTTGTCATGAATTGCTAAATATACAGTATGACTTTTGAACAATATTGAGGTAAATACATTGTTCTCTACCAAAATCTTTCATTTGCTAACTATGTCTATCAGTAGTTAGAGCCTTCAGTAGTTTGAATCGTTTATTTAGCTGGCAGTAGTGGCGCTCGCTGTATTGCAGTAGTTCGAGTAACGAAGATTTTTGTGAGGTAAGTGATTTGTGAAACGTATAGGTTAATTTAGTCAGGGCCATTCTCTTGCAGGGATTACTGAAAGTCAGACTGCGTTGAGCTAAAAAAATATTGTGTGTCAGTTTAAGCACAGCCTTGTATAATTTTTCAAAGGGGACATTTCATAATGTAAATAGAACCTGCATTCATCCGAAAAAAATGACGTTTTGCCATCGTGCAATCGCGATAGGCTACAATCCGACTTTTATCAAAGTCGAAACGTGATGGTACGCATCTTACACGAGGCATCACAACAACGTTTCACCAGGCAACGCCGGTCAACTGCTGTTTGTGTATGAGAAATCGGTTGGAAACTTTCCTCATGTGAGCACGTTGCAGGTGTCGCCGCCGGCGCCAACCTTGTGTGAATGCTCTGAAAAGCTAATCATTTGCATATCACAGCATCTTTTTCCTGTCTGTTAAATTTCGCGTCTGTAGCACGTCATCTTCGTGGTGTAGCAATTTTAATGGCCAGTAGTGTAGTTTCGTCTTGGTTTTTGCCACGTGCTGAAGACCTCACCACAGGATCCCGCGAACACCCGACAAGTCGTGCAGTTTTCGAAATGCTCGTACCTAGCGTTCGGACCATCACAATCTGCCGTCGGTCAAACTCAGACAGATCGCGCTGCTTCCCCACCCCATACAGGGACAGCGCGCTCACTGTTAGTACATGCTCCGTGCGTGTATCTGACTAGCGGTCATTTCTCAACAGGTGACGCTGCTATCGCCTGGATGGATTTATATCTGTAATAGATCGGTGGTCGCCGGCCGAAGTGGCCGTGCGGTTCTAGGCGCTGCAGTCTGGAACCGCGAGACCGCTACGGTCGCAGGTTCGAATCCTGCCTCGGGCATGGATGTGTGTGATGTCCTTAGGTTAGTTAGGTTTAACTAGTTCTAAGTTCTAGGGGACTAATGACCTCAGAAGTTGAGTCCCATAGTGCTCAGAGCCATTTGAACCATTTTTGAAGATCGATGGTCATAATGTTCTGGCTGATAAATGTATAGTGGTTTTTAAATTGGCATTTAAGTGTTGATTATAGTTCTATCGTCGCGATCTTTCAGATATTAAAACATTTTCAATGAATTGAAAGCAATATACACCGAAGAGCACAAGAAACTGGTACACCTGTATTATATCAAGTAGCAATTCTCTAGAGTCGTCGTTGGGCCCGTTCTTGCAGGATTTTTTTCCGGCCGCAGCTATGTCGGAGATTTGATTTTTTACCGTATTCCTGCTATTCAGGGTATACTCTACCCTACTTCATCGCTACCTCGGAGATACTGTGTCCCATCGCTCGTTCGCCGACCACGATCAAACTCACTTAAATCTTGACAATCTGCCATTGTAGCAGCAGCACGCAGAAGTGCTGAAACACGACATGGCATGGAAGTAGAGCTGGAGGGAACTGACACCATGAATCCTGCAGGGCTGTACATAAATTCTAAGAGTAGGAGGGGATGGAGATCTCTCTTAACAGCACGTTGCAAGGCGCCTGAGATATGCTCAATAATGTTCGTGTCTGGGGAGTCTGGTGGCTAGCGACAATGTTTAAACTAAGAAGAATGTACCTGGAGCCATTCTGTTGCAATTCTGGCCGTGTGGGGTAGCGCATTGTCGTGCTGGAATTGCCTAAGTCCGTCGGAATGCACAATGGACATGAATGGATTGTGGTATCAGACAGGATACTTACGAGCATGTCACATATCAGAGACGCACCTAGACGTATTAGGAGTCCCATATTACTCCAACTGCACACGCCCCACACGGTTACAGAGCTTCCAGCAGCTCGAACAGTGCTTGGATTCATTAGGTTGTCATCATGCCCGTACGCGTCCATCCGCTCGATGCAATTTGAGACGAGACTCGTCCGTCCAGGCAACATGTTTCCAGTCATCAACAGTCTAATGACGGTGTTGATGGGTCCAGGCGGGGCGTACAGCTTTGTGTCGTGCAGTCATCGAGGGTACACGAGTGGGCCATCTGCTGCGAAAGGCCATACCTATGTTGTTTCGGTGAATGGTTCGCACGCTGACACTTGTTGATGGCCCATCACTGAAATGTGCAACAATTTGCGGCAGGGTTGCACACCTGTCGTGTTGAATGAAACTCTCTTCAGTCGTCGTTGGTCCCGTTCTTGCAGGATTTTTTTCCGGTCGCAGCGATGTCGGGGATTTGATATTCACGGTAAATTCGTACGGGAAAATCCCCACTTCATCGCTAACTCGGAGATACTGTGTCCCATCGCTCGTGTGCCGACCACGTTTAGACTCACTTAAATCTTGATAACCTGCGTTTGTAGCAGCAGTAACCAATCTAAGAACTGCGCCGGACACTAGTGGTCTGATATAGACGTCGCTGCCAGCGGTGCCGTATTCTGCATGTTTATAAATCTCTGTATTTGAATACGCATGCTTATACCAGTTTCTTTGGCACTTCGGTGTAAAGGGAAGCAGTTAAATTTTAATTAATTTGTAAAGAAAAAATGGTGAAATATACACTATTGGCCACTAAAATTACTACACCACGAAGATGGCGTACTAGAGAAGCGAAATTTAACCGACAGGAAGAATATGCTGTAATATGCAAATGATTTACTTTTAAAGCATTCAGACAAGGTTGTCGCCGGTGGCGACACCTACAACGTGCTGACAAGTTTCCAACCGATTACTCAAACACAAACAGCAGCTGACCGGCGTTGCCTCGTGAAACGTTGTTGAGATGCCTCGTGTAAGGAGGAGAAATGCGTACCATCACGTTTCCGACTTTGATAAAGGTCGGATTGTAGCCTATCTCGATTTCGCTTTTTCGTATCGCGACATTGCTGCTCGCGTTGGTCGAGATCCAATGACTGTTAGCAGAATATAGAATCGGTGGGTTCAGGAGGGTAATACGGAACGTTGTGCTGGATCCCAACGGCCTCGTATCAGTAGCAGTCGAGGTGACAGGCATCTTATCCGCATGGCTGTAACGGATCGTGCAGCCACGTCTCGATCCCTGAGTCAACAGATGGGGACGTTTGCAAGACAACGACGAACCTGGGTGCACGAATCCGTGTTTGGCGACATCGCGGTCAACGCACATGGGAAGCGTGTATTCGTCATCGCCATAGTGGTGTATCACTCGGCATGGGGTGCCATTGGTTACACGTCTCAGTCACCTCTTGTTCGCATTGACGGCACTTTGAACAGTGGACGTTACATTTCAGATGTGTTACGACCCGTGGCTCTACCCTTCATTCGATCCCTGAGAAACCCTACATTTCAGCAGGATAACACAGGGCCGCATGTTGCACGTCCTGTATGGGCCTTTCTGGATACAGAAGATGTTCGACTGCTGCCCTGGCCAGCACATTCTCCAGATCTCCCACCAACTGAAAACGTCTCGCTAATGGTGGCCGAGCAACTGGCTCGTCACAATACGCTAGTCACTACTCTTGATGAACTGTGGTATCGTGTTGAAGCTGCATGGGAAGCTGTACCTGTACATGCTATCCAAACTCTGTTTGACTCAATGTCCAGGCGTATGAAGGCCGGGAGGTGGTTGTTCTGGGTACTGATTTTTCAGGATCTAAGCACCGAAATTGCGTGAAAATGTAATCACATGTCAGTTCTAGTATAATACATTTGTCCAATGTCCCGTTTATCGTCTGCATTTCTGGTTTTGTAACAATTTTAATGGCCGGTAGTGTATATATGTTCTGAGATTCAATAACTGTACAGACTGCCGTGCTTATTTATAACATAACTGTGATCGTTAACTTTACTACTTTTGAATAGTACTAACGAATGATAACTTTAAAAAGACGTTTAAATTTGATGTGTTCGGAGGACACTCTCTAATAATAATAATAGTAATAGTGATAATAATAATAATAATAATAATAATAATAATAATAATAATTATTATTATTATTATTATTGTCGTACGTGTTGTTTAACTGATAGGTGCAGTAATTAGATAGAAGCAAATAGATTGTTTACTCTTTTTGTGTCATGTTGAGAAGTGCTGAGGAAGGAAACAAAAACATGGGGCGGAGGGGGGGGGGCGTCAGAATAATTTATATTTCAGAAGGGGGCGTGAAAGAAAAAGTGTGAGAATACCTGGCTTACTATATATATATTAGCTGTCGTAAGTCTGGCGTGACTGAGTAGTGGTCTGTGCCTGCCTCATCTCCTCTCACGATCTTCACATTCATCAGATAAAAAGCTAGTAATTAACGAAAAGTGTGTTCCCCACATTCCAGGAAGGGCCGAATACAGGCCGCGCCGACGCTCTCCGTGTTGTCCCGCCGGCACGGCGATGCATGGGCGTCGCCCAATTGCCGGCTTCCTCTGGACGGCCGCAGACGGCTAGTCAGCTGCTCCCGTCTCGCCTCGTAGGCATTCCACAGTGGCGTGTCCCCGAACCCAACCGCGAGAGGGCGCTTTTCCGGTACGGAAGCCTGAGGGACAGCGCCTGTCTCCACTCTGACTCGAACTCGTGCACGATGCAGTGTGTTTTTTATTCTACTATCAGAAAATGCTATACAGGGTGATACATTGATAGTGAGCGGGCCAAATATCTCACGAAATAACCATCAAACGAAAAAACTACAAAGAACGAAACTCGTCTAGCTTGAAGGGCGAAACCAGATGGCGCTGCCATGGGTCAAACGGATATCAACTGCGTTTTTTTTAAAAATAGGAACCCCCATTTCTCATTACATATTCGTGTAGTACGTAAAGAAATATGAATGTTTTAGTTGGACTACTTTTTTCGCTTTGTGATAGATGGCGCTGTAATAGTCACAAACGTATAAGTACGTGGTATCACGCAACATTCTGCCTGTGCGTACGGTATTTGCTTCGTGATAGATTACCCGACTGAAAACGGACCGTTCACCAATTCCAGAAAAGGTCGATATCGTGTTGACGTACGCCTATTGTGATCAAAATACCCAACGGGCGTGTGCTATGTATGCGGCTCGGTATCCTGGACGACATCATCTAAGTATCCGGACCGTTCTCCGGATAGTTACGTTTTTTAACGAAACAGGAAGTGTTCAGCCACATGTGAACGTCAAAAAAAAAAAAAAAAAAAAAAGGTTCAAATGGCTCTGTGCACTATGGGACTTAACATTTGTGGTCATCAGTCCCCTAGAACTTAGAACTACTTAAACCTAACTAACCTAAGGACATCACACACATACATGCCCGAGGCAGGATTCGAACCTGCGACCGTAGCAGTCCCGCGGTACCGGACTGAGCGCCTGAACCGCTAGACCACCGCGGCAGGCTGTGAAACGTCAACCAAGACCTGCAACAAATGATGTTGTCCAAGTAGGTGTTTTAACTGCTGTCGGCGGCTTAATCCGCACATCAATAGCAGACAAAATGCAAGAAAATCGGGGCTCACAAAAACGTCGGTGTTGAAAATGCTGCTTCAACGTCGATTGCACCTGTACCATGTCTATGCGCCAGGCATTGCATGGCGACGACTTTGAACGTCGTGTACAGTTCTGCCACTGGGCACAAGAGAAATTACGGGACGATGACAGATTCTTTGCAAGCCTTCTATTTAGCGACGAAACGTCGTTCACCAACAGCGGTAACGTAAACCGGCGTAATATGCACTATCGGGCAACGGAAAATCCAGGATGGCTGCGACAAGTGGAACGTCAGCGACCTTGGCGCGGCATTACGGGAGGAAGGATAATTGGCCCCATTTTATCGATGGCAATCTAAATGGTGCAATGTATGCTCATTTCCTACGTGATGTTCTACCGATGTCACTACAAGATGTTTCACCGTATGAGAGAATGGCGATGTACTTCCAACACGATGGATGTCCGGCACGTAGCTCGCGTGCGGTTGAAGAGGCATTGAATAGCATATTTCATGACACGTGGCTTGGTCGTCGAAGCACCATACCATGGCCCGCACATTCACCGGATCTGACGTCCCCGCATTTGTTTCTGTGGGGAAAGTTGAAGGATTTTGCTATCGTGATCCACCGACAACGCCTGACAACATGCGTCAGCGCACTGTCAGTGCATGTGTGAACATTACGGAAGGCGAACTACTCGCTGTTGAGAGGAATGTCGTTACACGTATTGCCAAATGCATTGAGGTTGACGGACATCGCTTTGATCATTTATTGCATTAATGTCGTATTTAGCTGCCCTTTGTGACCTAGCGGTTCTAGGCGCTTCAGTCTGGAACCGCGCGACCGCAGGTTCGAATCCAGCCTCGGGCACGGATGTGTGTGATGTCCTTAGGTTAGTTAGGTTTAAGTAGTTCTAAGTTCTAGGGGACTGATGACCTCAGATGTTAAGTCCCATAGTGCTCAGAGCCATTTTTTGTGCTATTTACACGTAATCACGCTGTAACAGCATGCGTTTTTACAAATGATAAGTTCACAAAGATACATGTATCTGATTGGAACAACCGAAATAAAATGTTGAAACGTGTCTGCTTTCTGTATTCTAATTTAAACAACCTACCTGTTACCAACTGTTCGTCAAAAAATTGTGAGCCATATGTTTGTGACTACGTATCACAAAGCGGGAAAAGTGGTCCAACTAAAACATTCATATTTCTTTACGTACTACACGAATATGTGATAAAAATGTGGGTTCCTATTTTTAAAAAAATGTAGTTGATATCCGTATGACCTACGGCAGCGCCATCTAGCGGGCCAACCATAGCGCCATCCGGTTTCCCCCTTCAAGCTGCACAAGTTTCGTTCTGTGTAGTTTCTTCGTTTGACGCTTATGTCGTGAGATATTTGGTCCGGCCACGATCAATGGACCGTCTTGTATACACAGTTATCATTATATTACTTTTGCCCAAAACTCTGCCATTTCCAATGCATTTTCTGCCTCTGTTCCCGTGAGTGGCGGCGTCACAGCATGTCTCCAAGATGGCTGCTACACTTGACGTTCGTCAGAAGCAACGCGCTGTCATAGAATTCCTGCGCTGTGAAACAGTGGGAAACATCCACAAGAGGTTGAAAAAGGTGTATGGAGATGCTGCTGTCGATCGCAGTGCAGTTAGTTGGTGGGCAAGCAGGTTACGCGATGAAAGCGGGCACAGCAATATTGAGGATTGTCCTCGCAGCGGCAGGCCTCGTACTGCACGCTCCAGACAATGTGCAGAGTGTTAACAAATTGGTGACTGCTGACAGACGCATCACAGTGAACGAATTGTCACGCTACGTTTGGACAGGGGAAGGAAGTGTTTTCAGAATACTGAAAGAGAGCCATTAAAAAGGTTTGTGCCGGGTGGGTTCCCATGATGCTGACAGTGGCTCACAAAGAAACAAGAAAAACGGTATGCAGCGAACTTTTGGAACAGTACGAGAATTGTGGAGATGAATTTCTTGGAGGAATTGTGACAAGTGATCAAACATGGCTCCATCATTTTTCACCAGAGACGAAGAGGCAGTCAATGGATTGGCATCATGCAAATTCACCCAGGAAAAAAAAAAAATCAAAACCACACCTTCTGCTGGAAAAGTCATGGCTACAGTGTTTTTCGATTCCGAAGGACTCTTTCTTGTGGACATCATTCCAAGTGGAACCACCGTAAATTCTGATGCATATGTGATGACACTGAAGAAACTTCAAGTTCGACTGAGTCATGTTCGACCACATCAGCAAAAGCAGGATGTTTTGCTGTTGCACGACAAAGCACGGCCACATGTCAGTCAAAAAACCATGGAAGCGACCACAAAACTCGGATGGACAACACTGAAACACACGCCTTACAGTCCTGATCTAGTTACACGTGACTATCATCTCTTTGGAAAACTGAAAGGCTCTCTTTGTGGAACTAGGTTTGAAGATGATGACTCCCTTGTGCACGCTGCCAAACAGTGGCTCCAACAGATTGGTCCAGAATTATACTGGGTGGGTATACAGGCGCTGGTTCCAAGAAGGCGTGAGGCAGTTGAAAGGGGTGGAAATTATGTGGAGAAATGAAGGTATTGTTCCTAAAGGATGTATCTACACACTGTAAAACTATCAAACAAGTAGAATAAAAGATGTATTTAAAAAATAGTGTGCATTTCTTTTGGAGTGACCCTCGTACTTGATTTTTCAACATTGGTCCTAAGTGTCGTCGATGTTCTTAGGAAACTTCAGACGTTGTGGGTGCGGTTCGTCCCAGTACAAGCGGTACATTCTCTCCTGCTCCACTTTCTTTCTTTCCTCATTCGCTACTACTTCTCTTCAAAAAAGAGATGGTGCTGTTCCCCGGAGGTGCTGCAGGTATTCGACTGAAGTGCATTTCAAGCAACCTGTTATCGTTCTGCAGGTGTCATTGAGATCTATGTTCGTCTGTTTGGCGTATGTTGAATTATAGCAAATAACATAATCTGCCGCGACATAGGATAGTGGCATTACAGAGGTTAGCCGGCCAGAGTGGCCGAGCGGTTGTAGGCGCTACAGTCTGGAACTGCGCAACTGCAACGGTCGTGTTTCGAATCCTGCCTCAGGCATGGATGTGAGAGATGTCCTTAGATTAGTTAGGTTTAAGTAGTTCTAAGTTCTAGGGAACTGATGACCTCAGAAGTGAAGTCCAATAGTGCTCAGAGCCATTTCAACCATTACAGAGGTTAATAGAGTTTGAGGCTGACTACCCCACATTGCTCCGACCAATTTCCGTAGAGGATTGTTTCTGGTGGAAACTTTTTACTTGCAGATCGTTCATAGCTTTTCGATAGTAAGAGACCTGTCAAGTGCCCCTCCTAGATATTTTGTGGCTGACCTGCATACTGTACTGCTGTGTTTGACCACGAACGGCACGTGTGAAATATTCTCAACACTTTGCAAGTGTCAGCTTAGTCAAAACAGTGGTCTGTGTAGCTGTCATTGCCTTATGTTGAAGTTCAGTGACTTCGATCATGGGCAAATTGTTGGTGCTCGCGTGGTTGGTGTTACCATAAGCGAGGTAGCCGAAGTATTGGATGTTTTAAGAGGCCCGAATCGAAGATTTATGCCGCATTGAGGGAAAACGGAAACACATCTTTGACTGAGTCACAAAGCGGACGCAAGTGCGTGTTGTGTGATCGTGACAGACTGTCGTTCAACAGGATTACTGTGACGAAAAGTAAGAGAACGACAGCTGCTGAAGTCACTCCAGAACTGAATGTCGCACCCGAGAACTCTGTCAGAAGCAAAATAACGCGAAGGGAGCTGCATAAGGAGGAAATTGCAGGGAGAGTTGAAATTCCGAAGCCTCTCATCAGTGATGCAAATAGTCGTAACAGGAAAACGTGGTACTGAAGCCATAAAACCTGGACTATGGAGTAATAGCAGGAAGTCATTTGGTTGGATGTGTGCTGTTTCACACTCTTTCGAACCTCTGGCCGAACGTCCCAAGAGTGAAATATGGCGGGGATTGGGTGATAATTTGGGCAGCCATATCGAGGTGTTCCATGACCCCATGGTTACTCTGTAAGATCGCATCCTGCCATCTGTCCATTTTGGCTGATTGAGTCCATCCCATGCAACAATGTTTGTCCTCCAATGGTGATGCTGTGTTCCAAGGCGACAGGACCTCCTACCACACAGCTTCAGGACTGATTTTGGGCGTACGACGATTAATTGCCGCATGTCGTCTTCCCACCACAATTATCAGATCGCAATATTAATCAGCGTTTGTGGTCTATTCTGGATAAAAGAATGTGTGATCACTATCCACCTCCATCGTCATTACGCGAACTTGCCACCCTTTTCCATGAAGAATGGTATCAGATTCCCATGTAAAACCATACTGTACTTGACTGGAAACTGTTTGGAATTCCAGCGATTTTCCTATACCCTATTAGGTATCGTAATCTGTTAGGTTTTTGGTTTTTCCTTTTTTTGTCTATCCTCTGTGCCTGTTTTTAGCAGTAGCCCTAACACTCTGTAGCTCGAGATAGTCAGTTCGAATCCCGATGGGACAGAAGATATTCAGCACCAGTGTTTGGTCGACAATGGTGACTTGAGGTTGCTGTTCTCCAAATTGCTTGTCAGTATCCTATACAACCACAATTTACAAGACGACAATGGTATCTCTACTTTCACCACAAAAATATTAAAAGCTCTTTCCTCTTGACCGAAAAAAGAAACGTGTACAAACGACTCCACTTCAAATTGTTGATTGCAGTGATGTTATCTTTCAAGGTCTTAATCGGGAAAGTTCACTGCGATTCGAGCTGGCGATGAGTGCCTGCGTACAAAGTATCAGCGACTTTCGATTTGTTGATCGTGATTCATAACTAAATAGGCAGCTATCCTGGCTACGTAATGACGAGCGCAGATACACTACCTCATCTACATCTACACCTACGTGATTACTCTGCTATTCACAATAAAATGCCTGGCAGAGGGTTCAATCAACCACCTTCAAGCTGTCTCTCTACCGTTCCACTCTCAAACGGCACGCGGGAAAACGAGCGCTTATATTTTTCTGTGCGAGCCCTAATTTATCTTATTTTATCGTGATGGTCATCTCTCGATATGTAGGTGGGTGCCAACAGCATTTTTCGCAATCGGAGGAGAAAACGTGATTGAAATTTCATGAGAAGATCCCGTCGCAACGAAAAACGCCTTTGTTTTAATGATTGCCACTCCAACTCCCGTATCATGTCTGTAACTCTATCTCCCCTATTTTGCGATAATACAAAACGAACTGCCCTTCTTTGTACTTTTTCGATGTTATCCGTCAGTCCCAACTGATGCAGATCCCACACCGCACAGCAGTACTCCAGAATACGGGGAAGGACAAGCGTGGTGTAAGCAGTCTCTTTAGTAGAACTGTTGCACCTTCTAAGTGTTCTGCCAGTGAATCGCAGTCTTTGGTTTGCTCTACTTACAATATTATCTGTGTGATCGTTTCAGTTTAGGTTATTTCTAATTGTGATCTCTAAGTATTTAGTTGAATTTACAGCCGTCAGATTTGTGTGACTTATCGCGTAATCGAAATTTAGCTGATTTCTTTTAGTACTCATGTGAATAACTTGACACTTTTCCTTGTTCAGGGTCAATTGTCACTTTTCGCACCATACAGATATCTTATCTAAATCATTTTACAAGTCGTTTTGATCATCTGATGACTTTACAAGTCGGTGAATGGCAGCATCATCTGCAAAGAATCTAAGACGGCTACTCAGATTGTCTCCTATGTCGTTAATATAGATCAGGAACAATACAGCGCTTATAACACTTCCTTGGCGGACGCCGGATATTACTTCTGTTTTACTCTATTACTTTCCGTCTATTACTACGAACTGTGACTTTTCTGACAGGAAATCACGAATGCAGTCACACAACTGAGGCGATACTCCGTAGGCACGCAGTTTGTTTAGAAGATGCTTGTGGGGAACGGTGTCAAAAGCCTTCTGGTAATCTAAAAATATGGAATCAATTTGACATCTCCTGTCGATAACACTTATTACTTCACGAGTATAAAGAGCTAGTTGTGTTTCGCAATAACTATATTTTCTGAAACCGTGCTGACTATGTGTTAATAAATCTTTTTCTTCGAGGTACTTCATAATGTTCGAATACAGTATATGTTCCAAAACCCTACTGCAAATCGATGATAGTGATATAGGCCTGTAATTCAGCGGATTACTCCTACTTCCCTTTTTGGGTATTGGTGTGACTTGAGCAATTTTACAGAGTTTAGGTACGGATCTTTCTGTGAGGGAGTGGTTGTATGTAATTGCTAAATATAGAGCTATTTTATCTGCATACTCCGAGAGGAACCTGACTGGTATACAATCTGGGCCGGAGGCCTTGCCTTTATTAAGTGATTTAAGCTGCTTCGTTACACCGAGGATATCAACTTCTATGTTTCTCATCTTGGCAGTTGGTATTGATTGGAATTCAGGAATATTTACTTCGTCTTCTTTGGTGCAGTAACTTCAAACGAGAACTAGTCATTGCGTATCATCTGAGCAACAAATCCATCAGGGACTTTCCAACCCTTCATAAGGTATCCAAGTCGACTGTTGGTGATGTGACTGTGAATTGGAAACGCGAAGGGACAACCACAGGTAAAACAAGACAAGGCAGATCCACTGTACTGACAGCCAAGTATCATCAAGTGCTGCGGAGGATGCTTGTAAAAAAAAAAAAAAAACTACACGAAATCGACGGAAGAAACCACTAGTGACTTGCAAAGTGCTACCAACAGTCAAGTTAGTATCCTCATAAACAAGACATCTCTGTAGTCAGTAATAATCGACGTTTGAGAGCAACGGCATAGAGTGTCGGCTGGCTGGTATTGTAGCTAGGCCGGAAGGATAATCGGTAACTCTGAAAATCTTGGACGCAGCAGAGGAACAAGGAAGCGTTACTTCAGAAATCACGCAGGCTGGGTTATTTCTGAGGAGTTTTACTCTGAGAGGCGTACCATTGTATGAAGTCCTAATTAATGGGGATAGGTATTTACTCGCAAACTTTCCGCGCTGGAAGACAAAAGAAATATATCGTTGGTCGGCGTTTGGAAGAATCTGCAGAGAGGGACAATATTGTGTGGTTTCGAGAATGCGATTCACCTTCTGCAGTTACGAGGGAGGGTGGCTGAGCTTTGCTGGGAAGCTAGCGGTGGAGAGAAAGCGTTCTTCCGTTTTGAGCGCCCGTGTTTCATAGTTGTTTGATATGGGCTTCTACACATTCATGGTAGTGTCTGTTTGTTCTATATCTTGTCTCCCTACCACTTTCGCGCGCGCAAATACGCTCTGAGCGGTTTCTTTTTTTGGGGGGGGGGGAGGGGGGATTGACTAGTTTGAACCTGGGACCTGTTGCTGGTAAGGAGACGCCAGCGTCAGCTCCACTGCACTTCCTGTGAAAGAATCTTAATACTAATTAAATTTAGTGGAAGGTGTTCAAGGCTTTCCTATTTTTAGTTAGCTGGTAAAATAACGTCGAAAAAGCAGTTAAGTTTACCATTGGAAATTTTATTCTACTCACAAAACATTGTTTATAAATTGCACTATTGTTAAAAGGAAATGTTTCAATACAGGATGATAAAAACCAACTGCGTTCAACAAAAATGTGAACGAATATTCCCTGAGTGGGTTTCCAAGTTCTACAATGGATCGAAGGATGACCTATGCCATATCACATCTATAATCTAGGTTTAAATTAAGTTTCACAAAAGAGAAAACTATCAAAATGGTCTACAGTGACCCTCAGTTATCTTTATTTCCTTATCTAACTTGTCGTAAATTACAGTGGCTGATGTGGCTTCTCAATAACTATATAACAGAAAAATCATCGCGTTTCAGATCTTTACTTTAAGTGGCAAATGTGAACGCCATGAGCTTTAATTGACGATCGACACTAGTATTACGCAAAGAGAGGATGTAACTAATGAGACTTCTGCAGTTCTGAGTGAAGCTTTATGCGCTGTTATGCGGCATCGCGTGCGTTTATTACCTTGTTGGTGTTCGTCAGGGGGCCGCGGGCAGCACAGCTGCGCTCACCTCGCCGTCTCGGAATTAACTTACTTCTCCTAACTTTTCCTTACTACAGTTTACCGAAGTTGGTTTAAAAAAACTATCTGGCTGTGTTTTCATCTGACCAATCAGGGTCTCAATGTTAACATTAAGCTCCGCCTACAAAAATTCTGTCTATCCAATGAGAAACGTTATACTTTTCGTGGTGGGGCAATGTTTTTAAAGTTTGCAACGTAACAGAGACGCGAAAAAGTCTCACGCTAAAACTTGCAGCTGGTGTGGTCCTTTTAGCGTTATCGTAAGATCTATACTGTTTTTCTGGAGGGCTGTAGCTTTTAACATGGGCTGGGGGGTGGTTCTTGACGTAACAGCGACGCGAAAAAGTCTCACGCTAAAACTTGCGGGTGGTGTGGCCCCTTTCGTGTTATCGTAAGATCTATACTGTTTTTTTTGGAGGGATCTAGCTTTTAACATGGGCTGAGGGGTGGTCCTAACTTAACAGAGACGCGAAAAAGTCTCACACTAAAACTTGCAGCTGGCGTTGTCCTAGTGGTTAACTGGCAACGTGGGTGTCCAGTCCGTCCCTTATCGTAGGGCCTTCTAGCTTAACACGGTTCTGCTCTCGGCTTCTGTTCTCGTTTCTCCTCTCGGAACGGCGTCTGTCTCACGGTGGGAAGGTATGACATGCATTTAGGCATTCTTGTGTTAGTCTGTGGTATTCCATGTGCTCACTCGTTACTCGTAATACTTTGGTTAATTTAATGTCACGATTTATTCGAAGCTATGTGACATACTACTGGATTTGCTTATCATGTCAGGGTTTTCATGGAAGGTGTTGGATTTGCCTGACACCTTACAAGCTTTGTTGCTACAGACGGCCTTGCTGTCTTTGCTCTCAGGAGGTTTTATAGTTCTAACGGTTAGTCACTGTACTGTTGCGAACTTATACGATTCTGACTTCGCCTCCAGGTAGGGAGTCGTCGTTGAGTAGGCAGCGTAAAATCCTTCCTGTGCCATTCCATCGTGCAACTGCCTTCTCTAAGTCCTTTTTGGCAACTGGGAGCCGGCTCTGGAACGATCTCCCTCACTGTATCAGACAACTACACAACGCCTTCAGCTTCAAAAGACTGCTAATGACATATTTATCAAAACAAGAATAATGTCTGCCTGTATCGTGTACCCACCCCTTCACCCTGTAATGTCACTACAGCAAATACCCTCTACCATGCTACAATTAATCATTTTCAATCAAACCATCTACATTCATTCACTTTGGGAAAGTTATCTGATTTGATTTTCTCGTAATATATGCAGCGACAGCTCGTCGACGCCAAAGTATTTTCTAGTGCGTTTATTATTTGTAATAACAAAGATGCGTATATGCATTCTCCATTGTTGTTAGAGTTGTAACTAGGACAGCTTCGGGAGTATCTGTTGACGGACTGATTTGTTTCTGAGAGATACATATTCTGCTTTTCTTCTCGCTAAAGCGAGCCATTTAACATTTGTGCCGCTAGCGGTATGCTTTGAAGAGAAAGAGATTGTAAAAGGAAAATAATTAAGGCGTGGAATCACCAGAGATCTGGACATGTAATGGAGATGGATTTAATACACGATTCCCTCCATAAATAAGGTTTGTGACTTTTTTTGTTCTGGAGTGAATGAACGAATGAGGATTTTCTGAATCATTTGTTGATCACGTTGGCCCTGTAATTAGTGGGGAAGTTTCAGCTGGGTCGAAGAGAGCCTGCAATCACTGAGTCTGTGTTAAATCGTCCAAAAAGGCTTCGTACACATCTGGAATTCGCAACCTTTCGTAAAAGGAACAAATTGTCCAAACGATTGATTCTCCCGACTGACTGCAGTGTTAAATAGTAATAATAAAATGTAAAGATCTCTTACAGCAAGCCAGCCGCTGATTACCAAGACGAAGAACTCCATCAAAGATTATATTTTGCTGAATCTTTTTATAACGAAATCTGATATTAAAAACTATATGTTGTCTTCAGTCCTGTGACTGGTTTGATGCAGCTCTCCATGCTACTCTGTCCTGTGCAAGCCTCGTCATCTCCCAGTACCTAATGCAACCTGCATCCTTTTGGATCTGCTTAGTGTATTCATCTCTTGGTCTCCCTCTACGATTTTTACCCTTCACGCTGCCCTCCAATGCTGAATTTGTGATCCCTTGATGCCTCAGGACATGTCCTACCAACCGATCCCTTCTTCTAGTCAAGTTGAGCCACAAACTTCTCTTCTCCCCAATCCTATTCAATACCTCCTCATTAGTTATCATTTCCTAATCTAATTCCCTCAGCATCACCCGATTTAATTTGACTACATTCCATTATCCTCGTTTTACTTTTGTTGATGTATATATATGAGAGAAAGAGAGAGAGCGAATGAAAATAGAGATAATGCTAATAATCCTCCATTAGTCTAATTTTTCGCCTGTCTTATCACGGATCAGCTGAGACCTGGGAGGGCCTTACTTTACTGTATAGATTTATGTGTGAAGGTGACGGGATCTTAAAGGGAACAGATACACGTCTATACACACAAGACATTACACACAGATAGCGGCTAGCTGTATTCATCATCTATTCTTAGATAATGAGACGGCAACTTATTATCCAAACATTAAAAATGTTAAAACCTCATTGTAACAAAGCACCTTTCACTACCACGAGGCCTTTCCTCATATCCCACAACACCTGTGTGGTGCAGTCTATCTGAATTTATTTCCTTCAGAACACGGTGTATCACAAAACCTCAAATAAATGCATTATATATCTTCTACTATCACCGTTTTTATTCTTAACTGTACTAGTGTTACTACTATTACTATTACTACTACTATCAGTATTAGTAGTAGTAATAGTAGTAGTAGTATTGCTATTTGTTCTTAATCCATCCTGTTATTTCAAATGGCATTTGTTACATTAAAATCTTATTTCGAATCATGTTTGTTCTATTAGTATCATTTCATTACTATGTATTATATTTAAATTATTATCATTATTCACGTAACCTTGATGTAAAAGTTATTGTATGCATAAAACCACAGCCTATTGCAAGGGAGAGGTCTAAGGCCCTAATCTGATCTGGTTATATAAATAAATAAGTATCCCAGGTTAATCTTTTCCTGATTGAATCTCATTTTACACATATTTCAAAAACAAAAGTCATGATCAATATTACACTTTCATTAAAAACTTGTTTTGTAAAATCGTAATGGTGGGACAGATATTTCCCACGAATCAATCAGGGTTAAAGTTTTCATTCGAATCTAGGATTTTCAAAATTAAATTTTTATTTGAAGATGCTTCTTATTAGGGTGATAAATATGAAAAAACTATAATAAATTAGTGTCAAAAATCTTTATTCTCATGACAATGAAAAACACCAAGTATCTGGAACAGAATTTCGACATATTATTTACAGATGGCTTTGACATGCCATATACCATTGTGTTTTACATTCTGTAAGTGTTTTGGCGCACATACGTGTCACTGACTACGAATGATGTACAAATAGGAGAATTTCTTGTGACTAGCAATGTTTAAAAACAATGTCTGGAATGTATAAGGAAATACAATTTCTGGAATGATTTGATTTTCATGAAACAAATGTACTGTACCAGTCATGAACACACGCCAACCCACTCGATCACTCACAGCTTTTTATACATCTAGCCCATGGTCTGTCCAAGCCCCGAAAGCTTTTCACTAGGTGATGTTACTAGACAGGTATAAGACAGAAAAGTCCCAATGCTAAAATTGCATATTACTGTACTGGGATATGTGTGTCCTATCAACCACTAAAAGGTGAATTAAATCACAAATTTCTCTCGAAGGTCTCGTTAGCTGAGGTCCCGTGATACTGTCTCTGCGGCTCCCCTAGTGCTATTCGAGATCATTTACCGTTGCCATTCTCCTTATTTCCAACAACAGGAGCACAACGCTACAGTATACATGCGTTTGTTGCAGTACTGATGACGAGAGAAATACTGTTTATCATTCAGCCGCTATTTACAGTCCTTCAGCAGGGTAGCCACTCTGCAGCCTTTGATTAAAACAATTAAAATACACTCCTGGAAATTGAAATAAGAACACCGTGAATTCATTGTCCCAGGAACGGGAAATTTTATTGACACATTCCCGGGGTCAGATACATCACATGATCACACTGACAGAACCACAGGCACATAGACACAGGCAACAGAGCATGCACAATGTCGGCACTAGTACAGTGTATATCCACCTTTCGCAGCAATGCAGGCTGCTATTCTCCCATGGAGACGATCGTAGAGATGCTGGATGCAGTCCTGTGGAACGGCTTGCCATGCCATTTCCACCTGACGCCTCAGTTGGACCAGCGTTCGTGCTGGACGTGCACACCGCGTGAGACGACGCTTCATCCAGTCCCAAACATGCTCAATGGGGGACAGATCCGGAATTCTTGTGGCCAGGGTAGTTGACTTACACCGTCTAGAGCACGTTGGGTGGCACGGGATACATGCGGACGTGCATTGTCCTGTTGGAACAGCAAGTTCCCTTGCCGGTCTAGGAATGGTAGAACGATGGGTTCGATGACGGTTTGGATGTACCGTGCACTATTCAGTGTCCCCTCGACGATCACCAGAGGTGTACGGCCAGTGTAGGAGATCGCTCCCCACACCATGATGCCGGGTGTTGGCCCTGTGTGCCTCGGTCGTATGCAGTCCTGATTGTGGCGCTCACCTGCACGGCGCCAAACACGCATACGACCATCATTAGCACCAAGGCAGAAGCGACTCTCATCGCTGAAGACGACACGTCTCCATTCATCCCTCCACTGGAGGCGGGCTGCACGATGTTGGGGCGTGAGCGGAAGACGGCCTAACGGTGTGAGGGACCGTAGCCCAGCTTCATGGAGACGGTTGCGAATGGTCCTCGCCGATACCCCAGGAGCAACAGTGTCCCTAATTTGCTGGGAAGTGGCGGTTCGGTTCCCTACGGCACTGCGTAGGATCCTACGGTCTGGGCGTGCATCCGTGCGACGCTGCGGTCCGGTCCCAGGTCGCCGGACACGTGCACCTTCCGCCGACCACTGGCGACAACATCGATGTACTGTGGAGACCTCACGCCCCACGTGTTGAGCAATTCGGCGGTACGTCCACCCGGCCTCCCGCATGCCCACTATACGCCCTCGCTCAAAGTCCGTCAACTGCGCATACGGTTCACGTCCACGCTGTCGCGGCATGCTACCAGTGTTAAAGATTGCGATGGAGCTCCGTATGCCACGGCAAACTGGCTGACACTGACGGCGGCGGTGCACAAATGCTGCGCAGCTAGCGCCATTCGACGGCCAACACCGCGGTTCCTGGTGTGTCCGCTGTGCCGTGCGTGTGATCATTGCTTGTACAGCCCTCTCGCAGTGTCCGGAGCAAGTATGGTGGGTCTGACACACCGGTGTCAATGTGTTATTTTTTCCATTTCCAGGAGTGTACATAAAAATCGATCAGATGCGAGTAGGACTTGCGCACTGAAGGGTCCATGCAAAGTTATTTATATATATACAAGGATACTGGCAAGATATAGGTCCTAGAAATTCTAAGACCGTATCAAAATCTCTGGAGTAGTTTTTGAGACTAGTCCTGACATACAAAAAGGAGCGAGCAGAGGACTTCAATTTATATATGTATATATCGAAGATCTGATAAAAGAGTTTTATTTACTATCTAAAACATGACTACAACATACATTTAATGTTTGCATGCCGTAGAGCTCGTCTGTTACGCTTTTGTCGGATGATAAAGGTTTTAACTGCAAAAGATATTTTTGTGTGATATAATTACAGTTTAACAGTTTCCAGATTTTTTTTGCTTTACTTGTAGTGTAAAATTTTGCTTCTCGTCAAATTTCATGATTCTACCGTCTACCCGTTTTCTGAGAAAAAGGATTCTTAACAGTCGAGCAGACAGAGAGACAGACGGACCTCGGATGTACAACAAAACAAACCTACATGGGTTCCGTTTTTGCAAATTGAGGCAAGGCGCCATAAAAGTACATTGTTAGGGGGAAAATAATAATCTTAAGTGTGTGGGCGCATCGCGTTCGATCAGAGTGCTGCAGAACCGTACTGCGGCGGGTGCAACAGAACGTACTCCTGAGATTCTCTGGCGCCTTTTGCTCTACACCTTTCGAGGGTTCGCCGGTGAGTGTCAGGATATCGTGGTACGTTGTAGAGCACTGTCTTATTGGTTGGGGGCGCGAACGATATGAATGAGTGAGTGTTGCACATCGGATATGAAAAAAAAAAAACAACTCCTCAACCTTCGATGTTTAAAGTCAAGTAGCCGATCTGGGTATCAACAGATTCGAAAAGCTAAGCAGAAAGTACATTTGTAATTAGGTGGCAAAACTATAGCTTTTCCGAGACAGCCGATAGCAGGTATACTAATCTGAGTCGAAAGTTAGAACTTAAATAACTTTCCTTTTATATTACGTTATTGGTCAAATGATTGAGTGGAGCGAAAAAAGGCTCGTTAGAAATTACACAATGTATTTTGTACGAATTTTCATAGCCAAGTGGAGTGTGGGAAATGGAAAAATGGGGTGATGTCTGGTTATGCAAAAAAAGGTTAATTACTTGAAAAGAAGTCAGGGTAATCAAGTGTAACGTAATTATTTATTTGAGGAAAAATTTTTGGACGAATTGCCGTAGCAAAACTACTAGTCGAAAATCGACAGACGCCTATAATATTTACCAGCCTGAGACCTAGTTTTGTAAGAAAAAAAAAGTTACTTGATTGAGAGTAGTCAAGGTAACTAAGAAACACTTAATTAGTAGTTTGAGGGACAGTTGAAGTATTTAACGAGCAGCAGTTGCTAGATATGTAAATGAAGTGTCAAGATGGTGGTGGTGGTTAGTGTATAACGTCCCGTCGACAACGAGGCCATTAGAGACGGAGCGCAAGCTCGGGTTAGGGAAGGATTGGGAGGGAAATCGGCCTTGCCCTTTCAAAGGAACCATCCCGGCATTTGACTGAAACGATTTAGGGAAATCACAGAAAACCTAAATCAGGATGGCTGGAGAAGGGATTGAACCGTCGTCCTCCCGAACGCGAGTCCAGTGTGCTAACCACTGCGCCACCTCGCTTGGTGAAGTGTCAAGAGTTGATCTCTTCAAGGCCCATGGATTTTGACATAAACCATCACATTAGCGTGATATTTAATTGCGAATAAAAAATGGAATAGTAAATTTTGAAAGAAAAGTTAAAATCATTTGTGAAATGATTTTTTAAAAGTAAGAAAAAAAAGGATGGATAAACAATCGAAGCGCGTTTGGATGTTGCTCGAAATCATTATTGCAAACGAGCACCCGACTGAGAAAAATGGTTTAAATGGCTCTGAGCACAATGGGACTTAACATCTGAGGTCTCAGTCTTCTAGAACTTAGAATTACTTAAACCTAACTAACCTAAGGGCATCACACACATGTGTGCCCGAGGCAGGATTCTAACCTGCGACCGTAGCGGACGCGCAGTTCCAGACTGAAGCGCCTAGAACCGCTCGGCCACAACGGACGGCCCGACTGAGAATTTAAGGTTCAATTTATATCTTAGAATATTGGAATTTTGCGCAGTACTAGAGGGAATCTGGTGGATTACGTAGACCGTACAGTCTCATTTCCTGCACATGATTTCGAGCGTCATTCAAAGGCCGCGAAGGCGTTCCTGTAATCTGTTTTCTTTCTTACTTTCAGACATACAATATCGCAGAAATTTTTATTTAGGTATGTTTTGTTTCTACATTATACAGGGTGTTCATTTTAACCAAAGACATTAAAATATTTCGGAAACTACACATCGAATCAAAAAAAAGTTATAATTCCAATTTGTTTGTCTCGGGGAAGGGGGGGAGGGGGGCAGGACACAGTCGAACCACCACCACAACCCTTGCGCAGGTAACGGCGCGCAACTTTGAAATTTTCAATGGGAACCACCGTTTCTTGTTGCAGATTACGATTCTATGGCAGTCTACATACGTTTTGTCTGAAGCATTTTCGTCTTTCCGCCACAGATGGCGCTGTAATCGGAGGGATAGAAGTGGCTACACAATCTTAATTTACGGCATGCTACTCAATAGTCTTTGAATATCCAATGGCACTTGGGACCCCACCTCCATGCTACGAGGGTAGATCACGTCAGTACTTCATAACTTATAATTGGAAGCCCCATTCGCAACGTTGTATTCCTCCGACATATCGAAGAGGGGACTACACGACGCGCCACCGTGGCTGCGTTGCGAACTATGTCGCATCATGACAGACAGTACACAGCGACCGGAGCTGACGTATCGTGAAGGCGTACAACAGGTAACGGGTCTCAGCAGTATAGTACTGGCGCAGTGTTTATTGTCTGCGCACCTACCTATATTTGGAGAACAGATGTACGAGGAATGTTGCAGCAGCAGGAGAAATGATCCTGATTTAGAGAGAAAGTAGGAGAAATGTTGAGGCTGCTGTTGCCTTGATGCCGAGCTTTTACGAGAGACAGCTCGCACTTGTTTGTTCTTTTACAAGGCTGTGTATACCTGTGTGACTACGTCTACATTTATACTCCGCAAGCCACCCAACGGTGTGTGGCGGAGGGCACTTTACGTGCCACTGTCATTACCTCCCTTTCCTGTTCCAGTCGCGTATGGTTTGCGGGAAGAACGACTGTCTGAAAGCTTCCGTGCGCGCTCTAATCTCTCTAATTTTACATTCGTGATCTCCTCGGGAGGTATAAGTAGGGGGAAGCAATATATTCGATACCTCATCCAGAAACACACCCTCTCGAAACCTGGACAGCAAGTTACACCGCGATGCAGAGCGCCTCTCTTGCAGAGTCTGTCACTTGAGTTTGCTACATCTCCGTAACGCTATCACGCTTACCAAATAACCCTTTGACGAAACGCGCCTCTTTTCTTTGGATCTTCTCTACCTCCTTTGTCAACCCGATCTGGTACGGATCTCACACTGATGAGCAATACTCAAGTACAGGTCGAACGAGTGTTTTGTAAGCCACCTCCTCTGTTAATGGACTACATTTTATAAGGACTCTCCCAATGAATCTCAACTTGGCACTCGCCTTACCAACGATTAATTTTATATGATCATTCCACTTCAAATCCTTCTGTACGTATACTCCCAGATATTTTACCGAAGTAACTGCTGCCAGTGTTTGTCCCGCTATTATATAATCATACAATAAAGGTTCCTTCTTTCAATGTGTTCGCAATACACTACATTTGTCTATGTTCAGGGTCAGTTGCCACTGCCTGCACCAAGTGCCTATCCGCTACAGATCTTCCTGCATTTCGCTGCAATTTTCTAATTCTGCAACTTCTCTGTATACTACAGCATCATCCGCGAAAAGCCACATGGAACTTCCGACACTATCTACTAGGTCATTTATATGATGGTAGCGTACAGACCAGAGAAAGGAAACAAATCAAACTTCTTACAGAAGAAGCTAATGAAATAGTTGTACTGTCGACAGTACGCCACAACCCACCGATAACTGCCCAACAATTACACCACGATTCTGGTATGTCCGTGGGTAGTACTGTCACAATACTGAATCATCAAAAGTATCATCGTAAGTATCATCCACACCACGAGTCACTGCATCAAGAATTTCTTAGCACCGATTTTCGTAACCGGATAGCGTTTTGTGAATGGGCACGTCAACAAATGCAAACGAACTCCGCGTTCTTTGCCGAAGTACTATTTTCCGATGAGTCTACATTCACAAACCATGATAACGTTAACTGGCATAACATGAATTACTGGAGTGTAGACACACTCCCCTACTTATGGCAAGTTTATCATCAATATCCTCAGTCAGTTAACGTATGGTGGAGCGTCTCGGGGAATACACTGATTGGTCTGTATTTTATCGACGGCACGTGGAATGGACACAAATATAGAAAATTTTTGGGACAGGAACTGCCAATACAACTGCAGAATGTTGCCCTGGATGTTTAGCAACGAATGTGGTTTCAACATGACGGTTATCCAGCGCGTTACGCAATTGAAGCAGGGGAGGTGTTAGACTGTATTTACGAGGGTCACTCCAAAAGAAATGCACACTATTTTTGTAAAACTACATTTTCATTCTGCATGTGTGAAAGTTTTACAGTGTGAAGATACATCCTTCCCGCTTGTTTTCAAACTTAGTTCAACCTGTTCCCGTGAGTGGCGCCGTCACAGCATGTCTTCAAGATGGCTACTACACTTGAAGTTCGTCAGAAGCAACGTGCTGTCATAGAATTCCTGTGCTGTGAAAACGAGACAGTGGGAAACATCCACAAGAGGTTGAAAAAGGTGTATGGAGATGCTACTGTCGATCGCACTACAGTTAGTCGGTATGCGAGCAGGTTACGTGATGAAAGCGGGCACGGCAATATTGAGGATTGTCCTCGCAGCGGCAGGCCTCGTACTTCATACACTCCAGACAATGTGCAGAGAGTTAGCGAATTGGTGACTGCTGACAGACGCATCACAGTGAACGAACTGTCACGCTACATTGGGATAGGGCAAGAAAGTGTTTGCAGAATAATGAAAGTGTTGGCGTTAAAAAAGGTTTGTAACACGTGAGTTCCCAGGATGTTGACAGGGTCTCACAAAGAAACAAGAAAAACTGTATGCAGCGAACTTTTGGAACAGTACAAGAATGGTGGAGATGAATTTCATGTAAGAATTGTGACAAGTGATGAAATGTAGCTCCATCATTTCTCACCAGAGACAAAGAGGAAATCAGTGGAGTGGCATCAAGCAAATTCACTCAAGGAAAAAAAAATTCAAAACCACACTTTCTGCTGATAAAGTTATGGCTACAGTGGTTTTCGATTCCGAAGGACTGTTGCTTGTGGACATCACACCAAGTGCAACCACCATAAATTCTGATGCATATGTGACGACACTGAAGAAACTTCAAGCTCGACTGAGTCTTGTTCGACCACATCGGCACAAGTAGGATGTTTTGTTGTTGCACGACAATGCACGGCCACATGTCAGTCAAAAAACCATGGAAGCGATCACAAAACTCGGATGGACAACACTGAAACACCTGCTTTACAGTCCTGACCTGGCTTCATGTGACTATCATCTCTTTGGGAAAGAGAAAGACTCTCTTCGTGGAACAAAGTTTGAAGATGATGACTCCCTTGTGCACGCTGCCAAACGGTGGCTCCAACAGGTTGGTCCAGAGTTTTACCGTGCAGGTATACGGGCTCTGGTTCCAAGATAGTGTAAGGCAGCTGAGAGGGCTGGAAATTATGTGGAGAAATGAAGATATTGTTCCTAAAGGATGCATCTACACACTGTAAAACTTTCAAACACTTAGAATAAAAGATGGATTAAAAAGAAATAGTGTGCAATTCTTTTGGAGTGACCCTCGTACATTGGTCAGTGGATCGGCAGATTTGGACCTATTAATTGGCTCGATAGGTCGCCGGATTTCTTTCTGCGGGTTATTTCGGTTATTTAAAGGATAAAGTGTACCAGGAAGTGCCAACAGGCCGTGAAGACATCGTCGACAGTATCAGAAACGCATATGCTGACATACCCGCAGATATGCTTCTATCCTGTGTATGGTCATTTGAAAAGTGGATCACTAAATGTGTTGAAATTGGCGGTGCTACGTTTGATCACTCACTTTAATTGGAAAAGTGGCGTTGCGTTCGACTCGAGCCACGGCCACGGTGGCGGTCGAGCAGTCCAATGTACGATATGTCAGACGAATACAGATTTGCTTGTGGGGTTTTCAATTAGAAGTTCTGGAATACTGGCTGTCCTACCCTTCCAGTATGGAGGTGGGGTCTGTGATGCCATGACTAATAACGAGATATATTTTGTTCTTTCTTTTACTGCCTTGTACTTCAGAGATATATTTATGATGACGTAGAATATTTTTCATTTGGTTATATAGTGTAGAACATGAAGTGTGACTATGTTTACTTTACTGTTTTATATACGAGTTCCTTATTTTAAGACTTACAAATAGTTTCATCAAATGTATTTTGTGAAACAGACTGCAATACGCAGTAATGTTGTAAGAACTGTGGAGCGAGAGAAGTATCGATAGTTGTCGGGTCGAACAGTGTGGCAATCGCGAATGGCGCGTGAGCGTGGCGGTACGGAAGAAAGTATTGTGTGTAGTAATGGTGTGCGTTTAACGTGATATTAGTACCGGACTTTCGTGTGTTAGACACGTTTGAAATTTCACTTAATGATGGATTTTCTGAACGGACGTTGCATTACGCGAGCGCTGTTGGTTTTTGCTGAATGATGCTTGTGGCAGTGACAGGCAGTATTGTCGTTGGTTTAGATTAGAACTACTTTACCTAAAGTTTGAATTTAGGATTGGTCACTTGCTAAATTCTTGGGATTACAGCTAGATAATAAACCATTACAGATTGATAATAAATTCAACTGGGAGGAGCACACACAGAACTGCTGAAGCGTCTTAACAAATCTCTGTTTGCAATGCGAATTTTGTCAGACGTAGGGGATATAAAAATGATAAAGCTGGTATACTATGCTTACTTTCATTCCATAATGTCATATGGGATTATTTTTTGGGGTAATTAATCAAGCCAAGCTAAAGTTTCCGGGCACAAAAACGTTCAGTAAGAGTTATATGTGGTGTGAACTCCAGAACATCCTGCAGAAGCCTGTTTAGGGAACTAGGGATACTAACTACTGCTTCCCAATATATTTATTCCTTAATGAAATTTGTCATTAAAAATATATTCCTCAGTAAAACCAACTGACAGTATATATAACTTCTGCACCATTTCAGTGCAGTAATCTGTTCATGGTAAATAAGTATTATAGTAGTTGTATTACATGTTTATTACCTTACAAATAAATAAAAAACTTTTTAATTTTAAATTCAGTGCATTAGTATTTGTAAAATGACTCTTTCATATAGTGTTCATTAAAAAATGACGATCATTCCACTTGGGACCTGTGGAATGGTACATTAGCTTATTTGTTTTAGTTGTAAATACACTCCTAGAAATGGAAAAAAGAACACATTGACACCGGTGTGTCAGACCCACCATACTTGCTCCGGACACTGCAAGAGGGCTGTACAAGCAATGATCACACGCACGGCACAGCGGACACACCAGGAACCGCGGTGTTGACCGTCGAATGGCGCTAGCTGCGCAGCATTTGTGCACCGCCGCCGTCAGTGTCAGCCAGTTTGCCGTGGCATACGGAGCTCCATCGCAGTCTTTAACACTGGTAGCATGCCGCGACAGCGTGGACGTGAACCTTATGTGCAGTTGACGGCGTGAACCTTATGTGCAGTTGACGGACTTTGAGCGAGGGCGTATAGTGGGCATGCGGGAGGCCGGGTGGACGTACCACCGAATTGCTCAACACGTGGGGCGTGAGGTCTCCACAGTACATCGATGTTGTCGCCAGTGGTCGGCGGAAGGTGCACGTGCCCGACGACCTGGGACCGGACCGCAGCGACGCACGGATGCACGCCAAGACCGTAGGATCCTACGCAGTGCCGTAGGGGACCGCACCGCCACTTCCCAGCAAATTAGGGACACTGTTGCTCCTGGGGTATCGGCGAGGACCATTCGCAACCGTCTCCATGAAGCTGGGCTACGGTCCCGCAAACCGTTAGGCCGTCTTCCGCTCACGCCCCAACATCGTGCAGCCCGCCTCCAGTGGTGTCGCGACAGGCGTGAATGGAGGGATGAATGGAGACGTGTCGTCTTCAGCGATGAGAGTCGCTTCTGCCTTGGTGCCAATGATGGTCGTATGTGTGTTTGGCGCCGTGCAGGTGAGCACCACAATCAGGACTGCATACGACCGAGGCACACAGGGCCAACACCCGGCATCATGGTGTGGGGAGCGATCTCCTACACTGGCCGTACACCTCTGGTGATCGTCGAGGGGACACTGAATAGTGCACGGTACATCCAAACCGTCATCGAACACATCGTTCTACCATTCCTAGACCGGCAAGGGAACTTGCTGTTCCAACAGGACAATGCACGTCCGCATGTATCCCGTGCCACCCAACGTGCTCCAGAAGGTGTAAGTCAACTACCCTGGCCAGCAAGATCTCCGGATCTGTCCCCCATTGAGCATGTTTGGGACTGGATGAAGCGTCGTCTCACGCGGTCTGCACGTCCAGCACGAACGCTGGTCCAACTGAGGCGCCAGGTGGAAATGGCATGGCAAGCCGTTCCACAGGACTACATCCAGCATCTCTACGATCGTCTCCATGGGAGAATAGCAGCCTGCATTGCTGCGAAAGATGGATATACACTGTACTAGTGCCGACATTGTGCATGCTCTGTTGCCTGTGTCTATGTGCCTGTGGTTCTGTCAGTGTGATCATGTGATGTATCTGACCCCAGGAATGTGTCAATAAAGTTTCCCCTTCTTGGGACAATGAATTCACGGTGTTCTTATTTCAATTTCCAGGAGTGTATTTGTCATGTATTGTTGTTTTTCTGACATGTCCCACATCCTGGAGGACCTCCTCACTACGGATCTATTGGAATTAAAGTGAATCTAATCTAACCTAAACAGCGAAATATGACGTATGCTGAAACACTAACCGCCAATGTGGAAATTGTGGACTGTGTTGCTGCGTAAGTGACTGCTTTTGCTGGAACAGTGCTATCGTGAACCAAGAATATTAACAGCAAATGGACTGTAGCTTCGCAATTGACAAATTACAGCAAATTTTAATTTATATACTATGTATGGACTGTGACAAACCAACGTGTAAGAAAGTTGCAGATGAACTAATATGACTTTCAAGTACTTCATAAACAGTTACTTTGTTCCGGCCTACGACAAATGGACGCTACGCAACTTATCACCACCGCCAGCCGAAACGGGATGTAAAGAAAGAGGATATATCAATGCCAAGGACACGTCTGGATGAACTTATAGGTTTCATATCAGCAACTTCAATATGCTTCTACCACAGTAGACTCAAAACCATTCCTCTCTTCGAGACACTTACATTTGCAACCAATTTAATTTCTTCTTGATTTGTAACAGACTGTCTCTTAAGGTTTCTCTCCGTAAATAAAAGTAGTGTGTTGCAAACACTGTTCACCTTCAGTGATTGTTGACCCCAACACGAACAGTAGTTAATGACATCATTTTATTTGTTTTTGCTTTTCAATGTATTTATACTAGTCGTTGCATGCGCTGTGTGTGTCTTTTGGAAGAGTGTGCTTCGACGTGTATATACAGTAGTTTAGACAGTAGAATTTATATGTTGCACAGTGACATGTGGCAAGACGCGTAAATTGAGGCATCCGCCATTGAAATTATTTACACCGACCAATTACAAAGAAGTAGCTTATTCGGCATTGGTTCAAGTAAACGTATTGGAGGGTACTTTGAATCTAACAGCTGTCAAAGTTCGTCATCTTCGTTTACATTCCACTTAACGTTATGTTTCCATTCATTAATGTTCAGATGCAAGTTTATCTGTGGTTAACTGGTACTGGTAAGCAAAATTACAGTATGCTGTGTATTTATTTACCTTTAGCTTCAGAGTATTTTACCGTTTCACTATCAAAGGATTTCATTATCAGAATTTTAATAGGATTTGGAAACTTCTCACATAGAGGTTCGCTTTTGAAGTTTCCAGAAGTAAAACGGATTCTTGGGGTTTACACAATATTAATTTACTTCGTGCAGTTTTTATTTAAACATTTTCTACTTACAAATTCACGGCTATAGTATACCTCCACGAATCGATTTCTTTACAGGTCCCATGTGCCATTGGATATTCAAGGGCCATTGAGCAGCACGTCGTAAATTACGATTGTGAGCCCATTTCTGTTCCTCCGATTACAGCGTCATGTGTGGCGAAATGAAGAAAACACTTCAGACAAAACGTATGTAAATTTTGCTGTAGAGTGGAGGTTCCCACTGAAGATTTCTAAGTTGGCCCCCCCTGCACCCATGCATGGAGGGGTCGAGTGTGGGAGTGTGGTATCTTCGGATACCTCCCCCCCCCTGCCCCCCTCGAGGCAAACAAATTGGAATAATAACGTCTTTTGATCCGATGTGTAGTTGTCGAGATATTTCTGCGTATTGAGTTAAAATGAACACCCTGTATATTAACAACAGTTGGTGTTACCATCCTTGTCAATACGCGCTACATCATATAATGTAAATCATTGTACGTTTTCATGGTTATTGAATATGTATCACTTGTTTGGAGATCGTAGATAAAAATCCAAAATTTATGGCAGTAAATTTAAATGAATTCTAAAACGCAAATTCCAAATAATAATGTGTCGAGTCTTGATTACACCAAGTATGGATTTTTTTCTGGAATATGGATGCAGCTGAAAATGGAAAGCATGTGATATGAGAAAGGATCACGAGACAGGATTCAGGTAGTAGTTAACGTGTAGGAGTGCAATTATTCTTGAGTAGGGTAGATTGGAGTTGTCATTTGGAATGTAATAGTTGGGACGGGTTACAGTTGGTAGTGCGGGTGGTTCTCAAGAATGACTTTGTGGTCCAGTAGGCATATTTAGTTGAAGCAACCCTTGGGAAATCAAGTTTTGGGACATATAGGGCAGGTGGGACGTGATGACAGAGGTGCGACAGGAGACCAGGATTCATCAGGATGATGAATGCAATGGGGCGGTAGGACTCGCTCACCAGGAAGAAATGGAACTGGCGAAAGTGTTCCGCGTTTTTTAGGAGATGTCAGAACTTAAAAGCTGTTGCAGGTTACGGGTGGAGCTGTATAAATGGTCAACAAAATCAGTGAGAATGCTTGATCTTCAATGAGTTGGAGGAAGAGGTAAAGCTCGGAAGCTGGCACAGACACGTCAGTGTAACAGTTTTGTATGTAAGGGTTGTGCAGGTATGTACACTGCCTGACAAAAAAATGTGAGGCACCGAAAAGGGCAGGAAGACGCAAAATGAAATTTCATGGGTTGAAAAGGTGTCTGATGTGTGGTGTCATGCAGAGATCACTTTGCCGCACAAAAGATTGCAAATGCGAAATGGTACCACAGACATTGCAAGGGCTCAGAGTAATCAGGAACAACGTATGGGAAGCGCTCCCCTCTCGAAACAGCAGCGTCCTCACGCTAAGGTCAATACAGCGTCGAGCTAGTATGAACTCTGCCTACGGAGACCTCATCTGAACACATCATTGTATAGGATCAACGTGATAGTTAAAATTTCTGATAGACTTGTTCATTTAGATGTATAACATTGTACTGCAAGAGAACAGTTTGTTAATAAGTGGTATGTTGTTACTCAATGACAGCTGTAGATTATCCATATGGCAATGAGGTGCGTGAAAGTTAACTAAATCTTTTATTCATTTATGTAATAAAGTTAACTTAAAATTTCATGTGTTCTAGTTTGATGTGGAATTTTACCAGAGCAATTAAAGTATCCACAGTAGTAGCCAGACAAAAGTAGTTCTGTTGGACACAGCGATGTTATTTCAGTGATTACTGAATCTAGTCAGATTTACAAAGAACTTACCAGTATGAACCCACTTCTCAGTATGACGTTGCACCCCCTGCTGTTTGAATGCATGCACTGATTCGGTTTGCGAGGGTATCATGTAGCCATTGTATGCTCTCCCAAGGAAAGTTGGATCACAGCTGTTGTAAATGGTTTTTGATACCCTGGGTATTGGCACTGGGAACTAGTCCACACATGTTCTATCAGAGACAGATCTGGGGACCTTGCTGGCCTGTCCCAGCCGTGTCCCATTGCGTTCGACGTGCGAAGTGGCCTCGTGGTTTGAGGCGCCATGTCATGGACTGCGCGGCCCATGCCACCAGAGCTTCGAGTCCTCCCTCAGGCTTGGTGTGTGTGTTATCCTTAGCATACGTTAGTTTTAAGTAGTGCATAAGTCTAGGGTCTGATGACCTCAGCAGTTTGGTCTCTTAGGAATTCACACACATTTGAAAATTTGAACCATTGCGTACAGGTCGGGACTAAGGGCAGATCAATCCATCAGACCAAGGTATCGGATACAGATCTATTTCCAGCTGTGGACTGATAGTCACTTGAAATATTCACAGAGTCTCATTTGACCATTTGGCTTTCAGATAGCCACAGTTGCTGTGGCCCTCTGACTGGTCTTTACAGGCTTCCTCATTCCTTTCAATTTCTTTTTTTAACCTTATATATCATGGGAAATAATACTGGTCTGAGCTTGAAAGTTTCAGTGAAACTCTCGTCTTCAGTTTCAGGAGTGGTTTGTAGGTTCTGTAACTCCCTAAACCAGACCAGAAAAGAAGTTCGTGACCCTGACATATTTTCTTCTCAGCTTCTTTCGAGCTGTTTGGATCCACCACCCTGCAGTCAAAGACTTATTTGGACTGATATTTAAGTCGAAGGGACTGAACCAGTTCACGTCGAAGACATTGCCTGCTTTCCGTGAGTTGACAACCATTAATGGAAGGTGTAAGGTGGATATAATATAGTACCTTACAAGCACTCATCTACATAGTTTGCCATGATTTACAACCAGACTTAGGTATCATTTGATAGCTTGTACATGGCTTATACGAATATTTAAAGAAGACTGACATTGTCACATACAGCTTGTAAGTAGTTGTTAATGTTTATTGCAGGAAAGGTGATGAAGTGTCTTTATTATCAGAATGACATAATGAACGATTGTCTATACTAGTAAAGGTTGGAACGCCAGTGGAAATGAAACGGCAGGCGTAACTGAGGCCCTCGGTGGAAAAGCCCGCACAGGTGTGTTGGTCCTGCTTAACAGAGGAAGTAGCCCTAGGCGGACAGTCGGGGACCAGAGCGCTGAAGCACAATAGAGTGGCTGGTATTGTAGCTGGGCCGCAAGGATAACCGGAAACTTCAGGGGGTAGTCGGACAGGGCCAAACCTTGATTTTCGCGTTCAGTATTTTGCGTTGCACACATACATTTCACACTCGCCAGGAGAAGCATCTTGGACACGGCTTTCCCTACCAGGATCCTACTTAGATTCTTCTGACGTAGTGAAAAAGTGGTTTGAAACCTCGGAATTTTTTTTAAAAAATCCTATTTATAATGTTTAGGTGTTATTGATAGTGCTCACCAGCTTCCGTGTGTAGTCACACGAGAACATTAAAAAGAATATTTGTATGTCTTTTCAGAGGCGTTGTGCTTCAGTCGAATGGCGGCAATTTGTTGATATTTATGTTATGTCATTTGTCGTTGTATTTTGTTTGAACTGTAACAACACTACTTGTTCACGACGTTGCCATTAGTTTAGCTTGTTTGTTGTAGATATTTTATGTTACATGCCCGTTACGTAATAAATATGGGTAGTGTAAATTGTGTGTGCTTTTAAGAGAGAACTGTTATCAGGAATCAGCCCATGATAAGTAGGACGAAAGTGCGCTTAGTAGCACAAGAGATGACTAGTTGTAACAATATAGAAATGACAGATACACGGGGTAGTCAAGAAAGCCTATGGGATGAGAAAGAGTTCGCTTTGTTAGCAGCACAAGGCACAGGTGAGGAGAATACTGATCCAAGGGAACTTTTTGAGGACGATAGACACAGTCAGGCCCATGGTGGGAAATCGTATAGCGAAGATGAGGAACAGAGACACACTGAGGCAGTCGTAAAGATACGGGACTATAATGTAGGGAGTCCAAGTGAACGCGGAGCAACTAAGAATCGTGGTAGACCGCCATCAGTGACATCGTCACGAGGCAGCATATCAGGGGCGCCCGGTGATGAATTTCTTGAGTACGCCAAAATGATGTAGAAAGTGAAGAATGACTAGGCCAGACGACGGGCACCAGTGAAAATGCGCCTGTAAACCGTCTGTGCTGTAATAGATAGTGGAAGCGAACTCTCAGCTATTTCAGATCGGCTGTTCGCTAAATGCAAGGATTCAGTTAATCTACCGACGCACAAAAAAAAAAAAAAAAAAAAAAAAAAAAAAAAAAAAATATATATATATATATATATATAAAATAAAAAAATTAAAAAAATGGTATGAGTAGCGTTTGTTGGAAAGGGTATGGAAATATCGCAACAAAGACGTCTAGCTTTTGAATGCCAAGGACACCAGGTGACTGCAAATCTATTCATAATACCGAAACAAACAGCTGATATAATAATCGGTGTAGATTTTCTTTCAGCGCAGAAAGCTATCATTGACCTAGGAAGACGGGAGTTAAAGTTACGGAAAAAGAATAAAATAAAAATCACATATGATGAGAAGGCAATAAAAGCTCAAATTCCGGCAAGCTGTTTAAAACTACAACTTACGGACCAATGTGCAGTTCAGAGGGAAGGGTGTAGAAAAAATAATGAGAACAGAGCAGAGTTCAAGTCAGAATGTGAGCAGATTAATGAAATCAGCAATATGATTGATTCGAAACTCGAGAATCTGGAAAATATAGATAAAATGTACAGGAAAGGATTGGAGCTTGCACTAAAAAATAACGCAGAGATCTTGTTATCTAAAACCGGATGCAATATAAATTTGAGGTAAAGAAACATAGACCATTTCGAGTACCTGCTTATGCCATCCTATGGTCATACCGGGAAAGGGTTCTAGGTGAACTACGAAGAATGGAGGACGAAGGTGTAATTGACGCCGAGAGATCTGAGTATAATAGTCCACTACGCATAGTAGACAAGAAAGACGGTCGAATTCGACTGGTGTTAGACTCATGCCAAATAAATA